>NC_090807.1:46779978-47379978 GCF_036512215.1 Solanum lycopersicum
CAACTGCAACAACAACAACAACTGTAGCAACAACAACAACACCATCAACAACACCATCAACAACAATAGCAGCAAAAACAACAACAACATTAGCAACAACAATAGCAGCAGTAGCAACAGCAACTACAACAATAACAACAACAATAGCAACAACAACAAAAACAGTAATAATAAAAACAACAACAAGGACAACACAAATAACAACAACAACTACATTAACAACAACCACAACAACAACAACAATAGAAACAACAACAACAACAACAACAACAATACCAGTAGCAATAACAACAACAACAACAAAAACAACAACAAAAATAACAAAAACAACAACAACATTAACACCTGTAATAATAACAACAACAATAATAATGACAACAATAATAATGACATCAACAACAACAACAACAATAGCAATAGCAGCAGCAACAACAACAAAAATAGCAATAACAACAACAATAAAAACAACAACAACAACTATAATAATGACAACAACAACAATGAAAATAACAAAAACAACACCAACAACATTAGCAATAACAACAACCACAGCAGCAACAACAAGAAAAATAACAACAACAACAAAAATAGCAACAACAACAATAACAATAATAGCAACAAAAATAACAACAATAACAATAATAACAACTACAACAATTACAATAACAACAACAAAAACAACAACAGCTTCAACACTAACAACAACAACAACAACAATAAAAACAACAACATCATCAAAAGCAACAATAATAACAATAACAACTACAACAACAACCGCAACAACAACAACAACACAACAACAACAACATCAAACAACAACAATAACAACAACACCAACCAAAACGACAACAACTTCAGCAACAACAACAACATCAGCAACAACAACAACACCAGCAACAACAACAACAACAACAATAATAGCAACAACAACAACAACAGTAATAACAACAACAACAGCAGTAACGACACCACCACCACCACCACCAACTACATTAACATCAACAACAACAACAATAACATCAACAACATCAACATCAACAACAATAATATGAACAACAACAACAACAAAAACGACAACAACAACAGCTACAGTAACAAAAAAAACATCAACACCAACAACACCAACAACAACAGTTTCAACAACAACAACAATAATAATAATAATAATAACAATAACAACAATTAATGAGAAGTAGATAAAAATATTTAAAAGTTGGCATTTTTGTTTGAGTGTTATAAGTGAAATAGATAAAAAGAAGATGCTTGTGGAAAACATTGTATTTGATATTTGTAAATCTAGAACGGATGAGTTGTGTTTTTTAAGTAATACCTTAAATTACCCTTTGATTAAAATTAATACATAAGCTTTTTCCTTATTTGTTCACGCATTATTATCATTTTTTTAATGTTTCGATCCCATATATTTCAATAAGAGATTTTTATATCCTCGCCAACTCATTATCGAATTCACAAAAAAATCATTTAGGTCCCACAACAAATCATGAAGGTATTTGGTATTATAAATGCAAGTACTATGATGAGGTGTTCATTTCAAGCCAAGGTCTTGGTGGGATAAAGCGTAAGCACATGCCTCAAGGAACATGGTAAAGAGGTGAGTTGCATCAAAAAGTAATTTTTCCGTTCGATGTAACTCTTTACCTTTAGCATAGATTGGGAAAACGTAAATGCACTCCTACAGTGTTAACCTGTGAGGTATGCTTCTTCCGTTTTCCTTCAAAGAGAAATCTTAGCTATCCATGATCTACTTTGGACAAATCACAACAAACCACAGTGTTGCAGGTACATGTACCTAATCTAATCCTTTTCTTGTTGACGTGGATTGTTTTATCAATTTTTTTGAAAATATATGGATCAACATGGATATGAATGTTGGATTGACCACAAAAAATTATATATCAGTTCCATCATCTTGAAGAAGTCCTAGTAGTGTTACAAAAGATTTGATGAGTGAAAAGGACAATAAAGATAAAGAGGTCGAGTAACTTACCAAAGAGATTCAAGTTTGGATATTTGATTGACCATGGGTTGGGTTGGTTTGTTTAGTTTTAATATCATTTTCATTGATGTTTATTGCAATACTTATTTTTCATTGAAATTTATATCTTTAGCCCTTTTGTGGTTTCAGTATCCACGTATGTTATCCTTTATTTTGTGTTAAATGTAATGAGTGGTGTTTTTATATCATTTATTTTTTGGACAAAAAGAGTAATCTATAATTGTATATACATGGATAGCTTCAAAAAATAGATAATAAGGAGAAAAAATAATATTTTTTTAGCAAGTTGACGAAACTTCTAATAATATTTAGTTGACAATTTTAAAATTACTCATTTAAACTATTGATATATACATGGCTAGCTTAAAAAAAGAGACAAAATAATTATATGTTTTTCTTTAAAAAAACCTTGGGATGATGGTAAACAGAAACAAGATAACTATTGAATCAAGTTTTCATATTAAATGCTAATGTAGTGTCACGACCGTTGTGGTTGGAGTCCACACCAATACTATGGTGGGAGAACCAATACTACCATCCAACTAAAGCAGTTAATCTAACACTAACACATTACATTACGAAAGCAAATTAAATAAACGATGTAAGAGGTTTTCATAAACTGTAACAAGAAATCTTAAGATCTAAGTAAACAAATGCTGAAATAAACAACCTATAATCTTAAAGTCAATGAACCAATACATTTAACAAGGATCCAACTAAATAATAAATACAAATGAACTAATGAGCTAATCTAAAACAAAGGTCTATGTACGGTAAGGGTGGACAAAGACGAAAGAGAATCACATGGAACCCCGAAAAAATTGGCTCACCCTTGAATTCGGTGATACAATCTTTAATATCCTTAGCGAGGCCTGTCAATAGCCACTTGAAGATGCCTTGTACTCAACAAAAATATGAGTAAGTACAGAATCATTACACAACCATAGTGTAATTATAGGATCATGCGGCTATCTTACTAGTGTAAAATAAAACAGTCAAAGAATATTATAATCATATGTATAAATAACAACGTATACAATACTATCAACAAGACAATTCAATAATACATTTCACATTTATCATCATATCATTGATCCTCTAAGGAAGCGAAATCCAAACTGTTAGCTCATCGGAATGTGGCAATCAAATCCCAAAATTATGCCGGAATGTGGCAATCCGATCCAATGCTGTACCGAAACGTGAAAACTCGATCCAAAGTTATGTCGAAACATTGCAATCGATCCCATTTAGCTTGCTGGAACGTGGCCATCTGACCCCCATTCACACACCTCAATCACCATCACAAGTATATCATCAAGATCATACATTTATATCATGTACATCATTCATCAAGCTCATTTTCAACAAGTGTGATCAATATTGGAACATTCATACACATACAAGTATCACAATGAAGCAAGAACATGCATACTTCATACAATCATGCGATCACAATCATCACCTACCTCGATACAAGCTTGAAACCTTAAGAAAATTGATTCTTCCCATTCTGGATCTTTTTCCACTTGTTCTTGGTACACAAACAATAAGTAACATACATAAATCAATAAACAATCACTAATTACCCGGATTATTAACAATGCTCAAAACCATTGATTATACCTGTGATCTCTAGTATCTAGATTGGGGTTGATTCCACCATGGAATATATCAAGAACCTTTCCCGAGATCATTTACTCATTCTATCATATTTTATGGATCAAAAATTGTTTTGGAGATTTAAACGTGTACATTAGCCTCAAGAATAGTGGAAAATGAGTTAGAGTCACCTTGGGCTCATACCTTATCGCTAAAAATTGAAAAGTACAAACTAATATCATTTAGGGGTTTTATTAATGACTTAACTTATGCCTGTCCCACTATAGCAAGACTCAGCCCACTATAGCGGCAGTGCCACATCGGGACTCTTCCCACTGTAGTGGCGGTGCCAGAGCGGCCTAAAGTCCCGCTACAATGACATTTCTTGAAACAGTGAGTCCTCCCAAAAATCTATGATTTTAAATCCCATTTTGTTCGCCACATCGATCACTACCCCGCTACTGGGGAAATAATCCTGTTACAATGGCCCAAAATGAAACAGAGAGATAATTTGCATGATTCTAAGTTCCAATTTACAACACACTTTCGTTCCCCTATGTTTAGAAAATACCCTTCACGCTAAGATCGATTCCTAGAGCTCTACTCACTCAAATTTAATTCCGTAAAATCGTATAAGTTCGTTGACGAGTTAACTAACCATTCATGTAACCAAATTTATAATCATGTCACTCGATTTCTACACGATTTCCCTACCTCATAAAGAATATGATTTCCTCCATATCTAGACAAGGTTGAGAAAAATTAAAATGCTATAAAAAGTTTTTCCGACCCCAATTTTTCCCTCGATGGCATTTCTATAACGATGAAACCTGATCATTTAATCGATGCCAATTTACTCATCACTTGTCCCCGAGTGAGAAAACTAAGGAAAGGTAGGCTAAGGGAAGAACGAAGGTACGAACAATCGGGGATACTTGTCTCGTATATCCCGCTCGGTTTTCCAAGTAGCTTCTTCCACCGTACAATGTTTCTATTAAAATTTCACTGATTTAATATCCTTGTTCCTCAACTTACGCACATCAGATCAAGAACAACAACCAGTTGCTCCTAGTATTGGAGGTCTTTATCTAGCACAATTGAGTTCCACTTAATGATATAATCACCGCTCACCATGATACCTTTCAACATAGACACGTGAAAAACCGTATGAACACTAGATAGATTAGGGGGTAGATACTATATATTTGCCACCACCTTACGCATTCCAAAACCTCAAATGAACAATTGTATCACGGACTTAACTGCTCTCCAGAATGGCCTGGAAGAGAAAGTGATCCCCCAACACTAAAAACAAAAATCCAAGAGAGAAGCAGAGAAGAAGTCCTTTTTACCAAATAGCATCACCCTTTTTATAGGTGACACCTTGAGAAGAACATTCTCTCAATTTGAAACTCCATGTCTCTTATCTTATGATATGGGTACTTCTTTTGTCTACTCTGGGCTTCTAAAAGTTTAGCTTGAATACTCCTTACCTTGTCTTGAGCATCCTTCACTAAGTAAACCCCCAAAGGTTTCACATCTCTAGAATCGGACCAACCTATGGGTGATCTACATCCCATCCCATATGATGCCTAAAATGGTTCCATATCAATGATAGTGAGATAGTTATTATTATATTGTGATTAGATATCAAAATTGATTAATACGACTAATTAATATATTCTTCTCATAAAAACATTAAGTGAGTTGGCTTAACTGTTTGAAGTGACAATTGATTCTACTTAAATATTGCCATTATAGTTAATTGACTTTTAAACGTTCTAAAATGTTAGCCTTGGATCAATTTTAATGGCATATATATATATATATATATATATATATATATATATATCATTCTTCAACTTATTTTAGAGAGGCAGAAAAACAAAAATAATACTTCCTATATCCTTTTGTGCTAGATTTTTCTCGTTAAATCTTTGCTAGTTTCTCACTTCTAGTTTTATGCTAGAAAAGCTAGTTGAATCATGGGGATACACAACCTTTTTTTAACAAAGAGTATATTCTAACGCTAAATTTACAAGAATCTATATTTTTCATGTATAAAAATAAGTGAAGCTTCATCACTTCATAAAAACATAACTCAATATTAGCAAACAATTAATATTGACATATAAAAGTTAATTTTAATATTTGCTGTTATTTGACTGAATTAATGAATTTGTGTCTAAATAATCAAATTTTTATTTCATTTGTGGTGAAAAAAGTAGAATAATTAGATTGAAAGAAAATCAAACCAAATAACGAAATTTGTTTTAGTTTTTATGTTTATACCTATTTCATTTCATTTTTAAAGTGAAAATAAAAATAAAGAATCACTAACTCCCTCAACACCTTAATAAAAAAAATTAACATATTTTTAGATGAATTCTATTTAGTCAATGTTCAAAAGACTCACTATTCACAAGTCAACTTTTAAGATTAATTATTTTGTATGCACTTGGTTAGATTCAAATTTATAAAATGTGTTTACCTAGCATAATGGTTCTTACTTTGTTTGCTTTCGCAGCAATATTTGAGGATAAGAATGAGAAAATGAGATGCAATGTTATTTTCCATTGTTGAAAAATTAACAATACTCTATAATAGGTTAGATTAGTATATATTATTATTAATATTATTATTATTAATAATAATATTAACAATAATAATAATAATTAATAATAATTATAATAATAATAGAAATAATAATAATGATGATAATAGTAATAATAATAAATGAAAAGTAAATAACAAATCTTACTTAAGAGTGAACATTTTTGTTTGAGTGTTATAAGCAAAATATATGAAAAGAAGATGAAGCAGGAAAACATTGTATTTTGAATTTATAAAATCTAGAACAGGTCATTATTGAGTTCTTTTTTAAAGTAATACCTTAAATTACCCTTTGAATATAATCAATACATAAAACCTTTTTCCTTATTTGTTCAAGCATCATTACCATTTTTTTTAAAGTTTTTCGTATATATCCAATGAGAAATTCTTATATCCTCACCAACTCATTATTACATTCACCAAATCACAGCAAGCCACAATGTTGCAGGTACCTGCACCTAAACTTGATCCCTTTCTTATTAAGGAAAATTGTTTTATCTATTTTGTTGAGAATATGGTGATCAACATGGATATGAATGTTGGATTGGTCACAATAGATGATATATCAATTCCATCATTTAGCAGGAGTTCTAGTAGTGTTACTAAATATTTGATGAGTGATATGGACAATGGAGATAAATAGGTCGAGTAACTTACACAAGAGATTCGACTTTCAATTTTTGAAGGACCATGGGTTGGGTTGGGTTGGTTTGTTTAGTTTTGTTATTGTCTTCTTTTAATGTTTATTGCAATACTTGTTTTTCATTTAAGTTAATGTTTTTAGCCCGTTTGTGATTTCAGTATCAATGTATGTTATCTTTTATTTTTGTGCTAAATGTAATTGATGGTGTATTTATCTCATTTCTTTTTTAGATAAAAATTATGTATAATTACTTGTATCTTTTTAGCAAGTTGACCAAATTTTGAATTCTATTTAGTTTGACATTTACGTGATTACTCATTTAAACTAATTATATATACATGACTACATTCCAAAAAATATAACCACGATACAAATTAATTTTTCTTTTTTTGAAGAAAAAATACTTGGGATGATGGTAAACAGAAACATGATAACTGGTAAATCAAGTTTTCATATAAAATACTAATATAGCTATCAAATTATTTTTTAAATATGCAAAAAAAAATACTCATTAATTAGTCAAAAATTAGACAAGCTTCAATAAATTATTTTGTCATCACTAAGGTACTAAAATATATCTTTTGGTGTTTAGTACATTGATACATTTAAAGTATCTTAAGTGAAAATGTACGATATTCCAATGAATATTTATATTGTTACATGGTAGTATAAGTAATATCTAAATTTATTTTAACATAAGAAAAATAATGTTGTCTTTCTTTATGTTTTTGCCTTCTGAAAATAGTCAAAACGTATCACCATGGTCAGTGTTTCTTATTGTGGCTTCTTCTTAAACAGAAATTTAAAATTGAAAATATTCATAAGTTTTCTCCAACTCTATTGTTGTTTTCTATGCAAAAAAATGTGTTAGAAAATTGACTCTAATATGTCAAAAGATTTACCGTGTAGATTCTTTTTTTGATATCTTGTTAATCCCTTTGGATATATTTATTGTGATTAGATATCTAAACTTGATTTAATAACCACTAATCAATCTATTTTCCTCATAATAATTTTAAATGAATTTGCTTAATTGTTCGAAGTGACAATTGATTTTACTTAAATACTGTCATCATGGTTAGTTGAGTTTTGATCGTTCTAAATTGTTAGCCTTGAGACAATTTTCATGGCATATGTATTTTATTCTTCAACTTATCTTTGAGAGGCAGAAAAATAAAAAATAATATTTCCTATACCCTTTTGTGCTAGGTTTTTCTCATTAAATCTTTGCTAGTTTCTAACTTCTTGTTTTATACTAGAAAAGTTTGTTGAATCCTTGGGATACACAACTTTTTTTTCTCACAAAGATTCTACTATAACCTTAAAATTACAAGATTCTATATATTTCAAGTATAAAAAAAAGGAAGTTTCATCACTTCATAAAAAAATCACTCAATATTAACAAAACAGTTATATCACAAAATATATATTATGACAACATATGTAAGATAATAATTATTAGATATCAATATAGTTTTAATCATTCATTATATATTTCAAATTTTTTGATATACATGATGATGTATCATTTAATTTATGTTGAAATGCTCTCACAACCTATTAACATCTCCTTAATTTTTTCCTTACAATAGTTGAGTATTAAAAAAGATGTGCAAAAGCTTAGTGAGAATATTGTTTTAACGTGAGTTTAAAAATACAAAAGAAGAAGACGAAGGGGGGGAATCATTGTATCTAGGGTTTATAAAATTTAGAACATGTCATCACTGAGTTGTTTTTTATGTTATACCTTAAACTACCCTTAAACTATAATCAATACATTAAAAATTTTATCCTTATTAGTTCAAGCATGGTAACCATTTTTTGAAAGTTTCTATCCCATATATTTAAATGAGAATTTCTTATATCCTCACCAATTCATTATCAAATCAACCAAAAAATCATTTAGGAAAAGGCATAAAAAACAATCAACAAAAAAATGACTAATCAAGGCCTTGAAATGAATCGTACATGGTATTGGATATTTCAGTGCAGGTACTGCGATGAGGTGTCCACTTCAAGCCAAGGGCTTAGTGGGCACCAATGTAAGCACAGGCCTCAAAAGAACATGGAAAAGAGGTGAGTCCCATCTAAAAAAATTCCTTGAACTGAAATACCTAACCTTTATCTTAGGTTAGGTAAACGTAAATCCCTACTATGTTACCCGGTGACGGACACTTTTACCATTCCGCTCTAAGATATATTGTCATGCCCTGAGCCTACACCCTGGGCAGAACTGACACCTAAAGATCATTGCTGGCCTCGAGAGAACCCTTGACTTGACTTACTTACTCAGCATAAGTCTTCAACGCAAGATATAACTCATGAAAGTAACTTTAAAGTAATACTTGGACAAAGTGTCTACTCGTGTCTTAAATGTTTACAACTTAAATGAATAAGACTAAGGAACATTAATATTTGTCTATGAAGCCTCTAAAATAAAGAGGGGTGTTGGAACAAGACCCCCAATATTCCTAACAATTAAAATGAAAATCATACGATAAAATATGTCCTCTGAAATATAAGGAGTCTCACCAACTGACTCTGAGCTGCTTACTGGATCAACAGTAAGACGGATGCTGATCCTAATTACCTGTGTTTGCATCGTAAGACGATACAGTACAACTGGAATTAGTACATTGAATGTACGAGTACGCGAGTTGGAATGCTAAACACAACTTAAGATTGAAAAGAATATAAAGGAAACACTCACCTTGGCTCTTCTCAACTCAGGAATAACTTAACTCAATATAAAGTAATAAGACACATGCAATATATATATATATATATATATATATATATATATATATTGCATGTGTCTTATTACTTTATATTGAGTTAAGTTATTCCTGAGTTGAGAAGAGCCAAGGTGAGTGTTTCCTTTATATTCTTTTCAATCTTAAGTTGTGTTTAGCATTCCAACTCGCGTACTCGTACATTCAATGTACTAATTCCAGTTGTATTGTATTGTCCTTGGCTCTTCTCCACTCAGGAATAACTTGACTCAATATAAAGTAATAAGACACATGCAATATATATATATATATATATATATATATATATATATATATATATTGCATGTGTCTTATTACTTTATATTGTGTTTAGCATTCCAACTCGCGTAGCTCTTCTCAACTCAGGAATAACTTAACTCAATATAAAGTAATAAGACACATATAATATATATATATATATATATATATATTGTAAAATAGTTGAAACAGCTTAGTTCATGAAATAAAATACAATAACAAACTCAAATTTACTTATATAATGAAGTAACATAGCTTCTGTGGGAGATTCTCTAACCGAAAACCACCACTATGAGCCAAAGTGTTGATACACCGTCTTGTCCACGCAGCCAGAACTTTCCTACAGTTTGTTGTCACATAAATTACTTAACTTAGTGGATCCACTAGATTAACTTAAGTTACATCCTTTAACACTCATGATGGCTACATGGTTTATGGAGACTTGAGTTAATATGAACTCGCATTCCCATATCGGTGCTCTATGCTAGTCCCAAAAATATACTTAGCTCATGTGTTTTTCAAAAAACTTCTTTCTTTGGTTGACATTATTTACTCACCGCTAACCTTAAATCTCTTTTTGAATCGATGTTCCCTTCTCTTGCTCAAAACTCTTTTGGAAATCTTAGTTTCCTCTTATCTTATATGTGAAAACATTTATGAACTCTTAGGGAATACATAGTTTCCTTATAATTTTTTGAGAAATGAACTCAAGTCTTTACTTTTTACTCTTTACTCTTTACTTAATTTGAAACTTGAGTCTTGAAAACAAAGTTAAAACATGGCTAAAGAATGTTGAAAACCTTTAAGAACTTTGCTTAGACGTGTTTCTTAACTTCTAGACTAGACTCTTAACTTCTTTGACTTTGATCTTAACTTTCCTTGAATTCTATGATGGATTTCAGGTTCATGTTCTCATTTTTATGGATGATTTCTTGATGTTTAGATTTAACTTAGAGTGTTTGAATCAACTAAGAAATATAGGTACATCACTTAGGAACTAGTACGAAAAGGTTGGGGAAGAATAGGGAGAACTGGCGTCCCTGGCACTTTGAGAGGCGTGGGGCGCCAGCCCTCAAACATCATAGAGCTGGGTGGGGAGCAATGGCTGGCGACGGAAAGAGACTGGCCTTTTAGGCTCTGAGAGGCGCAACGCCCCAGGGCCCTCCCCAGGCGTCCTCCAACTTTTCTCCTTCATTTTTCATCTCTAAACTTCCTGGTTCTTTCCACAAACACATAGGATCATTAGTAATATCATTATACAATAGATTCAACCCAAAATTACATCCAAAAACATGAATCAAACCATCAATAAACTTCAACAACACAACTATCAAGAACTCAATGATATTTTCAACAATGTTCTTCCAGAAATCAATTTCTTAATGTTCAAAATTTAAATTTGCTGAATTGAAAAATGGTTGGCGCGTCGGTGAACTAAACCAACTCTATTTGATCTCACATACCTTTTTAAGGATCACCCTTGACGAATTACACTCGAAAGGCTTGAGTGTTCTTGGTGATTCTTGATTTTCCTCCTCTTTTATCTCTTCTCCAAGCCCTAGCATGAATTTTATTTTTTCTAAACTGAATTTAAGACAATTAAATCATAAAAACTATTTAATTTAATTAGGGAAGGAAAATACAACATTTCCCATCACAAATCAGGATTGGGCTTTTCTTAATCCAATAGCCAACTTCTGAATGACATAACTCACTCATCTGAACTCGGAATTGCACAGAATTGGCGATCCAGGAAAGATTATTCTAAAGAATTTCCAACCATATATCGAAATACACCTAAATTCTCCTGACTTAGGAGTTGTGGTCATTTGAAGTTGACCAAAAACCCACTTTTCAACTTATAATTTCCAGATTTTCTTTTTCTTTCCAAAAATAACTATTTTCATATTTTTAAACTCTTTTCTAGTTCTTTCTAGTTGTGAGATGTTACAGATATCTTGTCCATCCACAATCTACTTTTGAGAAATCACAACAAGCCACAGTGTTATAAGTAACTACACCTACACTTGATGTCACGACCCCGACCGTCATGATTGACACCCACAATAACCTTCCGTTGGGAGAACATAACTACTAGATAACTAATCAACTTTTATCTACGGAAGCAATTTTTAAAAAACTAAATAACAAAGTTCCCATAACCTTTAACAAGAATCAAACAACAAAACTAACATTGCGGAAGAATAAAACTAGAATCTGAAAGTCAATGTACCAAAACTCTAAGAAGATCCATAAGTCTAAAAGGAAAAATTGATACAACCCATACAAGAAGCGTATAAGAACTATTCTATGTTCAGAAATGTGGATAGATATTTAAAGAGAACCTAAGGTAGCCCAAAAGAACTAGCTCACCCTTTAATTTGAACTATCACTGGTGTTCTAAACGAAGTCTATCAATAGCCACTTGAAGATGTTCTGTACTCAAACAAATAAGAGCAAGTGCACTACCAGTACACAACCATAGTGTACTGGTATGATCACGTGGATATGCCACTAAGTGTAACATAAGCAATTAAAACAACATACAAACACTTGCATATATAGAACATATAAAATTTAGCCACATTTATGAAGAATTTCACAATTCTCAAGATACACAATAATGTCAAGTAGTTGGTCCTCTCATGGAACCCAAACCCAAACTGTTAACATACCACAATGCGATACCCAATCCCATAGTTATGTTGGAACTTGGAAATCTGATTTCATTTTTATGCCAAAACATGGCAACTGATCCCAATTAGTTATATCAAAACGTTGCAATTCAATCATTTAATTCACCACAATCACAATCACAAGTATACTCTCAAGTCATACTATCAAGAAGTGATTCATGGCATAAAGTCATTTGTCTACCTCATTTACAACAAGTGTGATCAATAATGCAATATTCACATATATACAAATATCATAATGAAGCAAGAACCAACATACATCACACAATCATAGAATCACAAACATTACCTACCTCGAAACAAGTTTGAAACCCTAAAAAAATTGATCCTTCCATTTTTGGACTCGTTCTGCTTGTTCTTGGTCTACAAACAATTAATATGATATGAAAATCAATAAACAATCACTAATTATCCAAATTACTAATAATTACAACAACCCTAGGTCATACTGATGATTCAAAAGTATCCAAACTAGGGCTTTTTCCTCCATAGAATCTAGATCAAAACTCTCCCTATTGATAATTACCCATTCTATTACGTTCTACGAATCAAAAAATTGATTCAGGGAGCGAAAAGATTACCTTTAACCTCAAGAATGGTGAAAATTTGTTAGTAGTCGTCTAGGGTTTGTTCCTTAGCTTTAAGAATTTAAAAGTGAAAATTAAGGTCATTTAGGAATCCATTTGCGACTTTAAGTCACGTCAAACCCACCACAACAGCCCTCACCCTACTATATCGTCACGACCAGAGAGTCAAAAGTCCCCGCCAAGGCAGCTTGAACAAAAAAGTGAGCTATTTAATTAATTCGAAGACCCCATTTCACAATACACCTCTAACCAACGATAACAAAAAATTATCATTCACGCTAAGATCGACTGCAGGAGTTCTACTCACCCGAATTCAATTCCATAAAGTCGTACGGATACCTTCGCGAGTTATCTATCCCCTCATATAATTAAAATTGTAAATAAATCACCAACTGATACTACACCTACACCTTAATGACTCTAATTTTATCCATATCTGGATTACGTTGGAAATTCCAAGTTACTAAGAAAATGTTTTTCGACCCAAAAGTTTTTCTTGTTGGATTTTCTATAACGACAAAACGCCATTACAATAGATATAAATTTATCCATCAGCCGTCCCCGAGTGAAAACTTAGAGAAAATAGTGTAATAAATGAATTAAGTAGTATCTGAATCGACGAACAATTGGGGATACTTGTCTCGCATGTCCCTTTCAATCTCCTAAGTAGCTTTCTCAACTGGAACATTGAACTTTTAAGGACTTAATCTCCTTGGTCCTCAACTTATGCACATCACGATCAATAATTGTAATCGGTTCCTCCTCATATTAGAGCTGCTTATTTAGCACAATGAGTCCCACTTAACGATGTAATCCCTGTCACCTTGGTATCTTTTTAACATGGAAACGTGAAATACTCCCGACAAATTAGGAGGTAAAGCCAATATATACTCTACCAGCCCCACATATTCAAAAGCCTCAAATGGACTGATGTACTTCATAATTACCTTATGATCCACATAACTTTTTTCTCTACTCTGGGCTTCTATAAGCTTGTCTTGAATACTCTTCATCTTATCTTGAGCATCCTCACTAAATCGAAACCCTCCCCCAACGTTTTCACATCTCCCCCCTCAAACCATCCTATGGGTATCAACATCCCCTCCCGTAGAGTTCTTTAAATGGGGCCATATCTATGTTGGAGTGATAAATATTATTATAGGAAAACTCACATGAAGGAAGGAACTTATCCCAACGCCCGCCAAAATCAATCACACATGCCTTCAACGTGTCTTCTAACACTCAAATAGTCTTCTAGGACTACTCGTGTATCGGTGGATGGAATATTGTACCAAAAGTGAGTTGTATACCAATTTGTCATGTCATTTCCTCCAACACTTGAATGTGAATTGGGTACCACGATTTGAGATAAAATAGAGGGGCACCCCATGCAACCTCACTATCTCTTTTACATAAGCTTTAGCCAATTATTCAACATTATAATATATTCTTACCATAATAAAACTGACATAGTTAATCTATCAACAACTACCCACATAGAATCAAACTTCCCCAAAGTCTTGGGAAGACCAACCACAATATCCATGACTATTCTTTCCCACTTTCATTCCGAAATTGGCATTCCTTGAAGCAAACATGCAGGCCTTTGGTGTTCATATTTCACTTCTTTACAATTTTGACACTTAGCCACAAACACCATTATATTCTTCTTCATCCCGATGATGACTCAACGATTTAGACTCATTTAGGGATTTGTTTTAATAGATGCAGTGTCCTCAAATGCAAATTTTATGCCACTGAGTGATATAAATTTTTGGTTTGTAGGGATTTAGATTGAGAAACAAAGCATGGACACTAATGAGCAAAAAGGAACAAAGCAACTGAAAGAACAAAGTAAAGAAAGCTTGAGGAATTTTTAAACCATTGGGCGAGTCTCCAAATGGACATAGTCTCTCTTAATGTTCTAGTGTGCCAAGCCCTAAGGGAGAAAATCAAATCGTCGATAAAAAGGAGTAGTTAGCGAGTCACAAAATGGTTTCGTGATGTAGTGCTTGATAACCCAAAATTACAAAACGTTATGGATGCTGAAGGTCAAAGCAAAAAGTCAATGGAATTGACCAAAGGGTGGATCGGCGATCCCGACTAACTGCATCAAATGGTCCTATGTAGCACAATATTTTATGACTAAAAATGTTTTAATTATAGCTTAGCATCTAATGTTAAGTTGGACATTAATCATCTAGTTTTGAATCTTATATTTTTTTGAATCATAATATTATTCAGTTTGGAGTTTAGAGATAATATTTCCTTAGTTTTGAAGATTTAAATATTTCTATTTATAAGAAGTTAAAAGTGGATATTGAAGATTCTTCATCTAAGACCTTTTTAAAGATATTACTTATCATACTCAGTTGATGGAAATACAATTTGGTTATGATTTATATCTTTTTATGATGTCTAGATAAAAGCCCAATCTTGGATTATGTTTTATTTATATATATTTTTAGCTATGATTAACTTGAACATATTCACACTTGACTATTGATTCTCTAAACCACTCTTTGTGACAACGATCCCAATGCTTGGTTGGTTTATAAACTACTTACGATCGTTGGCACTTGAACTGGAAGTAGTTTCCTGATACGTGGAATTAAAATGGTGTTGCTACCGAAGAGTGGTTTTATTGAGAATTTTTAGATAAGTTGAATTTGTTCTTGTTAGTTATAGACGGACTTACTTAAATTGTAGTTTTGGTTTGTGCGTTGTTTTGAGTAGAGAATTAGAGCATATTTGGTAGCAACGGTGATTCAATGGATCACCCTCCTTTGAGATTGATGATTTTTAGGGATAAGATCGTAAACTTTAAGACATTAGAGGGTCAAGCCATTTATGAATTGTGGCAAAGGTTTCAGGCTCTATTGCAACAATGCTCAACTCATGGAATTCCACTACCAAGAGACAAAATAGGTGTGGTCTTATGAAAACTAGGCGAACCCCTCTAATGGAACTTGAGTTTTGATTTGTGCCGTGCCACGACATTAACTAAGGTGCTGCTTAGGAGGCAACCCAAGACCCGTTACGCTTTATTTATTTTTTAAAAATAATCATATGTTAATTGTGCAACTTAAAGTGCAGAAAGTGTTTGAAAAGTGTAGGTTGGCGAGCTAATGGTCTAGTTGGTGTATCGCTGAAGTAGTCAACAATCCCAAATTTATCGACATTTGACCCAAGACAATTTTGATTTGGGTTCTGTTAAACTCGGTGAGCCCAAGAAATTATTGGAGAATCGCCAACCAAGTCGGCGATCTCGATTTAGTCCGCCTAATGGACCCCCATATTTAATGGTGGTTCTATCAAACTTGGAAAGGTGAGTCACCACTCGGCGTGTCACAAAATAGTTCTCTAAGCACGACTAATGTTGCTGAATGGACAAAAATTGGATAAATTTTAAAAGGCCAAAGGATTAAACTTCCATCTTTTTCACTTCCCCTCTCTTGTAATCTTCTAAAACTCACACCTGTTCATATTTTCATATTGTTGCATTCTTTAAGTACTTAGTCATTGATTTGTTCTCCGGGTTGGAATAATTTGCCGCCGAGCATTTCAGCCTTTATTAATCGGCCAAAAGGTTGGTTTCCGAACCCCGCGTTTATTTTTTCCATTTTGTACTCTCATACAAATTATCTTATTGTGGTGTGATGGTCCTCTTTGTTAGGATTAAATGTTTCAATGCCAAATTTAAACTATTATCTTTCCCCTATTGCTTCTAATATTGAATTCACATGCTTTGTGTGCCTTAAATGAATTAAATTTTGTGGGTTTGTGCTTGCATGTTGTTTAGTTTAGTTGGGTGAAGTCTGTGTAACCTGTAACTGAGCCAAATTATGTAATTTACCCAATGATAGAGTGGGTGACATTATTCTTAAGTACTAAAGTCGTAACATGGCCAAATTTGGCTAAATTGGAAAAGTCTAAGTATCTCAAAGTCATAGGTGTTATGGTCCTAGTCTTCATTTGAGTTTTGCATGCTTTGATTTTTGTTCTTGGGGGTTTAGGGGTAGAATTTTAGAAGTTGGGTTGAAAGTAGGCATGTTAGGACCTTTAGAGAGCTGGGTTTGAGATCACCAAACCACTCGGTGGTTCGCTGAAGTCGTCATCTCACCTTCAATTTCATGATCTATGTGATGTTAGGTTCTCTACCTTTCGGCAAGAAGCTTGAGGTCGCTGATACCACTCGGCGACGCGCCAAAATTCTTCTTGATTACTCTTTGTCTGCACTCCAGAACCTTTTGCACACTGCAACTTTCAGCGGTCTAGCCCTTGCTCTCCGAAAGCTATAGATGATTTTCCAAAATGCCCTTCCCACTGCTGACTTGCTGAAACTTTTGAATTAATCCTTTCGGCGAGCCCGATCTGTCTCGCCAAAGAGATTTTGTGCCTCACCGAGTGGATTAATGAGTCTGTTTGAAAATATTTTTCTGTGAATTTGAATGAGTTGTTTATAAATTTTTCCCGATGTTTAATAGATATCTCTAGACTTAAGGTTGCAGATAGAGACATGCCACCCCAAAAGAAAGAAAAAAGGATTACAATCAATGAGGATACAGTTGAATCAAGAAGCAAAGCAACAAAACTCCCCACATCTGGTTGGTAAGGAAAACCCAAGGTCAAGAGACCTATTTTTTACAAGGACACTACACACCGAGGCCCCTACATTCCTTCATAGGTATGGGGACTCTATGCAATTGTACATGACCCTATAGAGGATACACCTATGGCAGCTTCTAGTGGGTCTTGTACTTCTGTTCCTTCTGAGGTGACTCCGTGTTCTGAGGCGTGAGATCATATTGATGCACCGAGCATTGATTCCCAGACACAAAGAGAGACTGTGTAGACATGATCCTCTTTTTACCTCCCTCAGTGTCTTACTTTATTTTGACTTTTGGATATTAATTTGTTTGCATTTGAGGACAAATTTTTTTATTTGTGGTGGGGTGACACCCACTTTTTGTGCCTTTTGTGAATATTGGTTTTGTTTATATATTTGGGTTTTGAGCTAAAATTGTGTTGTGCACTACTTTTTGAGGAATGTTTAAGCTTGCGGCTCCGTGTTTAAATTGTAAATGATTTTACCTTCCAAATAATTTTTCCACCTCTTGTTTGTGTTGACTGTGGTTATTCTCTCGCAAATTTTAATATTGTTTTTGATCAATACCGATGACTTAAATAGTGCTCATAATCAAACATACATGAATGTGCACCTACAATGACGCATAATGAAGTTGCATAGACAATATATGAACTATTTGCATCTCGTTGTGACTAGCCAAGTATCGAATTTAGTATCTTGTGATGAACATTGTACACTAGCGAAAGTGTGAAGTCTTGTTTGACATTGGAGTCAATGCCTTGTGTGATGAGCATACCATGAACAATGTGTGATAACATCTAAAGTTTGCCCCGTTGGTCCGATTGACTGTGATGCAACCTCCTGATCTTATAGTAAGAATTTATGAAAAGTGTGAAACAACTTGACATTATACCTATTTTTGTGTCCTACCTTGTGATTGTGTGAACCTGTTTTGAAAATCCTTTGAGCCTTAACCTTTTCTTGGAATAAACTTAATGGCATTGTGACATTTTTTATGCATCCATTACCCAAAATCCTCATGATATGTGATTTATTTGAATATCCAACTTAGGCCAAAATCCTAAGTCGGGGTGTGGTGAAAAGAGATGGTAAATCAAAGAGTGCAACAAAGTTCCCTCTTACCCATGTTTTGAGAAAAATGGAACCCCTCCATAATTATAAGAAAAAAAGAATGAAATAGACAAAGAATGAAAAAGTTGTGGAATAAAGTGTGAAAATACAAAAATGAAATGAGGTTTCCAATAGTCCATGGGAAGTTACTAATGGAATGACTTGTGCGCATGAATGAAAATGAGGAAGAAAAGGAAAGAAAGTGCTATTCACACCACATTTTATGAGGATAGAAGTCATTGTGCCTAAATAACCATACCTTTGAACTCAGCCCAATTACAAACCTTCAAAAGACCTTTTTTGTCTTGCATAATATGAAACAAGTGTTGATTGGAAAATATGGGAAAACCTATAGGTTAAAGAACGTGTTGTGTTCATACTTGTGAGTGTGAGTGTTGCATTTGATTCAGGAACTTTAAATTGTGAACTATTGTGTGTGAATATTAAATCATTCCTTGTTTGAGAGAATTTGAACACCTTTGTTGAGTTTGAAATTTCATTTGAAGCCAGTATTGTGAGCATCAGATTCTTTGATGACGGTGAGAGTCTTTGAGTGCACATTTGATCTTTGCATGAGTAAGTTGAGTCTTTTTCTGTGCATTCATGATTGAGTCTGGTGTAGCTTTGTTTGACATTCTTTTTGAACTACTAAAGTTGAGTTTTCTTGAAGACAAGCAAAACTTTAAGTTGGGGGTGTTGATGAGTCCACGATTTGGACTCATCTAGGGCTTTGTTTTCATAGATTTAGTGTATCAAATGCATATTTTGTCCAATGACTGATCTATCCATGATTTTCAGGGATTTGGATTGAGAAAAAAAGTCTGGACACTAATGAGTAAAAAAAATGAGGCAGTGGAAAGAACGAATTAAAGAAGGTTTGAGGATTGCCTAAACTATTGGGTGAGTCGTTGAATGGCCATAGTCTTACCCAATGTTCTAGTTTGCCAAGCCCCGAAGGAGAAAATCAAGTCGGCAATAAAAATGAGCAGTGACGAGTTATCAAATAGTTCCCCGAAAAATGTGTTAGATATCACAAAGTTACATAAACTCAAAAAGTTGAAGGCCAAAGAAAAAAGGCGATGAAATTGACCAAACTAAGTTGAATGGTCCTATGCAATACAAATTTTGGCGACTGTAAATACTTGTTCAAATCTTTAGTTTAGCATTTGTTGTTGAGTTGCACATCTATCATCTAGTTTTGAATCTTATCTTTTGTTGAATCATAATATTATTCAGTTTTGATTTTATAGACAATATTTCCTTAGCTTTGAATATTTCCGTTTCTGAGTAATTTGAGTGTGTATTTAAGATTCTTCATCTTAGACCTTTGTAATGACATTATTGATCTTACCAGTTGATGGAAATACAATTTGATAACAATTTCTATCTTTTTTATGATGTCTAGCTAAAAACCCAAACTTGTATTTTATTTTTATTCGTAAATAGTTTTACCTATGATTGACTTGAACATATTAACATTTGGATATTGATTCTCAAAACTATTTCATGTGGGAACGATGTAAACCCTTTGTTGGGTTATATTACTACTCATGATCATGGCCACTTGAAATGGAAGTAGTGTCTTCATACGTGAAATCACCCATCTGCCAATAAATTCGCTTTAAGTCTCGGTACATCTCCAACACACTGGGATGAATAAAATATTGTAAAACGTGTTACGCTATCAAAAATATTTGAATCAAATCATCAACTCGAGGAACAAAAAATCTTCCTTTGAAACTAAGCACACCTTCCACATCAGGAGTGGTCTCTTGCGCCTTACTAAGCGCAGTATTCTTTCTAAGTTCTTCCAAATTCTCATCTTCAAGTTATTTGGCCTTGATCTCAGCAATAAATGTGGCCCTTACTTCAATGCTAGCTAACACACTGTCTTTTTCTGAGATGCCCAATTGTATGAATTTAGACTAAGGTCTGAATTTCTTTAGTCAAAGGTCATCTAGCTACACTCAAGCTATCTAAACTACACATTCTCACTGTTTTTTAACTCAAAGTGTTTGCCACTACATTAACCTTACCCAAATGGTATTGAATGATGACATAACAATCTCTAAGTATCTCCATCCACCTTCATTGTCTCAAATTCATATCCTTTTGAGTGAACACATGTTGCAGGTTACGATGATCATTAAACATCTCACACTTAACATTATAGAGGTAATGCTACCAGATCTAAAAACCAAACACTACCGTTGCCAACTCAGAATCATGTGTTAGGTAATTTCTCTCATGAACCTTCAATTGACAAGAGGCAAAAGCTATAACATTCTTATATTGTATCAAAACAGCAACCAAAAACAGAATGTTGAGCATCACAATAAACGATAAAGTCTCTACCTTTCACCGGTAATGCTAGAATAGTTGTGGTGGTCACCAAAGTCTTAAGTTTTTGGGATCTATCCTGACATTTTCCAGTCCATTCAAATGGTATATCCTATTTGGTAAAATTAGTCAAGTGAGTGGCAATAGAAGCAAAGTTCTTCACAAATCGACGATAGCAGATAGCGAGCCCCCACTTAACTCCTAATTTCTATCACAGAGCTAGGACCAACCTAATTCTTGAACGCCTCAAACCACTACCCCTTCTTTTGAGACTAGATGTCCCAAAAATGCAAAAGAAGTCAACCAAATTTTACACTTCAAAAATTTACCATACAATCGTTGTTTTCCAAGAACATCCAGAATAATACAAACATGGTTGGAAAGTTATTCCTCACTTCGAATAAAACAAAGTATCATCAATAAAGACCATGATAAAAGAATCAAGAAATGTCTTAGCCTCCCATTCATTAATCTCATAAAAGATGCAGGTGTATTAGTCAAACCAAAAGACATAACCAAAAACTCATAGTGCCCATAGAGAGTTCTAAACGTCATCTTGGGCACATCTTCGGGCCTAATTTTCAATTTATGGTAGCCAGAACTTAGATCAATCTTGGAGAAAACTAATGCACCTTCCAATTGGTCAAAAAGATCGTCGATTTTATGCAAAGGGTACTTGTTCCGAAGAGTGACATTATTCAATTGTCGATTATCTATATACATTCTCATACTACCATCCTTCTTAGCAAAAAAAATAGAGTACCACTAGGTTGAATGAATCTCTTATCAAGAAGCTCTTAGATTTGAGCCTTAAGCTCTCTTAATTCTTCTGGAGCCATGCAATATGGAGGGATAGAAATGGATGAGTACCACGTACCAAATCAATGCAGAAACCTATATCTCTATTCGAAGGCATGCTAGGAAAAACAATAGGAAATAGTTCTCTAAATTGTAACACCACATGAATGAAGTCAATAGATACAATCTCAATCTCCACATTCGTAATATGATCCAAACAAGCTAAACAACACTGTCCTACAAATTTCTGATCCTGAATAAAAGATATGATCTTTTTTTGCTTAGGCTTGTACACTATTCCCCACTCTAACTTTTCCCTTCCCGAAGTTTTCTGGAGTTACAGACTTAGTATTACAATTCAACACAACATAATAGGGGTACAACCAAGTCAGGCCTAGGATAAAATCAAAGTCAATCATATCAGCCAAGTCTGAAAACCTATAAACAATATAGGACAAGCGCGATAATCACGGGTGACTATGAGTGACTCTCAAACTAGGGTAGAACATGGATAGGTGTATCAAGTAAACCACAAGTCATAGCAAATTCTAAAAAAATCACACGGATATATATATGAATAAGTAAAACCCTGATCAAATAAAACATTATTTATCTGATCACAGACAAGAATAGTATTTGGGACCAATGCACGAAATGCCTCCGCCTCATTCTTGCTCGGAAAAGCATAACTTTAAGCCTTATCATCTTGACAAGACACTTCCCTGCTTGGTTGCATGTTACCCCTGCCTACACTACCATTTCCTCTACTTCTACGTCCTTGTTGATTACCACATTGAATACCTTGAGGACGTCCTCGACCATTATAACCATTTCCCACAAGCACCACTGCTCTAGTTTGATGCTGCGAGAACAAAAATACACATGGGTGAGGAAAATCTCTCCTCATATGCCCAGACCTCCACAATTGTAGCAAGAACAATCAAAGATGGTCTGCCACCCATTGAAGGTGAAACTCCTTGGATATCCTAAATTAAATTCTAAGGCATAGTTGTCAAGTAATTACCTGTAGAGGCGGGCATCGCGGACTGAATTTGTTTTGTTGTAAGTGTTGGCCTCCATGAACCTCTGGAATAAGAACCTTAAAAGTTTCCTGAATTATTGGACCCTTTAGCCAATGCCATATTCTAATTGTTTCACCTTACCCCCCTCTATTTTCTTAACAAGTCAGTTACCTCATTAAAGATCATCCCTTCAGAAGTCATGTGAACAGATAATACTTGCAACTCCGAATTAAGTCCCCTAATAAATAACCAGATCCTCTCCTCCTTAATAGTCTCCAACTATGTAGCATTTAAGGACAACCAATAGAACTTGTCCTCATAAGTATTTATTGTCATACCACCTTGTTCCAAATAGATAAATTCAAAGTTCGCGGTACATCTTTCTCCAAAAATAGAGCATGAAATTGAGTCCAAGTGAGGGGAAGAAAAATTGAGGATCTAAATTCCATGTAATCTCTCCATCGCTTTTGGCCTCATGATACGCTCAAACTTACTTCTCAAATAAGAAGCAAAGCGGTCGTGTCAAGTAAATAACCCAACTAGTGAGGTTGGGATCGTTCTCACGAGGAAAATAGTCTTAGACTTAACTTCAACCTGTTATTACTATTGTTTGGTCAATGACTTCCTTGGAAAGTAAAAAAACAATAAAAGGGGGATTCTAATTCTAAATGAACAAAAATAACTAACACAATTGAAAGAGACACTTAACAGCTTTGAATGTTGGATTTTAATCAATTAATCAAAGTAACTAGGGTTTACGTGTTCTCCACAGGTTCATAACTTGATAATTCTAACTATAACAATTTTTCCTAGTACTTGCATGCAAAGTGATAAGTTATGTATTTCTAAATCCTTGGTCCGATATCTAAAAAATCTCACTCCGCACCTTGGTCCGTCTACGTGTGTTGCTTTTCTAACCCTTATCTTTACCTCATATTAAGCATCCTATTCGATATTTGACTAAGTTATTACTTCATACCAATCAGTACTAGCCTATTAGATAGTATATACTAAATCTATGTTGATAATTCTTTTCCTATTATCTATCTCCTTGGTCCGGAAAGTAGCATTAAGGCGAGTTCTAACGTTGTCCATCCGTTAAAAAAACTTCTAAGCGAAAGAATTATTAATACAAGCAAGACACCATTCTAGAATTGTTATTTTAGTTAGGTTTTATCTCATTATTTGCCTATGGTTCCCACAACCCTAGTTATGGAGTTTAGTTACCCATAGTCATAATCACAATATTCAAATATATCAAATAAGAATTCATGTACTTACTTAATGAGAAATAGTAAAATTTGAAAGTTTGCTTGATTAATCACCAACAATCAATGATAATAAAAAATCTAATAATTATCAAGAATCTCACACTAATACACAAAGTCTAATAGTATGATGTCTAACAATCCAGAGTCTAACAATCCAAAGTCTAACCTAAAAAATGAGGTTTTTCTAACTATTTATAAAAAAATAAAAACCTAATTAAACAAGGACTCTATTTGCTGGAAATCTGCCAAAACGTGGTTGGGCCGACGGACCTCGCGACGGATCGTCATGGACATGACGGACCATCATGGACTCCGTTGTCCCATACTTATGCAATTTCTTCTGTTGATCTTCGTCATTACCCTCGACGGCAAGTATGACAGACCATCATAGGCACAATGGTCCGTCGAGGGCCTTCGTTTCAAAATACTTCAACTCTTGAAATATGGGTACTAGGATCACTTCTCTTAACTTCATGACGAACCTGCAGGACGGACCGTCATAGACACGACAGACCGTCACAAGCATCGTAACCCCACACTTGGTCAGACTTCCCCATCTTCCTTCAGCAACTGCACTGTCATAACCCCACACCGTCATAAGCTCCGTAGGTGGTCTCTTCTGTATTTTTTTGCTCAAACTCTCCGCATTCAGCTTTGGACAAATTTCCTGCAAAATAAAAAGAAGCTTATATAAAAATAAGCACAAAAAGGCTTTTGGATACACTAAACTTAAGGAAAATGTATTAATAATACTGTGAAACCACAGTATATCACCTCACCTTGAAGCTGAAAAGTCACAAACTCAACCTTATGTTGATGGATGATTCCCAACTTGTGAAACCTTTCATAGAATCTTGGATGAACTAATATGCATCCTCACTCTCATAACCATGGAACATAAATGGTTTGAATTTCAAAAACTTGGTCAACATTTGATGTTCATTACCAATCATATGAGCACCGAACAAAGGACAAAAGAAATCACCATTACCCATGTTTCCACCTTCCTTGGGAGTGGCGATAACAATAGGATGATTAATGGGAGCTTGGGTTTCCATAACCGAAGGAAGAACTCCAGGACAAACCAACCCCTTTTAGAAAGACATGATGTTTTGAGATAATATTGGGTCTATAAAAGGAACACTGGTAGTCTCAGCATGTATCTCTCCCTTTTGTCCGACCTCTTCAGCATTCTCAACGTCCTCAACATCAACATTCTAATCTATCTCTTAATTTTTTTCAATAGGGATCTAATTTTGGGGAATGTTTTCAATGTGTCCTCATTCCTAACAGGCTCTACTCTTCCATGGTCTCTACCCCTGCTTCAACCGCAACCTCTCGCTACAACGCCCTTAGCAGGAGCATTGACGAGAACGATGGGATGA
Organism: Solanum lycopersicum; assembly: GCF_036512215.1. Classification (NCBI taxonomy): domain Eukaryota; kingdom Viridiplantae; phylum Streptophyta; class Magnoliopsida; order Solanales; family Solanaceae; genus Solanum; species Solanum lycopersicum. Next base: position 46,805,701 of record NC_090807.1, read on the forward strand.
ACACTGTTAAATCTATTGTTAACCATCTAGGGATAGAAAACTGATGGAGGTTAGGTACCAATTTGAATCGCCTGAAACAAAGTGGAATCAAGTAATTACACAATGAAGACAAGAGAAAATAAAGAGATTTTCCAAAGTCCTATAGCCTCTCGAAGAAAAGTACCGGCATCCTCGTACCATTCTATGACACTCTACTAGACTCGTTTCAGTACATCCATATCAACGAACCTAGGCTCTGATATCAACATTGTCACGATCCCAACAAACGTGAATGGAACCCACACTAACCCTTCGGGTGGAGAACCATAACTAATATCCAACTAATAAATCTTTAAGTACGGAAGAAGGTTGAAATAACTAAATAACAAAGTTTCCATAAGCTTCAACAAGAATCTAAAAACGAAAATAACATTGCGCAAGAATTAACCTAGAACCTGAAAGTCAATGTACCAAAACTCTAACAAGATCCATATGTCCAAAAGGAATAACGGGTACAACCTAACCCATATAAGAAGCATCTAATAACTTGTCAATGTCCAGAAATGTGGATAGACAATGAATCCAAGGCACCCTGGAAGTACCACCTCACCCTTAAAGTCGAATAATAACTAGTCTTCTAAAAGAGGTTTTTCAATTGTCGCTTGAAAATTTCATGTACTCAACAATAAGAGCAATTGCAGTATTAGTTGTCACGACCTAGACCATCATGATTCGCACTGACACTACAAACCACTACTAACAACCAACTAAATCAAGAAATCTAAAACTAAAGTATTTAAGTTATGGAAGCAAGTTAAATAACTAAAGGCAAGGTTCCATTACTGAATAAAAATATAATAACTAACTATCAATGTGGAAGATGAACCTAGAATCTGAGAGTCAATGTACCAAAGCTATAATGATATCCATATTTAACAAGAGATTACTAACGAACTATCAAATAACTAGCAAGGTCTATATCTGAAAATGATGGACATAGACTAAATAAAATTCCATGGCAACCCAAAGAATGTGGCTCACCCTTGAACTCGAAGCGATCACCGATCTCCTATGTGAGGTATGTCAATAGTCGCATGAAGATGTCATGTGCTTAACAAAAAGAAGACCAAATGCAGAATCAGTGCACAACCACCGTATATTGGTAAGGTCACGCGGTTATCCCACTAGTGTAATACAAACAAGCAATTACAACATTATAACACATGCATAAATATCAAAAAATTAAATAATATCATAAAATTCAATATCACAATTCGCATGATTCATCACATATTTGGTCCTTTCACACTTAGCATGCTGAAATGTGGCAATCCAATCAATCCAAGTTAAAGTGTCGGAACCTGGGATCCGATCACAATCAGAAATCACAATAACACATCAATATCACATATTCAAGTCATGATTTCATTGTATCGATATTCATATATCACATTCATCATCTATGATCAATATTGCGACATGCATACATATACAAGTATCATAATGAAGCAAAGCAAGTGTATATCACACAATCATCAAATCACTACTATAACCTACCTTGAAACAAGCTTGAAACCCTAGACAACTTTATCTTTCTTTTTTCGAATTTGTTACACTTGTTCGTGGTCTACAATCAACAATTTATATACGAAAATCAATAAAGAAAAACAAATTCCCATAAAACTAACAAACTATGAACCCTAGTTCAAAACTCATGACCCCAAGTAGTCAATTATGGTTAGTTCCACCATAGTATTCTTCAAGAAATCCTTCCACATCAATATTGATTTAAAAAATGAGTTCCGAGAGTGAAAAACTTACCTCTAGCTTCAAGAATGGCGAGAAACAAGTTGGATAGAGCAGGGGCCGTCTCTTAATTCAAAAGGTCAAAAAATACAAAATAAGATCGTCTCAGGGTTTTATTTACGAATTTTAAACTCGTCATCCCGCTAACGCATCACCCATACCATTGTAGCGGAATCACTGCAGTGGAACTAATCCCGCTGCAATGGCATAAAATGAACTAGTCAGCTCGTCTTGCAAAATCCCAAAATCCTTAATTTCGTCTTCACCTTAACCACTACAACGCCATCCCTCCCATTGTAGCGCTGTCGCTGCAGGGCCAAGAATCCTGCTGCAGCAGCATTAAGGGAGGAAGTGAGCTCGTTAATGGAATTCCACTTTTCTCTTTTTACAACATTCTCTTAACCCACTACGGTCTAAAAGTGCCCTTAATGCCAAGATCAATTCCCGATGACCTACTTATCTAAATTCAATTCTGCAAAGTTGCACGGATTTCTTAACGAGTTATCATACCGATTATATAATTAAAACCATATTTACCTTACCTAATTGCTACAAGATTTTCCTACACCATAATTACTCCAAATTCCTTCAAATCTTGACAAGGTTGGGAAAATTCTAGTACTATGAAAAAGTTTTTCCGGCCCCAATTTTTCCCAATTTCCATTTCTATAATGATGAAACTTGGACATTACAATAGATAAAATTTTACCCAATCACTCGTTTCTGAGTGATCAACTAAGAAAAGGTAAGCTAAAAAAGGAACAAGCTAGTACCTGATTCGATGAACAATTGTGGATACTTGTCTCGCATATCCTTCTCATCTCCCAAGTAGCTTCCTCAATTAGACGATACTTCCATTGAACTTTCATGGACTTAATCTCCTTGTTCCTCAACATCCAAACATCACGATCATGAATAGCAATCGGTTCCTCCACATATAGGATGTCCTCGTCTAGCACTATTGAGTCCCACTTAATGATATAGTCATCATTCGCGTGATATCTCTTAAACATAGACATATGAAACACGGGATGTATACCGGAAAAATTTAGAGCTAGCGCTAATCAATACACCACCGGCCCTACACGTTCAAGAATCTCAAAGGGACCAATATAGCGAGGCCTGAACTTAACCCTCTTACCAAATCTCATCACCCCCTTAATGGGTGATACCTTGAGAAGAAAACTCTCGCCCATATAGAATTCCATGTCTCTCACCTTACGTTCCACGTACTTCTTTTTTCTGCTCTGTGCAGATAGAAGTTTAGCTTGAACGCTCCTCATCTTATCTTGAGTGACTTTCACTAAGTCAATGCCCAAAGGTTTTACCTCTTCATACTGAAACCAACCTATGGTCGATCTACATCCCCTCCCATATAATGCCTCAAATGGTGTCATATCAATGCTTTGAGTGTTAATGTTTATTATAGGAGAACTCACATAGAAGCAGGATCGTGTCCCAATGCCCTCTAAAGTCAATTACACAACCTCTAAATATGCCCTCCAACACTTGTATAGTTTTTTCTAATTGTCCATCCGTCTAGGGATGAAAGGTTAAACTTAAATTGAGTTGTGCACCCAATTCATCATGCAACTTCCCCAAAAACTTAGAAGTTATGGAAAGGGGCACACCATGCTGCCTTACTATCTCCTTTACATAAATCCTAGCCAACTGTTAAGACGTTTAATCCACCCTTAACGAAATGAGTTGGGTTGACTTGATGAACCTATAAACAGCAACTCAAATAGAATCAAGATTCCCCGAAGTCTTGGGAAAACCTACCACAAAATCCATGGCTATATTTTTCTACTTTCATTTCGAAATTAACATCCTTTGAAGTAGCCCCGTCGGCCTTTGATGTTCATACTTTACTTGTTGACAATCTGAAACTTGACACAAACTTCTTAATGTCTTTTTTTATACCCGACCACCAATACACTTGTTTCATATCTCTATACATCTTGGTTACGCCGAATTAATAGAATGGCGCAAGCCTTGAGCCTCTACCAATAACCTTAGAATCAAATCAACTCTTGGAACACATATTTTACCCTTATAGTTGAGCACACCCTGCGCATCTAGGGTGGTTACTTGAGACTTACCTATTGCAATCTTTGTTCTAACCTCATCTAAATCCCCATCTTCAAATTGCTTGGCCTTGATTACCTCTATGTACATGGATTTAGCCTTAACTCTAGCTAACAGCTCACCTCTTTCAAAATGCCCAACTACCCGAACACAGACTCTAAGATCTAAGTTTCCTTGTCAAAAGTTTCTTGGTTCCACTCAAGTGATCCTAAACTACCCATACTTATCGCTTTGCGATTCGAAGCGTCCGCCACAATATTCGCCTTACTCAGATGGTATTAAATAGTCACATCATAATCCTTGAGTAATTCCATCCATCTTTGTTGTCTCAAATTCAAATCCTTTTGGGCGAATACATGCTTCAAACTACGATTATCAGTAAATACCTAACAATTAATTCCATACAAATAATGTCGCTAGATCTTAACAACAAATATCACCACCGCCAACTCCAAATCATGAGTGGGATAATTTCTCTCGTGCAACTTCAATTGACGCGAGGCATAAGCTATTAAATTCTTATCCTACATCAAGAAAACACCCAATCCAGAATGTGAAGCATCAAAATAAACAAGAAAGTCCTTACCTGCAATCGGTAATGCTAGAATGGGCGCGGTAGTCAGAAGAGTCTTAACCTTTTGGAAGATCTCTTCACATTTGTCAGTCCATTAAAAAGGTACCTCTTTTCCGTAATATTGGTCAAGTGGGTAGAAATAGAAGAATAATTCCTAACGAAATGGTGATAGTAACTAGCAAGTCCCACAAAACTCATAAATTCTGTCACCGAACTAGGTTGTACCCAATCCTCAACCGCTTCAACCTTTTGGGGATCTACCTTTACTCTTTCTTTTGAAACCGCATGCCCCAAAAATACAACCGACTTCAACCAAAATTCACACTTGGAAAATTTTTCATATAACTTTTGCTTTGCAAGGATACCCAAAATAGTGCAAAAGTCGTTAGCATACGTTTCTTCACTTTTCAAATACACCAAATATCATCAATAAAAACTATCACAAAAGAGTCAAGAAAGGGCTTGAATAATCCATTCATCAAGCTTATGAAAGTTGCAGGCGCATTAGTGAACCCAAATAACATTACCAAAAATTCATAGTGCTCATAACGAGTCTTAAATGTCATCTTGGTTATATCTTCTGGCCTAATCTTCGATTTATGGTACCTGGATCTTATATAAATCTTAGAGAAGATCGTTACACCTTGTAACTTACCAAAAAGATCATTTATCCAAGGCAAATGGGACCTATTCTAAATAGTGACCTTATTCAATTGTCAGTAATTTGTGCACATCCTCATGATACCATCCTTCTTCTTCATAAATACAATTAAAGAACCCCACGGGGAAGCACTAGATTGAATAATATCAAGAAGATTTTAGATTTATCCTTAAGCTCTCTCAACTCCACTGGAGCCATGCGATATAGATGTATAGAATTGGGGTGCGTACCAGGGTCTAACTCAATATAAAAATCTATCTCTCTGTCCGGAGGCATGCTGGGCAAATAATTTGGAAACACTTCACTAAATTTGAGCACCACCGGAATAGACCCAATGGATTGAGCTTCCATATAAACATTTCTAACATGAGACAAATAAGCTAAATAACCTTTCTCTTCTAATTTACTAACCCGGGTGGAGGATATAATTTTAACTTGATAGGCTTGTACACTCCTTCCAAACTTTTTCCCTTTCCGAAATTTATACTTATAAACTTACTATTGCAGTTAAGAACAGCATAATGGGGAGACAAATCCAATAAACAAAATAGGGCAAGCACGATACACATGGGTGATTATGGCTGACTTGCCAACTGGGATAGAGACACGTATAAAATCCTCAAGAATATCACACAACATCTCAAAATTAGAGGCAAATCTCACAGACACATAACAATAGGTGGAACCCGGATCAAATAATACATTAGTTATTCGTTCACATATAAAAATAGTACTTGTGATCACTGCATCAGATGCCTCTGCCTCATTCTTGCCCGAAAAGGCGTAAAATTGAACTTTATCATCAACACGAGCTACCTCTCTTCATGGTTACGCATTACCTCTACTTCCTTTACCATTTTCTCTACCTCCACAACCTCTCTAATTTTATCCTCATCCTACTTGTGAACGTCCCCTACCATTATTATTATTTACTTCTGGTACAGTTGCTCGAGAAGGTTGTTGTCCGGATTTAAGTGAACACAATTGTGGAAAATTCCTCATCATATGTCCAACTTCCCTGCAACTAATGCAAGTGTGACCTCTAAGTAGTCTATTGCCCTCCACATGCCCAACATTCAAATATGCTGAAAATTATAATTACCGGTAAAAGAGGGCATGCCGGACTAAATTGGCTTGGCCGAGTGTGTAGGTCGACCGAATCCTCTAGCATAGGATCCTTGAAAATTTACAGAACTCTTAGACCTCTTATCCAATGCCATATCTTGACCGTCTCGCTTCACCTCCTCCACTTTCTTAGAATAATCGTTCTTCTCACTAAAACTCCTTCCTCTAGAAGTAATGTGAACAGATAACATTTGTAGCTCAAAATCCTACCTTATAATGAACAACCGGATTCTCTCATCTTCTGTGGTAACCAATTATGTAAAATATCGAGACAAAGTGTGGAACTTGGCGTCATAAGCAGCCACATACATACTAACTTGTTCTAGTTCCATGAAATCATCCTTTTTGTGGTCAATTAAAGTCCTGGTCACATACTTCTCTAAGAATAAGGCATGAAAATAGTTCCAAGTAAGAAGGGTAATGTATACACCCTGCATTGTAAGATTTCCATCATTTCTTGGCATCATCTTGAAGTTGAAAGGACAGAACTCAATTTTATGTTGGTGAATGATACCCAACTTATGCAACATCTCATAACAATCCAATATGAACTCATAAGCATCCTCTATCTCCAAATCAACAAATACTGGGGGCTTGATCTTAATGAACTTGGTCAATATATCATGTTCATTACCGGTCATCAGAGAACCCAACAAAGAACGAAAAAGGCATTGTTACCTCCCTCCCTAACTGGCTTCAACATATTGTTAGCAATAGAGGATTTCGCAGCGGCTTGAGTAGGTGGAATCATCCTTGGACCAGGAAACCCTTTCAAAAAAAGACATGATCTGTTGAGCTAACGCCGAATCAATGGGAGGGATTTCTATGGTGTTATCTTTCCTTCCTTCCTCTTGTTCAACCTATTCAACATTCTCAATGTCGTTATCCTTTTCTATCACCTCCTCATATGGTGGAGGGTTCTCATTCACCGAAATATGGTCATTTGGTACCTTATTCACAAAAGGCGCCACTCCCCCACAGCCTCTATCCAAAGCTCTTCCGCTACCTTTGCCTTTACCGTGACCTCTCGTTGTGATTTCCTCAACTAGATCATTAGCATGAGCAACGGGCCTAACGTCGTTATACCTAGTATTAACCATCTACATATAGAAGAGTGAAAAAAAGTTAGATACCAATTTGAATTGTTCAAGATACCAATTAGAAACAAGTCATAGCACGAAGGAGACAAAAGAAAATGGAGATTTCCTAATGTCCTATAACCTCTTGAAGAAAAGTAAAGCATCCCTATACCATTGTGAAAGACTCTATTACATTTGTTTTGATACATTGAGATCAACGAATCTAGTCTCTGATACCAAATTTGTCACGACCTAAACCATCGTGATTGACACCCACACAACAATAGGTGGGAGAATCACTACTAACAACCAACAAAGCAAGAAATATAAAACTAAGATATTTAAGTTATGGAAGCAAGTTAAATCACTAAAGGCAAGGTTCCATTACTAAATAAAGATCTATAAATAACAAACAATACAGAAGATAAACCTAGAATATGAAAGTCAATGTACGAAAAATATAACAATATCCATATCTAACAAGAGATTACTAATGAACTACAACTAACTAAAGCAAGGTCTATCTCCGAAAATGATAAACATAGACTAAAGAGAATTCCATGGAAGCCAAAAAATATGTGGCTCACCCTTAAACTCGAAGTTGTCACCAATATCCTAAGCGAGGTTTGTCAAAATTCGCATGAAGATTCACTGTACAGTGCAATTAGTACACAACTACCATATACTGGTAGGATCACGCGATTATCCCACTAGTGCAATATAAACAAGCAATTACAATATTATAGCACATGCATAAATATCAGTTTTTTCAATATTATCATAAAATCAATATCACAATTTGCATACTTCATCACATAGTAGGTCCACTCACGGAACCCAAAGTCAAACTGCTAGCATGTCGGAATATGTCAATCCAATCCCATTTTTATGCCGAAAATGGTAACTGATCCTAGTTAGAATGCTGGAACATGGAAATCCGATCCAAGTAGAGTGTTGAAACGTGGCAGCCGATCCCAATCACAAATCACAATAACACATTAACATCACAAATTCAAGGCATGATTTCATGGTATCGATATTCATATATCTCATTCAACATCTATGATCAATATTGCAACATGCATACATATACAAGTATCACAATGAAGCAAAAAAATTGTATATCAAACAATCATACAATCACAACCATCACCTACCTAGAAACAAGCTTGAAACCCTAGACAACTTGATCATTCCCTTGTCGGATTCGTTTCGCTTGTTCGTGGTCTACAAGCAACAGTGGTTTCTAGGTGTTCTACTCACCTGAATTCAATTTCATAAAGTTGTGTGAATTCCTTAACGAGTTACATATCCCCTTATGTAATCAAAATGGTAAATAAATCACCCAATTGATACCATAGTTTCCTACACCTTAATAACTTCAATTTCATCCAAATCTGGACTAGGTTGAAAAATTCTAAGTTATTACGAAAATATTTTTCTATCCAAAAAATTTCCCCGTTGACTAGAAACAGAACTGGATCATTAAACCTTATACCTTTATCATTAAGGCATACTATTTATCTATTTGTTAAGCATATGTGAATAAACATGGATTGGCCGCAAAAGATGATAGATCGGTTCCATCATGTAACGTGAGTTCTACTAGTTTTACTAAGGATTTGATTCGTGAGAAGGAAAATGAAGATCAAGAGATCGAGTAACTTACCTAATATATTCGACTTTGGCTTTTTTAGTGACCATGGGTTGGAGCTTATTGGTTTGTATAGATTTGTTATCATCTTCATGTAATGTTTATTGCAATACTTGTTTTTCATTTAAGTTTATGTTTCGAGTGCTTTTTTGTGGTTTTAGTATTTATCTTTATTATTCTTTATTTTTATGTCAAATGTAATGGATGGTGTTTTTATCTCATTTTTTTGACAAGATTTAAACTATATAGCTTCCAAAAAACATAACCAAAAGACAAATTCAATACAAGCTTCAATAAATTGTTTTTCCATTACTAAGGCACTAAATTATATTTTAGTTGTTTAAAACTGATACATTTATAAGTTTTGTCCAAGACTAGTGGTTTAATATGCAAAAAGTGTTAGGAAACTGATTTTAATATCTCAAAAGAATTATTGTGTAGAATCTTTCCTCGATATCTTGTTAATGTCTTTTGATATATTTATTATGATTAGATACCTAAAATTTATTAATACCGACTCATCAATTTATTCTCCTCATATTAATCTTAAATGATTTTGATTTATTTGTTTGAAGTGACAATTGATTCTACTTAAATATTGTCTAATAGTTGGTTGAGTTTTGAACGTTCTCAATTGTTAGCCTTGTGTCCTTTTTCATTTTTGCTAGGTCATCCTCGTTAAATCTTTTGTGTCCTTTTTCATTTTTGCTAGGTCTTCCTCGTTAAATCTTTCGTAGTTCCTAACTTTTAGATTTATACTAGAAGAGTGTTTTCAATCCCGGGGATACACCTATACCGAATGAAATATCCTCAAGGATAGTTTCTGACACGCCTCAAGATTTGATAAATTACATACAAGTGTTCATGAAGAATATATTTTCCATAAGATTTCGTACAATCTTAAGGATATTTACAAATTCTGTTAGAACTGTATCTAAAGTACTAGGTACGTGTAATTGAACTGAGAGTATTCTTGATGAACTCTACCTTATTTGATAATATTTTTTATAAATATTGAAATGAGACCTGTGGTTCTAGAGCTATCTGTTCCTTATTAGGTACAGTAAAAGGGACAATGGGGAAAATATTTTTGAAAACTATGATTATTATTTTTTGTATAGTATAACTTTCAGAGAAATGATAATTTCGAATAAGTAAAATTAAATTTTTCTAAATTTTTAGCATGAACTCATTACACTTCAGAAATTATAAGTTCAAAATCAATTCTTTTTCACAATTGTTGAATTAGAACTGAGAACTTACTCACACCTCAAAAGCTAGCTCAAAGAGAAGAGGATTGTCAAGCCTATAAGGAGTCCACCCATATTATTAACCATCGATGTTAGACTCTTGTCATTCTTTAACACTCCACCTCAAAACCGGTGCTTAGAATCTAGTGTGTGGACAATTTTAATTTTGAGGGTCCCAACATCGGGTGAGACGGGTCCTACTCTGATACCATGTTAAATTAGGTCTTAGGCCGAACTCACACCCTAAAGCTATATGAAAGGAAGGAGGATTGCCCAAGCCTTATAAGTAGTTCACTCATCTTATTAACCACCGATATGAGATTTTTGTTATTCTTTAACAACAATTATAGTAATATTTTAAATATTTTTTTGTTCATCACTCTTTACAAAAAAATTATAAATCAATTGAACTCAATTATTGTAATACCTTAGAAATTGGAAAGTTGAATTGGAAAGGAAAACTTGCAAAATTGTGTGCTAGTTCCATTCCTATGAGCCTATCTACAGTCTGCTACAGGTTGTAGAAGACGCTCGTAGAACTTGAACTGAGTTTTTTGGAAAAAGACAAGTCTCTAATTATAATATATGCTTCAATACGATGAGCCATAGAAATTAGTATGGATCGTAGAGAGTGTCCGTTAAAGTATTTGCAAACTTGGTGAAATTTATTGATTGTGGATCTACGGGTAGACCAACAGGTCGTAGAAGTTTTTATGTGTTGTAGAATGGTAACATGGAAAGTGTTTTAGACTTACAGTATTTTGGAGTACTTGGGACACAAGCCATAAACATCTTGATGATACATAGAAAATGATTTGATTTTGGGTTCCAGTATCTTCACATACGGACCACCAAGACGGTTCATATGTTTTTGTAACGACCTGTTTAGTCGTTTTGAATAGCAGATTTTATTTCTGGAAAAACAGGCTGAGGCGATGGACCCCACGACGGACCGTCATGGGCGCGACGGACCGTCGCAGGGTCTCGTTTCAAAACACTTAGAAAATCTGAAATTAAGTACTGAAAATCGACTCTCTGAACTTCGTAACAAAATGGCAGGACGGACCGTCACATGTGTGACGGACCGTCACAGAATCTTTGGTGGAAATTGAGTCTCTGAATCTTGCGACGACCTGCAGGACGGACCGTCGCAGGCACGACGGGCCGTCGCAGGTTGCGTAATCCCAGTCTGAGTCGGATTTCCTTAATTGTTTTAAGGGACGTTTTTGACTATTCCTGCTTTAATTATAAAGTTAGTGGGTTAATGTTAATAAGTCTAATTACTTGGGGGTTAAAAGAGGTAACCTTAAGTTAATTAGTGGGTTATTATTGCCATCTTTTATTCTTAATTATATGCTAATTAGGGTAAAAGAAAGAGGGTTTTGGATAAAGAAAAAAAAAAGAACAAGAGAAAGAGAGAGAAAGTCGAACGAGAAAGAGGAGAAACGAAGAGAAACAAAGCTTGGGAAATTGCTTGCTTGATCACTAATCTTCGGTGGAGGTAGGTTATGGTTTCTCTTACGATATTCGTAGTAAACTCTTAATAGCGAATGATATGTATTGTTAATATTGTAATTGTAAACCCTGCTATGTGCTTAATTGTATGCTTGCATGAATGTAATTATGTAATTGTGATTATATAAGCATGATGAAGTTATTGAATCCCAAATCTTACAAAACCCTAATATCTCTGTTAATGATGAGGCCTTGGTATAAAGGAAGGTGTGATGAACTAAAATAATGAGATTGATGATGCCTTGGCAAGAATGAAGGCTTGATGAATTGATCGAAGGAGATTAGGGGATCGGGTGTCACGAACCGACACGTAGATTTAAGGGATAGGGTGTTACGAACCGACACGTATATTTAGGGGATCGGGTGTCACGAACTGACACGTAGATTTAGGGGATCAGCTGTCACGAACCGACACGTAGATTTAGGGGATCGGGTGTCACGAACCGACACGTAGATTTAGGGAATCGGGTGTCACGAACCGACACGTAGACTTAGGGGGTCGGGTGTCACGAACCGACATGTATATTTAGGGGGTCGGGTGTCACGAACTCACACGTATATTTAGGAGATTGGGTGTCACGAACCGACACGTAGATTTAGGGGATCGGGTGTCACGTACCAACACGTAGATTTAGGGGATCGGGTGTCACGAACTGACACGTAGATTTAGGGGATCAGGTGTCACGAACCGACACGTAGATTTAGGGGATCGGGTGTCACGAACCGACACGTAGATTTAGGGGATCGGAGTGTCACGTACCGACGCAAGAGGATTAATGAATATGAGGGAGCGAAGTGTCACGTACCGACACAAGAGAAATAAAGACAATGAATCTTGAAAGATGGTAATATACTCAATCTAATGAAAATAATTCCCAAATGAGTATGGTATTGAGGCTTGAGTCCTCATGTGTGAACTTGATGGTAATTGTTAATGATATAGTACTTGTTGTTGCTACATGTTGGTATTATAGTTGATTTTATGATATTACTTGGTATATATTGATTTCTATTTTGAGTTGGCCGATGATATCTACTCAGTACCCGTGTTTTGTACTGACCCCTACTTTTATGTTTCCTTCTTGTTTATTTGTGGATTGCAGCAAACGTGCCGTCATCTTCGACTTAACAGTAACTCTAGCCAGTCTTCATTACTCCGGATATCAGGGTGAGCTAATGCTTCTAGCTTGGACCGGATCTTCCTCTTCATGTCTTGATGCCTTGATGTTCCGGCATGGACTAGCTTTTATGTATTTTTAGCTTCTTAGAAACTCTTAGATTTAGTAATTTGAAGTAGATGTTCTTGTGATGATGACTTCCAGATTTTGGGGAAAATAATAGTTATTGAATTGGTTTTTATTAATGAGTATAAGTCTTCCGCATTACTTTCTGTTGATATTATATTGAAATGTTAAGGTTTAGATTGGTTGGTTCGCTCACATAGGAGGGTAAGTGTGGGTGCCAGTCGCGACCCGATTTGGGTCGTGACAGTTTTGGCCATTTCAGACCCCTTTAACTCCTAAACTATGTGGTTTTGACCCTATAACTAGGCCTATAAGTTATTTTTGCAATTCTAAATTCTCCATTTTTCTCTCATTCATTAAAATCTGTCAAATTATCTTCTCAAAATACCTCCCAAGGGCTCTCAAGGATTTCTAGCCTTCTTCAAGCTTTAAGGTTTCTTACTGCATTGCTAGGACTTTGATTACCTAAGTTATGTGGGAACTTATTCGATGAATTTCTTTAATCCATTGGGTCCCAAAAGATACACAATTCTCCAATTTGATATTTACAAAATTTTGAGGGTTTCATTCTATACTCCATGAGTTCAATTCAAGATGATCAATGAATATAGATTCAATCTTATTATGTATGATTTTTTTCAAATTTATGTTTCTCAATTGATTTCATATGAGTCCATGTATTACTACTTTTACAATGGTTGTGAAGTTATGAATTGTGATAATAGATTTATGCATGTTCGATGAAATTTATTATGACTAAAGAATGCTTTTAATTTAAAGTGTCAATGATTCATAAAAGGTGTATATCATATGTAAAAGAATTTTATTATACTTAGATAGGTAAGTGTCTTACCGAACAATTTATGAAACCATAATTTTAAAATGAGTTATTTTAAATGAAATTATGATTGGATTGGTAGACATTCACTATTGTGTTTTCATGTATTTTTATATGATTTTCACTATGTATATTCCACTGGAATTTCACTTAGTAATAAGAGGAATTTAGAATAGAGGCAAGAGTATTAGTAGAGGCTTGGTCTTTAAGGGAAATTATCTTGTCTCAAACTATGTTCCCCCTTAGAATTGTTTTAAATGACTTAGAGCCTGTTTGGCTCAGCTTAAAAGCTGGTCAAACTGACTTAAAAGCTGGTTTTTGACTTATTTAGCTGTTTGGAAATACTCAAAATAACTTATTTTAAGTTAAAAAAAAACTTATTTTAAGCCAAAAGTTAAAAATTGGGGTACGGGTGCTTCTTTTTTTTAGCTTATAAGTTGTTTTAAGTTGACCAGATTTTTACCTTTTTACCCTTAATATTTTTATACAATCTCCAAATTACCCACATAACCCTAACATCTCTTTCTTCCATTTTTTCCTTTTCACTTGTGGATGATAGACAATTACTATTACTAATGAATGAAAATAAAATAAATCTTAAATCTTTCAAGTGATCTATTCAAATTATATATTATTAAAATGTAAAATAAGTTGCACATATAACTTAAATAAAAATTTATATTCCTCTTATAAATAATTTGTGATAATAAAGAAATATGTGAATGATAGACAATTATTATTACCTATGGATGAAACTAAAATAAAATATTAAATCGTTCTTTGATCTATTCAAATTATATATATATCTTTAAAATCTATAATAAGTTTATATTCCTCTTATAAATAACTTGTGATGAGAAAGAAATATGTGAATGATAGCAAAATATAATTATTTATGGCTGTAAAATATAAATTAATTAACTTTTATTATGTTAACAACTTTTAAGGGTATTTCAGACATTTTGATTTAAAATGCTGTTTATCAGCACTTATTTGCCAAACACATCAACAACTTTTTTTTTAATTTCGGCACTTTTATCCAAACGCATAACTGCTTATTTTAAAAATAAGTTTCAGCACTTTCAAAAGTACTTTTTTAAAGGTGTTTTTATTAAGCCCATCCAAAAGAGCCCTTAATCTAGTGGATTCAATTTACCAAGAAAGAATATACAATTTCCTTACATTGGAAATTAGGAACATTTCTTTTTGGTGTGTGGTTTACACCAAATTCCATGTTATAGCTCGCATATTGTTGGTTGATGATATATATCCCACAAAAGATCTATGATCCTCTTCAAATATTTTCTTTTATGATTCTTAAATATGTATTGACCTTCTCCACTATTTATGATTTTATTTTATGGGTTTTTACTACATTTTACTTGGTCATGCATATTATGTTTATGTTCATTATATTATTATGTGTACATTTTATTCATTTCCCATATTCACTACATTCAACGTACTAATTCATATTGTGCCTAAATCGTTGTAGGTTCCAATGCCCCTTCTCCCAAATGTTGCTAAATGGGGGTTGCTCAGTGGTTGATTGCTTGGGTTGATGAGTCCTCATGGTTTAAGGGCTAGGACATTATCACTTCACTTTTTTCTTATTCTTTATGCTTCATATTGTGTTGGTAACTTAGGCGTTCGTCCGAGTCACATCTATGAATAGACGTACCGACCCAAACCATCGTAAACTAGGAAAGAAAAACCGGGTCACTGTCCCGCTAAGGAAGGCTAGTTGCCGCTTAGGCAGCGAGGCCAGAGTGGAAAAGGAGAGATAAAACATAAATTATAAGAAATCCTATTTTCCTTATCTTCCTAAAATACCTAATAAGTCGTAAAACACCCTGGAAAGCATAGAAAAGATGCTATAATCTTGGGAAGGAGGGAGAAGGGAATTTCTAGCATGAGGATGACAATATCTTGCAAATTCTTGGCCAAATTCATCATCACGAAGCCCGAAAAATAGGAACCAAAGTCAATAGTGTAATAGATGTATTTGAATGGTAGGATTTATGAGTTGACCTTCGTGCACTGATTGATTTATGATTTATAGCTTAGAAAGAAGCCTTAGACAATGTCTTAGGTTTGTGTATGGTTGAATTAGAGTTTGCATGAGGTGCGCAACGAGAAATATCTTGGTAGATGATAGTTGTGATTCTATGATTGTGTGATGCATTCTTGTTATTATTTCATTATGATGCATGATTGTATGTTAATGTTGCATTGTTGAATCACACTTGATGTAAATGGTATAGATGAATGAATATATGGCGTGAATCACTTGAAAGTATACTTGAGTTTATGATTGTGGTGTGATGGATCAGATTTCCAGGTTTTGGTATAACTAACTTGGATCGGATTTCCACATTTCGATATAACTAACTTGGATCAAATTGTCACGTTCCGGCATAATCAACTTGGATAGGATTGTCACATTCTGGCATAACTATGGGATCGGATACGACGTTCTAGTGCACTAACAATTTGAGTTTTGGTTCCATGAGAGGAAAAACTACTTGTGATAAATGTGTGTTGTGAAGCATGTTATATCTAATATATGTACCAAACCATTAGGAATATGGTATATGTTTATACATATGTATGCATGTGATTATATTCTGATGTTGACTTTTATATGATGTATTAGTATATATGTTAAGAAGGTTATATATTTGATTGTTTCTTCGTGTTGAGTGTACTTGTTGGGTATACTGCATGATCAAGGTGTTCAAGTGATGGGTAGAGAATGGCAAGGGTTGTTCCTGTGTTGTATATATTTAAAGAGGAGTAGAGGCAATAGGTGTGATAAAATACGCTTTGGTGGGTTAACTTTGGACAAAAAGAGATTGGGTTCAGGGTAAGGAAGTTGTTGTAGTGTACTATATGACTATGGATGGGTAAGAATACCACGGAGTAAGGATACGTAGTGAGCGGCTAATGGAGTTCTAGTTGGTGAAAGAGGGGATTCATTAATGTGTTAGAATGGTTAGGCTATGATCAAGAACTGGGGAAGTGAGGTGTTTAGAAAGTGGAGAAGTGAATGACTTATTTCATGATCTTACTAGTTGATTTCTTATATTATGTTATGGGTATCGGGTTGACGATGATCCAGTACGTGTGTTTGTACTAATACTAGTCTTGCTATGTGTTTTGATATAGTCTTGATGGAGGTTGCTAATGTTTCTTTAGGTGAATATGAAAAATTCTCCATCAGCTTCTATTATTCCTTCCAAATTGTGGGAGTTGTGTCTTTTATTATCTTGTCTAGTTGTAGTCTTAGTTGCTCCTCTACCAATTTAGACAAGATCCTTGGGGGTGTAATTACTTTACAAGTCTTAACTCAAAATTGTTTGTAATAGTTTTGTTGTTGTTGTTGTTGTTGTTGTTGTTGTTGTTGTTGTTGTTGTTGTTGTTGTTGTTGTTCTTATTATTATTATTATTATTATTATTATTATTATTATTATTATTATTATTATTATTATTATTTATCCTAAGTTTCGGCTGTATGGTAACCTTTTACTCAAGCATGGGAGATCATCTTAAACATTAATTGATAGCAGTTTTAACAAGGGTTTTAGGCTGCCCCTAACTTCAAACGGGGACTTACAAATACCACATGTTCGCTATCATTAATATTTAAAATTTTCCACCACCTTGAAACCAAGTCAAAACTTGTGATAAAAGAATAAAAAACTATAATATGAATGCATTATAACTTAGTTAGATCCAGATAGTAAATAAGAACATCATACAGATCTTAAGAAGTTAGCATAGATATGAAAATAACTTTAGCCGGCCATGGAGGCGGCAAACAAGGAAAGATAATAATGAGAAATAAAATAGTACCTTGAACAGAGATCTTTAAGCCAAAGCTTTTAATATATCACACTAGAATATTTTTACAATAGGGAGAGAAATGTGGAAACTTAAAACTAAAACTTGGAAAGACTTGTCTCTCACCTGAGAGTTAGTCTTTCTTATATAGACAAAAGGGAAGGAAAATGGACCCCAAAAGTGGGTCCTACATTAATAATGGACCAAGTGGGTCCTACAGAGCTTTAAACTATTTTGATAAGATCAAACCAGATTTTAAATCTTATCAGACCTTATCTTTTCCTTTTAACTTTTTTACTATTGTCTTCTCCTGGTCTTTAAAGGAGGCTAGGAAATCTTCCATTTTGTTTAATTGGCTTTCAGTCAATTCAGCATCATCTTGGTTTATTGATTGCGCATCCGTGGTATTATTACTATGTCCACTCTTCATTGATGTATCAGATTTTTCAAAGTCTGAAATGCTTTCCATTAAGTTTCGTTTAACGTCTTCTAGATATTCATTAATCATTTCTTGTTTATTTCCATCTTGGATGGAAATCCTTCTTACAATATGCTTAATGGAGCTTCCCGCATTTAATCCTTTCTTTGGAGCATCCTCATATGCTTGAATAGTATTTTTGATTTGATCTATCAGTTCTTGGCCGTATAACTGACCAGTTGAAGGATCAGTCCTGTTTAGCTTATCCCAAAAATTATGAAAATATTTACGATATAGGCAAGGGATATTTTCTTCCGGGGTATATCCCACTTCCGGAACCCATTTATGGATCCAAGGTACAGAGAATTCAATAAAGAAGTACATTTGATCTATATGTTCTATATTTGGAACATGATCTTGTACATATAAGTTCATCAAGAAAGGGGAAATCTTCACCCATTGTTTATATAAACTTAAAAAATTGTTAGGTAAAATCTTCTTGGTAGGACCATGAAGAGCCCACCAGTTTATAAACCAATTGGGCAGGTTCTGGGAGAAAACTTTTGCACATATTTTTAAAAACCATGTGTGCTTGAGTTTTTCATTGTTATAACAAAAAACCTTATGAAATGCTTGGATATAATCCCAATAAGTATAATTCATGTTTACTTTATTGACGGAAACAATCTTTTCCTGCATTGTGGATATTCCCCAATCTTCCATAGATATAATCTGTTTAATAGTCATTTTTGAGAAGTTATAAACATTCTCATTATAATCTGAAGTAAAGTGTTGGAATTCTGCACTTCCTGTATTACTTAAAATAGACTCATAGTATGACCGAGTCTTGTATGATTCTCCAGGAAAATATAATCCCTTTGTCAAATACCTCTGGAGTATTTTCCAAGGTTCATTACTCCTTTGGATATCATGATTTTCTATAAAAAAAAATATAATTTCTTTTTTGGGTGCTTCATCTGAAACCTTTTCCGTATCAGGATCTTTGGCTAAAGAGGCATATGTATTACTTTGCTCTCTTTTTTGCAAATATGCTTGTATTTGTTCATATAATGAACTATCTTTGGGAATATCCTTTAGATTGACAGAGGATGAAGCTGATGAAGAAGCTTCTCCTATCTTTGAGTTGATTAAAGTTCTTCCTCCTAAATGTATTACAGGGAAGGAAGAATCATATGATGATCTTTTGGACTGTGAAGAGGATGATCTTCCTCTACCTCGGTTGTTTTTTCCTCCTCGGCCGCGAATATGTGACCACGGAGGCTCATCTCCTCCTGCCATTCTGCAAAGTTGAACAACTTAGTTAGTAATTGTCAAAATGTCCTTCTATGTCATATTCCCAATTATCATCATTTAGGGAAACAGTTTCATAATCATGAATGAAATCTTCCATAATAAGACTATAAAAGATTTTGTCAATAATAATTTTCTTTAAATCAGAGTTTAAAGGTTCCAATATTTTAAAAATAGTAATGAGAGCCTTAGTTCCAAACTCAAAACAATAAGGAGACATTTTTAAGAATTAAGAAATTCTCTTGATAAGAAATCAGGAAGAGAATTATCACTTCCCTTTTTATAATGGATTTCAAAGTCAAAAGGAGCTAGTTGGGCTTGCCACCTAGCAAACATTAATTTTGAAATATCATGTTTGAAATCCTTATCAAACATATATTTGACTGATTGAGCATCAGTTCTTATAATAAATTTTTGGTTATATAAGTCATCTTGAAATTTTAAAACACATTTAACAATACAAAGCATTTCATGCGCAACATTCGCATATTTGCGCTGAGATTCAGTCCATTTGCCTCAATGAAATCTAATAAGATACTCAATTTTATCATGGGGATTTTTTATTATTATTATTATTATTATTATTATTATTATTATTATTATTATTAATATTATCATTATTATTATTATCATTATTATTATTATCATTATTATTATTATTATTATTATTATTGTTGTTGTTATTATTATTATTATTATTATTATTATTATTATTATTATTATTATTATTATTATTGAGACTTACATTGCTTATCTGCTCTTTTATTTTATTTCAGTACGTCAAGCTTATGTCAAGCGGATTGTTTAGGATCTATTGTGGTCCTATTCGTCTAGTCACATCTAGGGTGTACTTTAGGTCATGACTTTCATTAATAGAAAATAATGAAAATATTATAATTTTACTTTTCTTGAAGAGTTTCTATAATGAACAACCATCACGTGAGAGTAGTGATATACAACGTCTTTTACATATTGATAGAGGAATCATATACCTTACAAAGGTAAAGCACAAACTTAGATAAACTTATAGATCAAATCTCAAGCCCTTACCAAGAGCACTCTGAGGAGCCACCTTAATCAACAGGTATGATCTTATCCTACACATATTGTCACGGTCCAAAGTATACCTTAGGTCTAACATGGCGTATAGAAACCCGATAGACCCTACACAAGCCACCTAGCAAACAATTACAAGATAATAGAATTTAAGTAATTCAAAAGAAAGCATTTAATTTTCAAAAGAGTGTCACAAAGAAAATTTGTATATAAAATCTTTTGCTAAAGTGGATCCATTACGAAGATCATTTAAGACAATTCTACGGGGGCACGTTGAACTAGAGGTTGCTACTATAGACTATCATGTTTGAGTCTCCACCTCAAAGGTTTTTAGGTTTTAAGTCTAAATCTCAATGAAATAAATAAAGATCGATATTAATATACATAGGAAAGACAATGATCAATACCAATTCACATTGTTAAAGATTGAAACATAGTGTAACTAAATAACCTTTCACTAATGTGAACCATATGTGAGAAATACCTTTCACAATCATGATTATAATAACTTGTGAGAAAACCTTTCACATTGATACTTTCCTTTCAAAGCATCCCCAAATCATTTGCAACAATTTCATAAAAACTAAATATGCATACTTTCAGAAATTCGTAGTTCATAGGTACATGAGTTCATCATAGGTTCATGATTGAAAATCATAATATAGGCATGTGCCAACAAAATTTCAATTAAAGATAATTTAGTAACATTTAATCATGCATTAGAAGACGTAATTAACAATGATCAATCACAATTGGATGAAACCCATAGAAATTAGATTGAAACCCTAAATTAGAAAATTGAGATTGACAAATTGGAAGCTTTGGTGGCCCCATGGGAGAATGGATTCATGGGTTAATAACCACATACCTTGATGCTAAAATCCCAAGGAATGATGAATTGGGGACTTGAAATTGAATCCTAGCTTCTTCCTCTTCCTCTTCCTCTTCAAGTGAGGATTAATATTTGGTCTACTTTATTTGAGTCATTATAACGTTGGATATTGACATGTACTTATCTTGGGCATACATTTCATGTTTCTAAGGCTAGGGACCGAGGTGTACGACTACACAACATGCATTCATGCCTTAAAGGCTAGAGATCAAAGTGTATGCCTACACCGCATACATTTCATGCCTTTAAGACTGGGGACCAGGTTGTACAGCTACACCACATGCATTAATGCCAATGAGGCTTGGATCGGGGTGTTCGCCTACACCACATGAATAGTTATTGTCTTGCCTTTGAGGATATGGAACGAGGTGTTCGCCTACAATACAATGCATTGCATTGCATTTCATACTCTTGTATGTGGTGGCATGAGTTTTTGTGGTCAATTGAGTACAAAACTCTTGAAGCTTCGTAAGTTGTATTCATTATGGTGATTCCACATGACTCATGAGAAGGTAGGTTGGTTGCAAGTTATTGGTGGCATAGAGTTTATTTTTCTTGATTTATTTATATTGTTCTACTATTTTATTGCCTTTCCAAGTGTGTGCCATCGTATGTGGATTCATCAATTTGTAGCAGGGCTTGCACTATAGCTACTATGCAGGATAATATGAATCTTTCTCGTATTCAAGCTCTTCCGCAGAATTTGGAAGAGATCTAACGACAGCTATTAAACATCAAAAGATATGAAAGGAAGCAACATCAGAGGTTAAGGCTAACCAATTTTCAGAATGACGCTAGGTCAAGATATCATGACTGACCACCGTTTAAGATGTGGGGTGATCGTACTGATTAGTACAACTCACTGGGAGAGGGTGAGAGTTCTAAAGTACTCAGGACCTCAACAAAAAAGGGATCACACACGGCAAAACCCACCATAATGTTTGTATAGTAATTTTATCACATTTAAATTTTGCAAGAATTAAGTTGAACACATTTTATAATACAACCTTGAGAAGAAAAATGTGAAAGAGAATAATTCTTTTTATATAAATATCTATATATTAAGTAAAAAATATTCCACGCATTGTTTACTGCAGTTAAATAGGCCTCAAACAGATTATTTTTAGATGAGCATTTGAATCTCTGAAATAATATTATTTGTAGATGAGCATTTGAATTCCTGAATTAATATTACGGAATAAGGATGATAAAGAAGACTTACAGCTCTATAGGTTAAGGAAAAAGACTTTAAATTCATATATGATACACAATCTACATACATGTGTCTCAGTCTCCTCTTTAAACTTTAACGGATGAAACTTGTCCGTATCGGGTGTTTATATCAAGTCAATACATATATGTCCATGTGTTTAAATTTATAGTTCATTTTACTCTATTAAATCACATACTAATCGAAATTGTATTGACTTGATATAAATATTCGGTGCGAATACAATCGATTACAAAATGTAAGATGAATTTAATTAAAAAGGAAAGAGAAGAAAGATAAATAAAAATAATAAATAAGTACAAAAAAGGAAATATAAAACTTGCATTTTAAATTGCATTCAGTGCGAAGATTTTACTTGCATTTTTGTATTATTATAAGAGTTGTTTAATTGTAATTTTAAGTTGTAGATATACTTTCAAATTATGTGAATTTAAATATAATTTTTAAAATTTATAGATAATATATTTTTGCTCGGATAAGTCAAGTTGAATTTATTGTTAAAGTTTTGAGTTAGCAAAAGTAATATTGAAAAAATTATGTAGATTGTTTTAGAATTCTATCCGGAGGATTTTAGAATGGTTAATGTGTTGAATCAATCAGAATTTATGTTCTTTATTTCACTTAAATGCTAAAGATAATCATGTGAATCAACTAAAGAAAATGCAAAAACAAACACAAATTTATCGACTTGTAATTTATGGTTACTAATGTGTTCAAACTATGATATACATATTTATGAATAAAAGTTAATTTATGTATTAAAAAAAATTCAATTAACTCTTCACGTTGTTAGATTTCATCCGGAATCAATTCAATTATACATATATATATATATATATATATATTAATTAATTATTAGTACATTTTTAAAGTAGTCATAATGATCATGAAAATTGAGCTATATATTCTTATTCAGTTATTCGATCATAAAATATAACACAATTAAAATATTAAATATTAGATGATGAACTAATTATTATTGACGTCCATTACCCATTTAATTCTTCAAGTTAGATTTGATGCTCCTTACAACTTAAAATTTTATGATAAATGTGTCATATTTGATACACTAATTAAAATCATACAAGAGTATACTATATATTCGAGTATAAGTATAACGTAATGTAACAATCCGCTAGATCGTTTTGAGAACTAGAACTATTTTGATTATTTTCGTAAAATTTAAATTGAAAACTTTGAAATATTCTATGACTACGAGTATCTAGTTGAGAAATTTTTATTGAATAATTAATACTGTTAATAGTTAGTGGACAAGTCCATAATTCCTTTAATACCCCTTTACTTTTGGCCCAGGTAACTAAAATATATTAGTGGAGCCAGTTTAGAGAAAAAGGGAAAACAAAAAAGCTTGAAACTAATTTGTGTGGCGTAGAATACAGAGCGAAGAGGAACGGAGAAACAAATACTTCAGGTAAAAAGTTTTCCTTAGCCAACTATAATTTCTGTAAAAGTGCACATAAGTAATATGAATTGTTGGCGTGAAAGAATATATTGATAATGTATTATTTTGTTGTCACTTGGTATTGAGAAGTTTGAGAAAATTTAGTATATTTATTAGGTTGAATGGGATGGTTATTTAGGTAATAATAATCATTAGACAATGATTACATAAATGAAAATCAATGCAGGTTTGGGGGTTTTGGTTTCCGTCTATAGCGTAGTGCAGAAGGGGTTTTCTAAAATCTCTCTTTTATTACATTAAAATAATGATTTCAAATAAATGTCTATGGTTTAGTTTTTTTAAAAGAAAATTTATAGAAGTAAAAATGATTTTCTACGAATCTTAGCCCAATCATTGGGTAATCATGCCAATGATTGGCATTGGTAGATACTTTTAGAAAATTAGGCATTTTTGGTGTAACGTTGAAGACTTCCTGTGTTTTGCGTAGTGCTGTTAATTAGTAGAATTAATTCTTATTTTAATTATTTATCACATTATGATATTAGTTTTGATATATTGAGATAGGTAATTAATTATTAGGTGTATATTATATGATGTAACATTGAATTTTTGGATATTTTTGAGAGAATAAGGTTAAATTCTTGGCTTGAAATTAAGCAAATATGATAAATTTGGTATATAAATTATATCAAGATTTGGAGATTGATTTGAGATATGATTGAGTTTTAGGGTCTATGATAGACATATATTAATTTGAATGTCTACAAATTCATTTATTTTCGAATGTTGCATAATTGGTAGATTGGGAATGTTCCGAAACATAGCAAAAAGAGAAGGAAGTATCTTGAGAATACGTGGCACGAGTTTGGCATTTTAAGGTTTGTTAATACTTTTAGACTTGTTGAAGGATTTTTTCCTAATTAAAGATTAAAAAATAAAATAGGCAAAGGGGTAAGGGCGAAAGATAGGGGTCTCGTATCAATGGTGCGACGGGCATTGGTACGAGTATTGGTGTTATAAGGGGAAAGTTATTACTATAAAATGCTAAAGCATATGGGCATTATTCAATATATTATTGACTTGAATTCCTTGTGTGATTGTGTTTTCTTTATTACACCCGTATAGTTGTGATAATTGAGATGGTTATGTATTATGTTAATATTTGACTGATTGAGGTGTATCATCATCCCCTTATTTGAAATATATTGTGCACACGCATTGACATGAGATTGAGTATAAGTTGGATACGTGAAGATCGTCCGAGTTGGGGAAGGTAAGATGTAAAGATTATAATTTGAGCACATGAAGATCGTTCGTGCAGAATTTGTTTGATGTTATGATAGTGCATTGAGATCATCCGCACAGACTCTTGGAGATCACCCATGTCATATATGGACCTCGCGAGTCCCCTATGGTTCATGAACTCTCGATGTATTTCTGAGAAGTATCATGTATATACAGTTGAAAGAATACTGAGTATTCTGAGGCATATCATTTCATCGTATCATATTGCATTGCATTTCAACACATCCTTCATTCTTGATGTTTATGTACTTTATTTGGTGCTTAAAAAGTACTTGATGTTTGATTACCTCTATTTGATGAAACTTGACTGGTAAGTGTAATGTAGACTTGTATAATTAAAGAATTGATTTTTCTTATATAAACTCCCGTCAATACTTCTTTGTTGTCGTTCAATGAGATATACTGGGTACACATGATTTCGTATTCATACTACACTTGTTGCACTCTTTGTGAAGCAGATTCGATTCTGAGTACGAGCACATCTCTGGAACGATTTGAGTTCGAGTTTGAAGTGCTTTGGAGTTGTGGTGAGCTGCTTGGTTGTTCCGTGGCCCAAACCTCCCTCTATATTTTACTTATTATTTTATTTAGTATTCAGACAAGATATCTCTTATGTTGGATTGGTCATTTTTTAGACTTGTATTGTATTTTAGAAATTCTTGTACTTACGACACCAATTCTTCGGTGGTATTTTTAGCTTTCTGCAAATCATACCTATAAAGAGCTTCATGTTGGAGATTTACACTTAGTGTTTACCTTTTTCTCACTATTTAGTTAAATTTAGTAAATATGTTGGGTTGGCTTACCAATTGGTTGACAACATAGGTGCCATCACGACTTGTGAATTTAGGTCATGAAAATTTGGATTCCAAGCCCTAGGTTCATCAGTCTCACGAGTACAGGAGAAATGTCTAGTAGAGTCTTGGAGATTGGTATGATGACATCTATACCTATCTTTGAGAGGTTATAGGACATTTAGGAAAAGTTTGTTCTTTCATTCATTATCGTGCACACTTGACCTTGTTGAAATTCCAATGTTGATATCTCATTCTCTCATATGTCGAGGACTCGTACGTCGGCAAGTGATGGTCAGGACTTTATTCTTGTAACTGCTTCTAAAAGCACTATCTGAGGTAGAGGCAAGGGACGATCTCAAGGTCGAGGTCGGGGTAGGGTCGTATTGCAGCACTTGTGGAAGGTCAAGTACAAATAGCTACCCTGGGTTGTGATAGGACCATACCTCCTAATGCAGATGTTATTCATGGGGATGTGCAAGATCTTGTCGAGGGGGATGAGACAGCTCAGGCTCTACCCAATATTATTGCCACCCCAGTGCTTCAAGATACGTTGGTTCGTAGGTTAAGAATCCTATAAGATATGGCCCAGGCAGAAACTTAGCATGTCACGTTTGATGGTTCGCAGACCCATGTTGCAGGTCAAACTCTGGATCCGATAGTTGATCCAGATTCCCAGACTCCCATGACTCAGCCAGCTGCTGTTGTAGCTCTCCATTTGGATAGTATGAAATTTCTAGGTTTTGCATCACATTTGGCGAACATGTCTTCTATGACCATTGATGAACAAAAGACTTTTGGATGGTTCAGACTAATGAATCCTCTGACTTACACTGGTGAATTAATCGAGGATGCATATGAATTTATAGTTAGATGTCATGAGAGGTTGCAAAATCTTTTATTAGTGGAGTCTCATGGAGTTAACTACAAAGAAATTTAGATGACTAGATCTGCCAAGCAGTGTTGGGGATTATATTAGTAGTATGCCAGATGGATCCCCTCCACTATCATGGACTCAGTTTACTCAGGTATTTCTACCCAAGTTTGTTCCACGCAGTGAGAGGGAGCGTAAGAGGGCTGAGTACGAGAATTTGCAGCAAGATGGTATGTTAGTAGAAGAGTATCAGGGTAAATTCCATGCCTTGGCTAGTCATGCTTCGATGATTCTTCCCACAGAGGCTGAGAGAGTGAGAAGGTTTGTTAAGGGGCATATTATTCCGATTCATCTGAGAGTTTCTCAGGTTACTGCTTCTGGTGTTCCGTTCCAGAAAGTGGTAGATGTTGCTAAGGAGTTGGAGATGATTCGACGTGAGGGATTTGAGCAGCGTGAGGGCAAGAGGACCCGTTACTCAGGATATTATGGTGGTGTTCTGCTTAGGATTCCAGGTTAATAGGGAGAGATTATCCCTCTCAGTCCAGCAGACCCATTCATGATGCTATACCAGCGTCTAAGGCTGGTTACGCTGGGCATAGTTCTTCGAGCAGTATATACTTCACAGGGTTCATCTTCTAGACCTGTAATTTATGGAGGGCATTCTGGTCATTCAGGTTCAGCTTGCATCTCGTAGAGGTTGTTTTTAGTGTGGTGATATGGGACACCTTGTGAGAGACTGCCCTAGGACCAGATGTGGTGACTTACATCAAGGTTCCCAGGCTTCGACTTACAGGATTGCACAACCTCCAGCTAGGGATGGCGCATAGAGTTGTAGAGGTGGTTCTCTTTTAGGTAGAGGTGGTTCTCGTTATGGTCGAGGTGGTGGTCGTGGAGGTTCACAATCTGAGGAAGGTTCTTCTCACTGTTATGATTTTCCGGGTAGGCCAAGAATTATCAATACAAGGTATCAGTCATCTATGAGATGTTGTTATCACAGGTACTATTCTGATTTGTCATCTACCAGCTACAATATTATTTGATCATGGCTCTACTTATTCTTACGTGTCCACCTATTTTACTTTTGAGTCTGGATATATTATGTGAGTCTCTTAATTTGCTGATACATGTTTCTACTCTTGTCGGGGATTCTGTAGTGGTAGACCGAGTATATCGATTATGTATTGTTACCTTGATGGGATATGACACTCATGTGGATTTAAAGGTCTTAGATATGGTAGATGTTGATGTGATTCTTGGTATGGAATAGTTATCTTCTTACCACGCAATGTTAAATTATCATGCCAAGACAATTACTTTAGCTATGCCTGGAATTCCTATAGTAGAATGGAGAGGTTCTCTTAGTCACCCTCGTAAGGGTGTGATATCATTTCTTATGGCTCTCCAGTTGGTAGAGAGAGGATGTTTGGCTTACTTACCACATTCGAGATACTAGTGTTGAGACTCATATGCTTGAGTTTATTCCAGTGGTGAGTGAATTTTGGGAGGTATTTCTGACGGATTTTCCGGGTCTTCCACCTGATCGTGATATTGATTTTTGTATTGATATAGATCCAGGCACTCAGCGTATTTCCATTCCTCCTTATCGTATGGCATCGGCTGAATTGAAGGAGTTGCGGGATTTGTTCAGCAAGGGTTTTATTAGATCGGGTGTATCTCCTTGGTGTACTCCAGTGTTATTTGTGAAGAAGAAGAAGGATGGATCAATGCATATGTGTATTGACTATTGACAGTTGAACAAGGTAACCATCATAAATAAGTACCCGATACCTCGTATTGATGATTTATTTGATCAGTTGTAGGGTGCTTCAGTTTTCTCGAAGATTGATTTGAAATATAGCTATCATCAGCTGAAGGTTAGGGCGGAGGATATCTTAAGACACCTTTTCGAACACGTTATGGCCATTACAAGTTTTTGGTGATGTCTTTCCGATTGACTAACACCCCTGCAGCTTTTATGGACTTGATGAATGGAGTGTTCATACCATATTTTTAGATTCCTTTGTTATTATCTTCATAGATGATAAATTGATATACTCACGCAGTAAGGGGGAACATGAGCATCATTTGAGGATTGTGCTTGGGATTTTAAAGGAGAAGAAGTTTTATGAAAAGTTTTCAAAGTGTGAGTTTTGTCCTAGTTCGGTAGCATTCGTAGGACATTTAGTGCCCAAGGAGGGTATTATGGTGGATCTCAAGAAGATTGAGGCAGTTAGAAATTTAGACCTGCTTTAGTTACAGAGACTTGGAGTTTCTTTGGCCTTGTAGGTTACTTACTATCAATGGTTTGTAGAGGGTTTCTAATCCATTGCATCTCCATTAACTATATCAACATACAAGGAGGTGACTTTCCATTGATCTGACAAGTGTGAGGCTAGTTTCCAAAAGCTCAAGACTTTATTGAATACTGCTCCAATTTTGGCCCTACCCGTGGAGGGAAAGGGTTTTGTTGTACATTGTGATGTTTCTCCGGTTTGCTTGGTTTTGTATTGATGCAGAAAGGAAAGGTGATAGCTTATGCTTCAAGGAAGTTGAAGGTTCATGAGAAGAACTACCCTATTCATGATTTAGAGTTGGCGGTTATTGTGTTTCCATTAATTATTTGGAGGCATTATCTTTATGGTGTGCATTGTGAGGTGTTCATGTATCATCATAGTCTCCAGTATATATTCAATTAGAGGGATCTCAATTTGAGGCATCAGAGGTGGTTAGAGTTTCTAAAGGACTACGACATGACTATTCTGTATTATCTAGGCAAGAAAAATATTGTAGCAAATGCCTTGAGTCGAAAGGCAGTAAGTATGGGTAGTATAGCCATGTTACAGGTTGGCGAGCGTCCTTTAGCAAGGGATGTACGATCCTTGGCCATTAGCTTTGTGAGACTTGATATTTAAGAATTTGGTAAGGTGTTGGCTTATATGGAGGCTAGGTCATCCTTGTTGGAGCAAAATCTTCTCAACAATTTGATGATGGTAATTTATGTAAGATTAGAGACAAATTGTTAAAAGGAGAAGTCAAGGTGGCAATTCTTGATAGTGAGGGAGTTTTGAGGATTAAAGGTCATATTTGTGCTCCTCGAATAGGTTATTTGACTATATTAATCATGGAAGAGGCCCATAGTTCGAGGTACTCTATTCATCCAGGGGATACTAAGACGTATTGTGACTTGAAGCAGCATTATTGGTGGTGTTGTATAAAGAGGGATACAATAGATTTTGTAACCCGGTGTTTGAATTGTCAGCAAGTGAAGTATGAACACCAAAAGCCTTGAAGTATGACTAAGAGGATGCCTATGCCTGAGTTGAAGTGGGAGCGTATGGCTATGGACTTTGTGGTAGGGTTTGCCACGTACATTGAGTAAGCTTGATGCTATATGGGTCATTGTGGATCGACTTACTAAGTCTTCACACTTTGTACCAGTTCAGACTATCTATAACTCAAATAAGTTAGACAAGATCTATATTCAAGAGATAGTTCATTTACATTGGGTTCCTATATCTATTATTTCATATTGTGGCACCCAATTCACATCTCATTTCTTGCGGTCTATGCAGAAGGAGTTGGGCACTTAGATGGATCTCACTACAGCCTTTCACCCTCTGATTGATAGTCAGTCTGAACGGACTATCCAGGTTCTTGAGAACATGTTGCGAGCGCGTGTGATTGACTTTAGTGGTCAATAGGATTAGTTCTTGCCATTAGCGGAGTTTTCTTACAATAATAGTTACCATTCGAGCATTGAGATGGCACTATTTAAGGCCTTGTATGGTAGGATGTCGATCTCCAATTGGTTGGTTTGATCCATTTGAGGTTAGACCGTGGGGTATGGATTTATTGAGGGGGTCCTTGGACAAGGTCAAATTGATCCAATATAGACTTCTCAGGACTCAAAGTAGGCAAAAGAGTTATGTGGATCGAAAGGTTCGTGATTTGGAGTTTATGGTTGGAGAAAGAATTCTATTGAAAGTTTCACCCATGAAGGTGTGATGAGATTGAAGAAGAATGACAATTTGAGCCCAAAGTATATTGAACCTTTTGAGATTGTGGAGCGTATTGATAAGGTGGAGTATCAGTTAGCTTTGTCACCTGGTTTGTCAGGTGTACATCCTGTATTTCACATTTCAATGCTGAAGAAGTATCATCAAGGTGGTTCTCACGTGATTCAAGGGGATTCAGTGTTAGTTGATCATAATTTGACTTTTGAGGAGGAGTCGATTATCATTTTTGATAGACAAGTTTGAAAGTTGAGGTTGAAAGAGATTACTTGAGTAAAGGTTCAATGGAAGCATCGTCCAGTGGAGGAGGCTACATGGGAGACCGAGTCAGACATGAGGAGAAGATATCCTCAGCCTTTTGAGGTTTAGGTGAGTTCTTTTCTTTTTCTGTTCGAGGACGAACATTTGTTTAAGTGGTAGGTGATGTAACGACGCGCTAGGTCATTTTGAGAACTATGACTATTTTGATTCTTTCTGTAAAATTTAAATCAAAAACTTTGAAATATTCTATGACTACGAGTATTTAGTTGAGGATTTTTTATTAAATAATTAATATTGTTAATAGTTGGTGGAAAAGTCCATAATTCCTTTAATACCCCTTTAATTTTGGCCCATGTAATTAAAATATGTTACTGCAGTCAGTTTAGAGAAGAAGGAAAAACAAAAGAGTTGGAAACTAATTTGTGCGGCATAGAATACAGAGCGAAGAGGAAGGGAAAAATAAAAACTTCAGGTATAAAGTTTCGTTTAGTCGATTATAATTTCTGCATAAGTGCACATAAGTAATGTGAATTGTTGGAGATTGATAATGTATTATTTTGTTGTCACTTGGTATTGAGAAGTTTGAGAAAATTTAGAATATTTATTAGGTTGAATGAGATGGTTGTTTACATAATAATAATTAGGAGGCAATCATTAGACTGTGATTACAAGAATAAAAATCAATGCATATTTTGGGTTTTGGTTTCCGTCTCGTAGTGTAGTGCAGAATGGGTCTCTTTTATTACATTAAAATAATGATTTCAAATAAATGGCCATGGTTTAGTTTTTTAAAAAGATTTATAGAATTAAAAATGATTTGCTAAGAATCTTAGCCCAATCATTAGGTGATCATGCCAATGATTGTCATTAGTAGATACTTTTAGAAAAGTAGGCATTTTTGGTGTAACGTTACAGACTCCCAATGTTTTTCGTGGTGCTGTTAATTAGTGGAATTAATTCTCATTTTAATTCTTTATCAAATTAAGATAATAGTTTTGATATATTGAGATAGGTAATTAATTATTAGGTGTATATTATATGATGTAACATTGAATTTTTGGGTATATTGGAGAGATTAAGGTTAATTTCTAGGCTTGAAATTTAGCAACTATGATAAATTTGGCATATAAATTATATCAAGATTTGGAGCTTGATTAAAGATATGATTGAGTTTTAGGGTCTATGATAGACATATAATAATTTGAATGTCTACAAACTCGCTTACTTACGAATGTTGCATAATTGGTAGACTGGAAACGTTCCAAAATCTTGCGAAAGGGAAGGAACTATCTTGAGGATTCGTGGTACGAGTTTGGTATTTTAAGGTATGTTAAGACATTTAGACTTGTTGAAGAATATTTTCCTAATTAATGATTAAAAAATGAAATAGACAAGGGGATAAGGGCGAGATGGGGTTCTCGTGTCAAAGGTGTGACGGGCATTGGTACGAGTACCGGTGTTATAAAGGGAAAGTTATTACTATAGAATGTGGATTGAAATTTGAGAATACTAAAGCATATGGGCATTAGCTGAAATATTATTGACTTGAATTTCTTGTGTGATTGTGTTTTCTTTATTACACCTGTATAGTTGTGATAATTTAGGTGGTTATGTATTATGTTGATATTTTACTGATTGAGGTGTATCCTCAACACCTTAAATAATATTGTGTGCATTCATTGACTTGAGAATGAGTATAAGTTGGGCACGTGGAGATCGTCTGTGCTGGGGATGGTGAGATGTAAAGATTATAATTCGGGCACGTGGAGATCGTTTTTGCGAAAATTGTTTGATTTTATGATAGTGCGATGAGATCGTCCACACAGACACGTGGAGATCGTCCGTGTCAGTATACGGACCTCGCGAGTCCTCTATGGGTCATGAACTGTCGATGTATTTCCAAGGAGTATCATGTATATACGTTTGAGAGAGTACTATTTATTCTGAGACAACATTTCATCGTATAATATTGCATTGCATTTCATCACATCCTTCATTCTTGGTGATTATGTGTTTTGGTGGTTGAAAAGTACTTGATATTTCATACCTCTATTTGATGAAACTTTACTGGTAAGTATAGATAGACTTGTATAGTTAATGAAATAATTTTTCTTATATAAACTCCCATCACTACTTCTTCGTAGTCGGTCTATGAGATATATTGAATACACAAAATTTCGTACTCATACTATACTTGTTACACTCTTTGTGGTGCATATTTGATTTCGAGTACAAGCACATCTCGTGGAGCTATTCGAGTCCGAATTTAAAGTATTTTGGAGTTGAGGTGAGATGCTTGGTTGTTCCGTGGCCCACACCTCCCTCTATCTTTTACTTATTATTTTATTTAGTATTCAGATAGAATATCACTAATGTTGGATTGGTCATTTATTTTCAGACTTGTATATTTTAGAACTCTTGTACTTATGACACCAATTCTGGGATATTATTTTTAGCTTTCCGCAAATTGTACTTATAAAGAGCTTAATGTTGGAGATTTACGCTTAGTGTTTACCTTTTTCTCACTATTTAGTTCAATTGGTAAATTTTGTTGGATGGGCTTACCTATTGGTTGGGAACATAGGTGTCATCAAGACTTGTGAATTTATCTCGTGACACATAATTATTTTTAAAAAAATTGTCGCTCATCGCGTGGGTACGTATACTAGTTATTATTATATAAGGTAGACTTCGTTTAAAATAATTTTTCTATTTATAATATATATATATATATATATATATATATATATATATATATATATATATATATATATATATATATATATTCCAACCTAATACTATGTCGTTTTACCTTCTATTAGACACCCTATATAAAATGTTAACCCCTAATTGAACACATTTTACCAAGTTTCCAAAGTTGATCAAAGTTCTTTTTCAAATATTTGTCTCTTTATAAGATTGAAGAAGAAGAAGTCTAGGGTTTCAAGGTCAAGTCTCCAAATTCACAATTGAATTGTAAGTTATTGGCATCAACGTATAGTAGTATATTCACCTATGAAGTACTTTCCTCCATAGGGTTTCTAAATTCTCCAATATTGTAAGGTAGAATCTTTAATAGAAGTCAAGCTTTTCTTCAACTGACATAGGTTCTTTCAATATTGATCTAATTAATTGTTTTAAGTCTTTTTATACATGAATTGAAGTAATTGCATGTTTTTAAGTTAAATCCCGATGAACTCGTGTGAAATCCATGTTTTCTAAAATTGATCACATGGACAAGCTTTTGAACTATCAAAAATGAGTTTATAAAGATATGTATGTTCTTAATAAAATTGATGAAAATGGATTTATGTTGCTTTGAGAGTAAAGCATTCATGTTGTTGTTGTTATTGTGAAAGGACTTATCACATACAAATGAAATCATGATTGTGAAAGGATCCTCACCTAAAGGGTTTACAAGGTTGAAAGATTGTGTCACATAAGATGAATCAATGTTGAATAGTTATTTAATGATAAAGAAAGTGGTGATTAGCCATGTCCTTTAATCATAAAACAAGTGGTAAATACCCATGTATCGTGAATGTTAAGATAAGATAAGACTAATGATTATTTTATGGGATTTACGCTTAGCACCGAGTGGACAAGTGGTCATTACTCATGTTTCACAACTATGTGTCACCATAGGGTGACTATATACACATTAGCTAGTGGATTCACATAAATTAGAAGTTCATGGTTCTTACCTTGTAAAGTAAGAACACCTCTTTTTGGTGTGGGATAGACATCAAATTCCATGTTATAGCTTACATAGACGTCATGTCGATTAAAAGTAAATCTCCTACAATAATGAACTAAAGATACTTCAAGATCTCACATGTGTTTTAAGATGATTTCTACTTGAATTGACCATGATCACAATTATTTTTTCTAAGCCCTTTATCTTATGTATAAACTTGGTCCTTGCATGACATGAAAAGTCCTTTTAGCATGATTTCATACTTTTATGCATTGTTATCATGCTTGTTGTATTAACGCGTACTCTTGTCTACGTTGTTTCACTAATTTAGGGTCTGACGCACCTGTTTTGCATCTCCATGGCTAGAGATCACTTAGTCGATATTAAATATTGGTGAGCCCTCCTGTTCTGGGAATGGATTCTTTATTTCTTATTATCTTTACTTTTAGTAATAATGCGAAGTGTGGGTTACGTCCCAATCATTTTTTATGTAATAGATGGCTTTGAGACTGCCAGACTTCTGCTACATTTTATAAACACTTTTCTTTGAAATTGTCTTTTGAACTTTCTTGATTTTTTATTATCTTGTATGATGTATGCTATATGTCGTGTGTACGACCTCTTTGGGGTCTTATACCTCATGTTATGCTTAGGATATGCTTTGGATCGTGACGATAAATGATTATTTCGTGGGATTTATGCTTAGCACAAGTAGAAAAATTCTTAGCACAAGTAGAAAAGTGGTGATTACCTATGCCTAATAACTATGTGCCACCATAAGTTTGTCTTAGATAGACATTAGATAGATGAATCAAAGCTAGAATTTTATGGTTCTTACCTTGTCAAGTTTGAACATATTTTTTGGTGTGGGATAGACACCATATTGTTCGAGATTAAATGGTCTATGTCGGTTCAAGGTGAATCTCTCACAATTATAAATTATGTTTACTTTTAAGAATTTCTCAAATGTATTTTAAAGATGTTTAGCTTTCATTGAACATGGTTACGACTTATGTTTTCTAACATGTTATTTTATGAATTTAGATTGGTCATTGCATGTCATATAAAGTCCTTTTAGCACAATATCATAACTTTTATGCATTGATATCATACTTGGTACATTTCATGTACTAACACATACTTGTTCCTACATTGTTTCACTAATGTAGGGTCTGACGCTCCTACCTCTCATACTTGTGGCTAGTGATCCATATAAACATTGAAGATTGGTGAGTCCTCATGTTTCGAGGATCAAAATTTGTCTATGCTTTCATGTATTTTCATTTTATATTTTGTATGCAAAGTATGAGTTATGTCTCAATATTTTTCTTATGATGTAATAGATGAGTTTGATACTTGTGATAGACTTTCACTATATATTTTGTCAAACTCTTTGATATATGAATGCTACTTTTAAACTCTTTTAATTTTCTATTATCTTGTGATGTATGCTAAGTGGCTTATGTAAGACCTCTCGGGATCCATGTTACGACTAGGGTGTATTCTAGGTTGTGACAATTTAATACCTATACTATGTTGTTTTTCCTCTATTTATAAGTCTTATAACTACCTTTCAACCCCTTATATGCCTGAACTCTTTCATTCTCTCAAATCCCCAAATCCCGTTCAAGTTCATTCCCTCCAAATTCATTCCCGCTTCAAGGAAGAAATATTGGGTTCAAGCTTTGACTCATATTTCCTTCAATTAATTGGGGCTTTGATCATCAAGGTATGTGGAAATTTAACAATGAATTATATTCATCCATTGAGCCCGAAAGATCACCAAGTTTTCGATTCAATTTCATCAAATTTGATTAGGGTTTGATACAATTTTCCATTAGTCATGTTTGTTATGATTCAATTGTTTGATTTTAATCTTAGTATGCATTACTTGACTCAATTACATGTTTTTCAATTGTTTTCATATGGAACCATGCATGGTACATGTTTATGGTGATCAATTTATGAAGAAAGTTATGAAATTATGCATAATGATTTATGAAAGTTATGCATGATTTATGAAAAAATAGATGTTTTATGAACTAAGGCTGATTTATGATAAACATCAATAATATTGTGAACTATTTTCTCACGTATTAAGAAATCATGATTGGTGAAATTTTTTCTCACATGTATGAATCATGATTTAAGGAGCTACAACTATGATGAATTAAGATTGAATTAATGACTTAATTGTGTTTGTACAAGTATAATGATATTAATATGACTATTTTGTTAGGATTTTACTTAGCACCGAGAGGATATTGAGATGGATGCTCTCCCATTTGTACAGTTTGGGTCTGTAGTATCAATATCCTTGTTCCTTCTATGTGCCCTCATAGAAATTAATTTAGAAAGACATAACTAGTGGATTCACCTAAGCTAGAAGTATATGGTTCTTGCCTTGGCAAGTAAAGACATTTTTTTCAGTGAGGGAGCAAGACACCAAATTTCATGTTATAGTCCACATGGTCTATGTCGGTTAACGGTAAATACCCCACAAAATGAACTAAGTTACTTCCAAAGGTTTTATGAAGCTTTCATTATGCTTTAAGATGCATTGACCATGTTCATCATTTATGATTCTTCCTTAAAGGCTATTTAATATGTTTTAGCTTGGTCATATATATCATGTTTTTCCTTTATGTTCCTTTAGGACCATATTTCACATTTTCATGCATTTCCCAATAGTTAGTACACTCCATGTACTAATGCATACTTGTGTCTGCATTGTCTCTTGATATAGGTTCGATGCTTTCTCTACTCTCACTCATAGCTAGATACGGATTGCTATCTTTTTGCTTGGGATTGGTGAGTCATCATACTCAGAGGCAGGCACAACTACAAATACCTTACTAATTTATTCACCTTTATGATAAGACTTTTTATGTGGTGTTGACACCCAATTTTGGCCTAACACTTTCAAAATTCATAATTTTTTAAGTTTATGTATTTAATAGTTCAACATACATATTTTTTTTATAATTTTAAATGATTTTATCAATAATCATCCTTATTTATCAAAATTTAAGAGTTTTTCAGTTAATCTTAATTACATTTTTTTTCACAATTTGTTGAATATATTCAAAAAAAATTATTTATTTGATTAACTTATTACTTTTGCTAAATTAATGACATTAATCATGTTAATTATTATTATTATTGTTATTATTATTATATATATATATATATTTGTTAATATTCATTTTTATATTTTACGCAATTTAAAAAATCATTTCAATATTACGGGTGAATTTTGCTTACGGAGATTGGTCAATAATTTTGAGCCACAATTTCGAGCCCTTAATTTGAGTCCATTGAATAACAATTCACTGTTTAAGAAACAAATAGGTCAAAAGCTAAGGGTGGTGAATTTATTTTAGGGTGTAAAAAAGTTGCAAATCTTATCCCCAAAATTTCACTTGTCAATCATTTTTTCCAGATGCCACCACCCTCACCGGAGCATTTTCTGGCGAAGCAAAAACCCCCATCATTTTTTTTTTCATTTTTCAGCAAACAATAACCTTCAATACTCTGTTTCCAACGAAAAGCCAACAACAACAATAACGATTGCCTGCATTTTCTCTGACCCAAATTGCCTTTCACGTTTCCCTCTTCCTCACTGTTTCTCCAGCTCCGGCTAGACCACGCCAAACCACCATTGAAATGACCCCCCATTTTCCTGTTCTTATCCGCTGTTCTCCACCAGAGAACCACCCAAACACCACCAGATTTCAACCCTCCAAACTATAACAAACCAACCACCTGAAACAAGCTACCAAGAAGCAGCTGGAACAGCAACTAAAACAGCCAACAACCATCACCAAATCACCACAAATCAGACCCAAAGCTCTAACAATTCTTCCTTTCTGTTAGACCTGTAAACTGAACCCAAACCCTTTTTGTTTCTTTCCAATTTTCAGCGAAACGCAGACCAGAAACACCATAACCAGGTCCTTAAATTTCGACCAAACGCTATCTCCGGCGAAAACTCCATTAAGAATCCACCCAACAAATATCAATTTCATAAAGTATTTTCTACTCTAGTAAAATAATAAAAAATGTTTCTCAAAAATATTTTTTACTCATAAATTAAACACTAAAAATCATTTTCAAAAAATATTTTCAACTCACAACCAAACATGAGAAAACAAATCCAAAATCTACTTATTTTTCAGGAAAAAAATTTCTAGGAAAATATTTTCCATGAAAACATTCTCCTTCGTACCAAACACACCTTCTATTTATTAATTTTTACAGCATTTTGGTTCGTCTATTTGACTTTTCATTTTATTTTTGTATGTTTCTGCCTTCCTGATATAGATTTGTCCAAATTTAGTATCTTCTGGAAAATGGCATTTGTGATTATTTGGATGATTCATTATTTTATTCATTTTTAGTCTTTAATTGAAAGTTTTTATATTGAGTTGATTGTGTTTTTGTTTTCATTCACCTTGTCTTATCCAGTAATTAATATCATCATTTTATTATTTTTGTTAATGACTTTCTCTTTATTGTGTTTACGATTTCTATTTATTCTAATTGAATGGGTTGCTCTTACATATTTATTTGTTTATTATTAATAATAAATTGATGTTGTTTACTGTTAAATGGTATGGTCAATTCTGCATATTTGTTTGTCCGTGATTCTACTATTTATTGTCATTGTTTTATTTATTGTTATTGTTTATTTTTCTTTTATTTTTTTGGGTCATATTTTATCTTGCTATTAATTTATTGGGTTTTTCAATTTCATATTGTCTTAGGTTATTATTTTATATGTGTTTATGATTTTCACAATTTTATTAAGTTACATTGGTCAATGAGAAAATCTCTCTGTCAGTTTTGGAGGTCTTTCGATTTTAAAAGGCGGAAAATTTAGTTAAAATATATTATATACTTGTTAAATTTGGTCAATGAAGAAATTACCGTCGATTTTCAAGGCATTTCATGTTCATAAGACGAATTTTTATTTTTAATTTATTATTTGATTGATCCATATTTTATTTATTACTAACACTTTACTAAGTGTCTAAACTCCAAATCATATTTATTGATTTTTTTTCTTTTCCATATGTATATCTATAATATTAAACTTTATTGGGTTGCATTTATTATAGTTTGACTTTGTTTATTGTTATTCGAGCTTATTTTATTTGTTATGTCGCCATTATTCTAGAGGAAGGATAGACACTATATCGCCTATGCACTTTTTGATCATTCATACATGGAACACTAGATGCACCGGAGCCAACTCAATAGGAAATTTCTATTCATAGGCAACACTCCCGATGCGTTTCAAACCCTCATATGACCCTACATACAGGGGACTAAGTTTCCCCTTTTTTCCCAAATCTCATCATCTCTTCATGGGTGATATCTTCAAATAGACCAAGTCACCTACCATAAACTCAAGGTTCCTCTTTCTATTGTCAGCATAAGATTTTTGTCGACTTTGGACCATCTTCAATCTATCCCTTATGAGTTGGAATTTCTCCATAGCCTCATAAATTACTTTGGGACCTATTAGAGCAAACTCACCTACCTCAAACTAGTCAATCGGAGATCCACATCTTCTCTCAAAAGAGCCTCAAAGGGCGTCATGGCGATACTTAAGTGATAGCTATTATTGTATGCAAATTCAATGAATTGTAGATGGTCATCCCAATTACCCTTAAAGTAAATGAAACATTCCCTCAACATATCTTCTGAGGTTTGGATGGTTCGTTTCGCCAAACTATCTATTTATTAATCAAATGTGGTACTAAGTTTTACCTTGCTACCACGCCCGCTGGAATACTTTCTGAAAATGAGAAGTAAATTGAGTACCCCTATCCGAAATGATAGACAATGGAACTCCATGCATTCTTACAATCTCCTTAAGATACCATTTAGCATAATCTTCCGCCGAATAAGTAGTTTTGACGGGAATAAAATGGGTTGATTTGGTCAACCTATGAACAATAACCCAAATCTAATTTTTTTTGCCTTCGTGTACGAGGCAAACCCATAAAGAAATCCATATTGATATTTTCCTACTTCCAAGTGGGGATAGATATATCTTGAATTAACCCTCCCAATCTTTTGTGTTCGGCCATGACTTATTGACAATTCGTACATTTTGCCAAAAAATTTTATATATCCCTTTTCAAAAAATTCCATCAATAGATCTCTTGTAGATCACGATACATTTTGGTGGCACCCGGATGAATAGAATATCGGGAACCATGAGCCTCTCCCAAAATTTGTCTTCTTAAATCATCCACATCCAGCACGCACAATCTACCTTAATACCTAAGTACCCATCCCCTCCTTGGCAGAAGGACTCATTAGATTTACTAAGAACCGATTCCTTCAACTCCATCAATATAGGATCAAGACATTGTTTAGATTTCACCCTCAACAACTAAAGATAATTAAAAGTTGTGATAAACCATGAAACCCCCTTTTGGAGAATCTTTAAGTCAAACACCCTACAGGGTAGAAATATGCACATATTTTACTAGATTCGTCTTACTATCAACAGCATGGGTCATACTATCCATAAACATCCAACTTAAAGCATCTGCAGTTACGTTGGCTTTCTAGAGGTGGTAAGAAAACTCATATCATAATCTTTCAAAAGCTTTAATATCGGAGGTTTAACTCTTTTGGGGTGAACATATATTAGAAACTCTTGTGATTGGTGAACACATCTACATTCACTCCATATAGGTAGTGTATCCATATTTTTAAAGCAAACACTACGACCGCTACTTCAAGGTCATGAGTTGGGTAGTTCTTCTCATGTACCTTGAGTTGTCTAGAGGCATATGTTATCACCTTACCATGTTGCATGAGGACACAACCCAAACCTACTCGAGAAGCATCACAATACACAACAAACTCTTCGGTACCCTCCGATAAGTTCAACACCATTATGTTTAGACTTTTAGAATTCTTTTTAATGCTTCCGCACATTCAAACTTAACTTTATTTTGGGTTAGGGTATTCAATGGAGAAGCGATAGATGCAAATCCGTCAACAAAATCTTCTATAATAGATGGCTAAACCCAAGAAACTTTGAATATTGGAAGTTAGAGGTCTAGACCAATTCTTAACCGCCTCCTTCTTCTTCGAATCAACCTCAATACCCACACTGATATAATGTAACCAAGAAAAGCAATCGATCTAAGCCAAAATTTGCACTTACTATGTTTAGCGAAGATTTGATTCTCCTTGAGGACTTGCAATACTATCCTCAAATGACCCACGTGTTGATCCTCACTCTTGGAGTATACCAAGATATCATCAATAAAAACAATTACAAATAAATCAAGATAATTTTGAAACACCCTATTCATAAGGTCTATAAAAGTCGTCGGGGCATTAGTTAGACAAAAAGACATAACTAGGAACTCACAATGACCATATCTTGTTTGGAAATCCCTCTTAGAAATGTCAACTCCTCTAACTCTAAGTTGGTGATACCCCGACCTCAGATCACTACTACGAAAAGTAACTCACCCCTTGGAGAGGATACTTATTCTTTATTGTGACATTGTTTAATTGTCAGTAGTCAATACACATTCTAAAACACCCATCTTTATTTTTCACAAATAATACTGAAGCTCCCCATGGAGATATCTTTGGTTGAATAAAACACTTGTCTTGCAAATCCTTGAGTTGATCTTTAAATTTTTTCAACTTAGCCAGAGCGGTCCGGTAAGGATGAATTAATGTGGGTTGAGTATCTGGTATCAAATCTATGCCGAAATCTATTTCCCGTTTAAGAGGGATCCCGGGTAAGTCATCGAGGAAGACTTCTTGAAAATCCTTCACTACGGGATCGACTCTAAAGGAGGAGCCTCGGACCCATGGTCGTTAAACCTCACAATATGATAGAAAAATCTCTTATAAATCATCTTACAAGCTTTTAGACATGAAATACTTTGACCTCTAGGGATAGAGTTTCTCCCTTTCCACTCTATAACGAGTTCATAGGAAATTGGAATTTAACCACCCTTATTCTATAATCAATTGAAGCCAAAAAAGCATATAACTAATTCATCCTCAATATAACATCAAATTCCAACATATCAAGTTCTACCAAATCAACTAATGTAACTCTATTGGACAATAGTATGGGATAACTCCTATAGACTCTTTTAGAAACAACAAAGTCACCTATCGGGGTAGAAATCGAAAAAGGTTTAACGAAGACATAGGGGAGCACATCAAACTTCATAGACACTAAAGAAGTTACAAAAT
This sequence comes from Solanum lycopersicum, assembly GCF_036512215.1. Taxonomy (NCBI): domain Eukaryota; kingdom Viridiplantae; phylum Streptophyta; class Magnoliopsida; order Solanales; family Solanaceae; genus Solanum; species Solanum lycopersicum. The sequence goes on from NC_090807.1 coordinate 46,848,882, forward strand.
ATAAAGTGGCATCAGGATCTAGCAATGCATAAACATTAATTGAAAGTACTTTCAACATACCGGTAACAACATCGAGAGAATCTTCTCAATCACCCTAGATTTGAGAGCATAGAAGTGGTTCCTCTTAACATCATCAGAACTAAGACCACTTTATTGTGCTTGGTTATTCTCCCTCCTTAATCCTTATCCATGGGAAAATCTCTCACCACTTAGCTACTCTTTCCATAGCCAAAACAACTATTCATTCCCACTAAACATTTACCCATGTTCCTCTTGCCACATTTGGCACAATTGGGTTTCTCACTTTGTGAACCACCACATTTTCCCCCTCGAGTCTTAGGGTTAGAAACCCTGTCCTTGTTAGACATTGATAAATTTGGAGGAACTTGATTGGAGAATATCTTATAAACTTTGGTTTGTCTTAGATTTCAAGTTTACCCTTAGAAAAACCTCCATCATAGGGCCTTGCCCCCTTGGCATCCCTATTTTTCCTCTTAAGCATATTCTCCTCAACTTGTTGAGCATGTACTATTAAATGAGATAAATCCATGTCATTGTGAAGCATTTATGCACGAAACTCTTCTACAAAATCATCGGACACACCCGTCACAAAGCGGCTCATTTCACCTCTCGGTTTAGTCACCAAAGAAGAGGCATATTTAGACAACTTGATGAATTTAAAAGATTATTCTTGAACACTCATACTTCCTTAACGAAGGTTGATGAATTCTTACACTTGTCTCTTTTTTCTCACCAGGAAGAACATATCTAGAAATGCCCTCCTAAAGACTTCCCAACTTATGGGACCCGCTCTCAACGCCCTATTGTTCCATTGAGTGCAACAAGTTTAAACCACATCCTTGAGTTGATAAGCGGCTAGCTCGGCCTTCTCATTTGAAATCACCACCATAGCATACAAGATCTTATAAACATCATCTAGAAAGTCTTAAGGATCTTCATTTACGTTAGACCCAAAGAACATTGGGGGGTTCATACTAGTGAAGTCCCTCAAACGTGATGGTACTGGCATTTTGATTCACACGAGTGCAACTTCCCAATTTTTTTGAGTCGTCATAGCTTGAGCTTGACTAGCCATGACTTAAGTCAAGTTTAAGAAAGTTCTCGTTATTTCTCCATCCGTCATGACGGGAGCTTGGCCACCTAGAAGAACTTTCTCTTGAGGAGATCCTTGGTTGTCTTGGGGAGGAACTCCCCCATTTCCAGTATTCTCTTTAACCCTTCTTACGGCTGCCCTTCTAGTAGTCATAGCCTATATGTACAAGGAAAGGATTAGAATAAAAAGGACATATAGAGATAAGATTATTTAGGCACGTCTTAAGAATACCAAAGAAGGTGACAATTTCCTAAGCATCACATAGCCTCTCATTCATAAGTGTGGCGCGCTTCACAATTATGAACAAGACTCTACATAGACGTGGTTTGAGACATCATTCTAATAGTATTTAACATCATGCTCTGATACCAAGTTTGTCACGACCCAAGAGCACCCCCTAGTTGTAACCGGCATCTTCATCCTCGAAAAGGTCTTAGACAAGCCCTTAGCATTCATCATTGCATATTAGATAGAATAAAAGTGGAAAATTAAAACTTTTCATTTGAAGTTCAACTTCACTTCATATATCAAAAATAGAAACTAATTTGTCTCACATTGCCATCTAGACATAAGAGTATGAAAAAAGGGACTTATCCCTTACATCATTACATGTATTATAAAATGAATAAAACATAAACCTTGAAAATAGGAGAAGTAGAACAATGTCTTTCAATGTAAACAAATCAAATAATATCTAGAATCATAGGTTTTTGTCCTCAGACTTGAGGACTCACCAACTTGGGAAACAATCAAAGCTTTTTGAGAAAATGGCCTTGAATCACCTTAATGGCGCGGACCTACATTTGTATAGAAAATAGAAGAAATATGGGTTAGTACAAACTACATGTACTAAGTATGAAAACATATTCAAGTAAAACATTTGAAAACATGCACAAAGAGACATTTTGTCTATAAGCATGGTATATTCACTTTAAAAAGCCTTTATGCACATTCCAAGAACATATACAAGTCCATATCACAACATTAACAAGACATATTCATATTCATGTTCAAGAGTAACATCATAAAAAAGCCATGGTCAACATTTTATATTTAAAGTCCATTTCATCAATACACTAAAAGACCTTACTCATAACCCCAATCCAAGTCTACTAGTGCAATGTGTATGTGAAGCCCCATAACCCCAGATAAACCAAGTAAACTAACAAAGAGATCATAAGCATTGTCCTCATACATCATTATATCAAGTGTACGCAATACCATGCATACCAATTTAGACCAACATAATGTATACCAAGTGAAACCAACATTATACATATCATATGAGACCAACACCATGAATTTCATATGATACCAACATCGTGCATTTCATTCATAACATATATACATAAAGAAATCACCCTAGAATTCCCCTCAAGGTCTATTTGTGCAATGGACAAGTAATGTCTCATATCCTTACCTACACTAAGTAACACCTCTTAAGTAGTCCTAGTTAGTGTTCATCTTCTTACTTTCATTAATTATTTTAACATTTGGGAAACTTCACCATAACCGACATAGACCATGTGAGCTACATACAATTCGGTGTCATACTCTCACTCCGAAAGAAGGGTGTCCTACTTTTCAAGGTAAGACATTAACATTCGTATAGCATCCAGATGGATCTACTAGCTAAAATTCCAATGGGGGAACATAGTTAAGAAACTAGGAGTTTGTTACTAGAAACCCTCTTTATGCTAATTAGCATAGTAGTTTCCACCTTATGAGAACATCAGGTAAACCTATATTCCTTTGTGAAGGAACACCTCTCATTGTCAAGTTCACTCGGTGCTAATCTAAATTTCCTTTTTGAAGTATCTTTAAGTCTTTCTTAACATTAATTTATAACATAGGTCTTAGGAGATTAACCCCTCATATAACATGTTCATAGCTCATAGTTTTTGGGATGACAAAACCCTTTGATCACAAACCCAACATCATGTGAGAACATTACTTCATGACATAGTCATTAGATGTACATGAGAATTACCTTCAATACCTCATATTAGCATACCTATCATAATATTGCCACCATCATATTCATAGCATGATCATACATTCATAATTTCATCATTCATACTTCAATTAATCAACATTACCAAGGATAAACCACTAATACTACAAGAGAATGTTCATGACCTTGAAGATCTTACCAATGGTCTCCAAGAAACCCTTTCAAGACTTTATCCCAAATCCATGATATTTATCCATAAAATCAATTATCATCATTGTACAATAGTAAATTATACAAGAACATAGTCAATTACATTACCTTTAAACATTAATCAACATAATTCAAGAGTTAGGGTTAAGAAAACAGGGACATTCATGGGTCTTCAAGAATTGGGTCAAAAACCTAAGGTAATCCATCAAATCAATCATAAAAATTCTTAATCCATCATTATTAATCAAATATATACCAAACGAGTCAAGTTTAAAGGGGACCAACGAATTTGAGCGATTTCTAGAAAATTGGAAGAACATTGAGAGATTAATATAAAGGAACCTTTTGTGGAAAGAAGTCCAAAGAGTGGAGAGTTCCCATACCTTATCAATACTTAAGGATTAATGAATAAAATCCTTGTTCTTGAGCCCTAATTGAAGCTTTGACCTTCTTCTTCAATGGAGTCTTTGTGTAGTGAAAGAGAATTTAGAGAGAAGCTAGAGCAATTGGGTTTTCAATTTGGAGATTTGTTTTGGTATGGGAATGGGTGTAAAATGAATTAAGTTCAATATATACTAAGCCCCTAAATACCAAAAACACCCCTCACTTGGTTGGACCTTTTAATTAGGTCTAACTTGACTTTTATTTTTGGTGTTTTCATCGCGGAACAAGTTCGTGTGGAGGAGGTGTTACCTGGAGTTTCTGGAAATTAATTTTGGGATAGAGAGGTCCGCGACAACGTCCACGACGCGCACCAACATTTTGGATTTTGATGGAGCTAGTCCATGATGCGGACACACTCCTTCACTCACTGGACAAGCTGTCCTAGACAGCTTGTTGTCCAAATGTTTGGGTCCTCCTCAAGGACCCCTAGGGTGGTTCTTGGGGGGTTGCACCCAAAAATTTTGACCCTAAAAATATTTTTTACCTATTTAAAGAATTTTTAAAAGTTTTACCCTTCATACGACACTCCCAAAACTTCACAAGACCTAAGAACACCTATTGGTTCAATTTCACTAATTTCTGGACGTCATGGTCGTTTCTCATGTTTAGGATCTAATACTTCAAAGCAAGTTAATTATGTTAGAATAGGTCTTATAACATCATTTTAACCCTTTTTAAGTTATTAAACTTCATTCAAATATCTAGCTTAAATCATTGGAATTTCTGAGGTGTAACAGACCTGCATCATGAAAACAAATGCAAAGTGTAGTATGAGTATCAAAACAACAAGTACCTAGTAGGCATCATAAGCGGCTGAGCAAGGTAAAAATAGACGGAAAGTAGAATCAAACACAAATAGAGGTTACCATAAATAAGAGCAGAACAATCAGAGAGATAGTTTAAGGATATTTAACATAAACTCAGCTACGCCCCCCTTAAGACCCTCTAGGTACACTCATGCGCAAACAAGCAAGAATTCAAAAAGACTCGCATAAGCTCGACAGGTACACGGAGAAGCCAAAACTACGAAATGCAACTCCAAACCAACACAACTAAGAACTCCAACCTAGTTAACAAGTCTCACTTCAAATTGGGCCACCTAGACCTCAACAACTCGGAGGCATTACCCAGTCAGGCGAGTGTCACACGGGAATATATCAATCCCCTTCAAAAGCCATAATCCAACTAATCAATAGGCAAACACTTCGAGGGGGTGCCTAAGCCATCAAAGTTTGCCATTTAACACTCTTAGGGGACTTGCCCTGGCCATACATTGTGTGTGGGGATGTCAACTTCGAAGAAGACCTCAAGTAACTTATATCCAACTACCCAACTAGCTAATCACCTCAAGGGCCTTGTCCAGTGCCAGTCAGGTGAGTCAGTTATCACTTCCGGGGCCTTGACCAATCCTTGACAGAGAGTGCGAGTAAAATCAACTTCTTAAAGGATCTAAAATTCAAAACTATGGTGGATCGACGTTCACTATCCACTACCTTACACCAGAACCGACCACAACTCACCCAAACGAAGAAAAAACAATGCCTCTGATAACGCATAGGCATCACAGAAATGAGAGACAAGCCAGAAGGATCGCAATCACTAAAAATATCAAATCTAGGGTCAGCTATCATACAAGAATCTGCTATGCCGGTCTACAAGGACCTTTCCCATCAGAATCAACGTCGAAGACATACAAAAGTCAACCAAGTGCATGGTTCTACGGCACTAGTTTATTCTAGACTAAGGCCAAAGATAAATTCAAATATAAATAAATAGCCAACTAGATATTATGCATGTAACGACAAATAAACAATCCAACAGGTAATTCACGAATACCCAAAACTGAACAACCCCTTCAACAGCATAATATTAACCCAAAACAACATGAAACCAAACCTACAACATAGTTTCTGAGAAGAAGATAAGAAATACTAGCAGCCCACTCCAGATTCTCACAATTCAACATGCAATTACACAATCATGCTCAATCTAAAGGAGAGGAAGTCGTAGCCTACTTGAAGGTCGACCGCGTGCCTCCAAATCACTATGCAAGAGTTTTCCCCTTCTAGACGATCTCATATTGCTGCCACAATATCAAAAATATATTCACAACATCAACACGATCGTTTAGAAAATAGAATCATCAAAATTGGATATAAACCAATTTAAGAGTCAAAATTGGGAAATATGGGACCCGCTCTCGAATTTCAGAAATTGACTTCGTGAAGAGGTCCTAAACTCTCCCCTTAGTTTGTCTTCCAAAATGAAATAGATATGTTTACCCCCCTCCCCCCTTAAATTTGACATTTCGGACTCAATGGTGCATCATAATTTCCATACGAGGTCATTTCGATAAAAAAGTGTACCCCACACCGAAATGCCATTTTTAGCCAATTTCCACCACGGGCCTCCAAATAAGATTGAAAGCCCCAAAAGCACACGAAGGGTCGTTCTAGATCAAACTAGACATTTCAAAACTAACCGCGCTGACAGAATTTTCATCCGAGCGCATTTACCAAGAATGTTGACCAAAGTAAAATTTAAGCCAAAATTCATAGACTAAAGCCCCAAATGGCCCTAAAGTCACAATGAAAGCCTTGAAACTCATACAAACCATGCTACTAGCCTAATTTTGCCGCTCCAGAGCTGATACGATTGTCAGAATTCTCATCTGAGGTCGTTTACCTAAGGTTATGATTGAAATTAATTTTTCAAGTTTCAAAATCTCCAAAATAGGAAAATGAGCATAAAACCCAAACAAACGACCAGTCGACGTAAGAGTTAGTGCCACCAAGTCATAAATGACTTTGGGTCGCCACAAGAATGCTCTGAATGACGACAAAATGGTATTAAGGCAAAAATAACCTGAATGATTATTACAACCTTTCAGGGTCATATACGTCATATTATGTCTAGGGTATAATTTGGGTCATGACACATGTGTACCATAGTTAGACAGGATAAGAATTTGCTTGGAACCATCAATGATTTTAAATATTGGTCATATCTAAGGTGTAGACTCATGCCGTGACATCTTTTTTTTTGTGAATCATCATAACTGCATAAATCTAAACAAATAGGTGAAAACAGTGATGATAAAGTTCGGGGAGATCATAAAGGTAGAATTAGAGGTTAGGGGTAGAAGATGGTTGGGGGAACCCCCAATGTATCTGTCAATGTTTTCCATAAATCAAGCTTTCACAAAAAAAAATTAGGGTTGAAAACATTATTGAAGACAAAAGGAAGAAAAGAAAGGAGGAAAAAAATTCAAAAAATAATAATTTACTAGCGAAATACACGTGCACATATCTGGTTATGACGTTTTAAGGGGTTATATATTTCACTTTTAACAAGTTTGGGAAGGGGGGGGGGGGGTAATATGTTAGGTGGATTTGATTATTTTAAGGTATGTATTTGTAAATATGAATATAGGTGTGCGGGGGGGGGGGGGGGGGGGGTTGACTATTTTCTCTATTAATAGTATAGAAATTAGTTACCAAAAAAATCTATGTATTAGTTATTATGTACTAGTTATTCTACCTTTTATGCTGCATAAAATAAAAATAGATTGCCTCATAACTTATACACTTACTATTTATGCGGGTTTCTAAATTGTCAATCGAGTATTTATTGATATCACAATAAATAACTTACTTTCTATTTATCTAGGGAAAAAGGGACAGATATATCCCCGAACTATTGTAAATGGGTACGCAAATACCCTTCGTCATACTTTTGGACTTTGGAGCCCGTGTCATCATACTTTTTAGACATTGATGCCCTTGTCGTCAAACTTTTGGGACATCGGTGCCCCTGCCGTCATACTTTGAGGACATTAGTTCCCCTGCCCCTTCGTTGGAGTGAAGGGCATATATGCTCTAATTTATGGACGACAAGGACACCAATGTCCCAAAAGAATGTGGAGGGTATATACATGCCATTTACGGTAGTTCGAGGGTATATTTGTCATTTTTCTCATTTATATATCAAACATCGTATAAGTTATATGGATATTAATACATGAGTAACTTCGTTTTTTATCCTATCAGACGACCTCAAATCTAATGCTCACATAACTAATAACTGCATAAAATAATGATTTTCTCATAATTAATCCCTGCATTCTTTTAGAAAGAAAAAAAAGTATGTGTCGTTTGTATAGACCGAGAGTTGTAGCTTGATTCATTACTCATTCCATATCGGGAAGAATTGCAGGATTGATATATAAGAGGGAGTTAGAGCACTTAACAAGTAACATGTGTGCTATACTTGGAATTGTAATTGAGCTTGAGGGCATCGATGTCATTTCAAGCTTTCACTTTATGACTTGATGCTTTGGGGATGTTGAACTAATTAGTATATTGTTTGTATCTTGGTGGAAAAAGTGCTATATTGTGGTTTATTTTTGCTCTTACCTGGGCCCCACCTATGTTCGTGTTCAACTCTTTATTTGACTATTATTTAATTACTTCAATTCCAATTAAATCAAATTGTCTTATGCTTTCTAGTATTTACTCCGTCCACTTCATTTTAATTATTTTAAATTTTTAAAAATGTATTTCATGTTTAATTTAGTTTTATTAGCATATAATTTATCCAAGATTATATAACCCATTTTAGTTATGTCATTTCATTTTAAATTCATATCTTTTCATTATAGATTTATTACTTTGAATGTCTTAATATGTGTGAAAATTTATAACTATTTGAGTAAAAATTATCGATTGATGGAGAAAAAAACAGCAATTATAGACATCTAAATGAGAATCCTCACATTAAATTTCTGAGAAGAAGAATGAGGTGATTTTAAGAACAAAAATTCAAAATCATTTGACTAGTGAAAGTTAAAATTTATTAATATTGCTAATATTTATTTAACACTTAATAAAAAATTTAAAATTATTTAATTAATACTACTTGAAAATATAATTTATCAATAACTTAGTGTTCTTCATAACTAGTTGCTAATATATGCATAACTCTAACCAACTACCAAATGACCCCTTACTTAATATGAACAATATTTTAGAAAACTTAACATTCATTTTTATGAGACTTAGGCCTCAATGTTTTGCACTTGATGGAAATCTGAATTTCAATGCTTCAAATATTAATTAAGTGTTTTTATTTTTTTTCTATTTTAAAATTTATTAATGGGTCTGAATGAATCAGATATGTGATAGGATCTTAATCTTATTTAGACTTTAAAGACACTTTTATTTTTTAAATAAATTGTGCTCTATACTATTTTTTTCAAAAAAAAAAAAGGTTCAAGTCTCTCCACTTCTCCAACTTTATCAATTATCCAAATTCTTTTCAAACTTTTAATTTTTGTGCTTGCTTCTTGTTTATCAAGAATTGATGAAATTTATTTCATTGGATTAGAGTGCAAAACCACTTCATAAAAACATGTGTTGTTGAGATTTTATAAATTTGTTTTAAGCCATTTGAATGTATCATGCTAATTATTTATTTTAGAGAAGAGTACATGGGCAAATACGTTATAGAACATACATGTTTCACTTATTTATTCAAGATTAATTTATGTTGATTTTTTTTATAAAAAAGATGGCTAATATCTTTTTTAACAACTATAGTTAATGTAATACTTAATTATTATTTTATTTGAATTAAAATACTTATTGTGTTAATGTAATACTTATAGAGAGAGGGGGGGGGGGGATTTTAATTATTTAAATGAACATTTAGATTCAAATGTTTTAATCTTAATAAAAACAAATGAGGCATTACTTATATTTTAAAATAATATTTATGTAATTTGTTTACTCTTTATATTTATGTTATATATTACTTGTTAAGTGTATACGTTGTGCAAGTGTGTATCATGTCATATACAAGATTACATAAAATTTATGAAGTATATACTATTGCAATTAAAGTTACAATATACACAACATTATATCCACAAAAAAATAGTCATATTTTCTTCATACTCTCACGAAAATATTATATTTCACTTATTGCCATCAAACTTTGATCACATATTTTTCTTCGAAACATCAATTCTCTTGTCCTCAACTTTATTGTCTTACATAATTTAAAGCAGATCATAATTAAATCCTTCTAAGCCGTGTTTCAACCCGACTAAAGCCATCTCCTAAATTACTTAATTTAGTTTAATACGTTTTGAGAAATAATTACTATCTCTATGAATATTTAAAGTTCTAAATATTAGAACATAATCAAAAGGCGAAGATATATTGTACAGCACAAAATATATATTTTCACTTATCTCAAATTAGATACTTTCTTAAAAGTATTCAAGCTTTTAAATATTGACTATATATTTGGACATAAAATCTTTTAATTTTTGATATATAATTTTTTCATTTTTCAAAACTAAGGGTCCGTTTGGTCATGTGATATAAAATAATGATTTAAAATAACAATATCAAATCATATTTATAAAATTATGTGATAAAGTTGAAGTTTTATTTAGACATGCTATTTTATATTTTTTTAGAATTTATATTGTATGTTTTCTCATAGACAATAATGGGTAAATCACATAAATATGCTATATTATAAAAATATTTACCATCTATGTCAACATAATTTTTTTTAACTAAATATAACATTTTTTAGAATTAAGAAAATTATACAGCGGCTCTTTTCTCAACCCTTTTTCCTTTTCTTATTTTCATTGTTCTGCTTCTTCGTCTCTTTCTGTCTTTTTACTCCTATGCTTCTTTTCCCTTTCTTTTTTTTTCTACTCTTCTACTTCTTCGTCTTTTTCTTTTACATTTTTTTTCTTCTTCTTCTTTGATCTTTTCATCTAAAAACCATCCTCAATCAGTTTTTGCCTATATGTCACTATTTTTATCCAAAAAAAAAAAGATGAAAAGAGGAATAAAAAGACCAGAAATTTGTATAAAATCATGTTTTTAAACTGAAATTTCAAATCTCTAAAATTACAGAAACAAGAGTTCACCATTGATGGTCATTATAAAGCTTCAAATTTTGAATTTTACGAATTTGTGATTAATTTGGATAGATAGTTCCTCTAAATAATTAAAAATATCATTTGAAGTTTATATCTCAATTTTAAGAGGGCTTGATTAAGTTTATAATTGATTTTGAAAAAAAATCAAATAGAAACTCGAAAAAAAGTGAAGTTTGTGGAACTATATCGCAGTTGCGTTAAAGTTGTATTACAAACCTCACACAAGTATACTCTTTGAGACTTCTTTTACCCATAAATATTTCATTCTGGTATCTATCCATTTAATTGGAGCTTATGAAAAAACATCGATGCTCATTTAAAATCCTAAGGGTACACTTCATAACCTACACACACATTAATATCATACCAAAGATCCACCACTAAGATTCCCCTCAAAAGTAATGCTTAACTCGTTATTTTATAGTAACAATCTAGTTGGTTTCTCAAATATGAATGCGACATCAAATCTTATTATTTGAGTATGTGACATAATTAATAACTCCTTAAGTAGCTAGTATTCACACTAACAATCGACGTATTTACTTTCATATAACACTAGTACCACATCGTGAGAATCTGAGTCAACCACTAGAACAAATCATACCCTTATCAACCAAAATAATTTAAGAAAACACTTGTAATACATTTATAACATAGACACAAACATATTGCAAACATCACTCATGTTCTTAGAGATACAAATCAAAATAATTTATAAGACACTTATAATATATAATTTATTCATGAATATTACAAGTTTAATTCAGTCTATAAATTACTGTCTAGTCTTTCGTTAGTTACGTTTTTCATTGTTAATTTTCTCTTCTAATTCAACTTTAATATTGTGTAATACACTTTTAATGCAAATTTAATTCATATTGTAGTTTACTATTTGTTACTATTAGATTATTTGTTTAATTCATTATTGATATAAACTTAATTCACTCTATAGATCTTTCTCTGGTGTTTCATTAGTTACATTTTTTTATCCATGCATAATTCTCTCTTCTAATTCAACTTTAATATTTGTGTAATGCACTTTTATTATAAATTAATTCATTTTGCAGTTTATTGATTGATTTATTATGATTAAATTACTTGTTTAATTTATTGTTGATGTAAGTTTTATTCAGTTTGCAAATCACATAGTGCTCTTTCATTTGCTTCATTTTGAATTCATGTTTGATTCTCTTCTAATTCAACTTTAAAATGAGTGTAATGCATTTTTAGTTTAAATTTAATTCATTTGTCCATTTATTATGTTTCTTCATTTCTTACAATTAGATTACTTGTCTAATTAATTATTGATATAAATTTTATGTGGTTTACGAACTAGAGAATATATTTAAAATAAATAATTATTTTTTAAAAGAAATCCACTCAACATAAACTATGGATAACAAGATCACAACATGAAGATGTGCAAAAATGTTAGGCCTTATGATAAAGAATAAAAAATAAGGAATAAAATCTTTTTTAGCACTTTGTTTTAGAAGTTGATTAGTTTACTATAAAAATTCAGATCAATTTTTGTCTTGTAATTAAGTATTAACGTCTGTCTAGTATTATGTATGAATGTTATGAAATTTTCTATGTTTATATTATTACATAATGTGTGTTAAAATGCTACATATAATTCATTTATATTGAACATGTATTTTATTTTAAAATTATTTTAAGTAATGTTAAAAGTTGACAAAAATGGTAATAAATTAAAACTATACTTAAAAGTGGTAATTATTAAATAAAAGACCTTCACTTGTGTAATTTTCACTTAATGGCATTAGTTATAAAACTATTAAAATTGTTTCAATTCTTTATACAATCTTACCAAATATGCAAAGACTCATAAAATAGCATAATATATTGTCACAAAACTATTCTAAGAAAAACAACATTTTATTGATCAAACTTTAATTCAATAAAAAAATAAAACTGAATATAAGTTGTAGTGTCTAGTCTCTACGCATAGTATGAACAATTTTCTCACGTTAAACCTGCATTTCTCGATTATATGACCGAGAAGACGAACCAACATTAATTGTTACTTTGAGCCATTTATTGGTTCATACCGAAATCTCAAAGACACATCTAAACTTAATTAAGATCCTATTACCCCTTAATCTCATTTTATTCGTATTTTTGTGCACCTTTTGTGTCACGACCCAAATATGGGCCGCGACTGGCACCCACACTTACCCTCCTATGTGAGCGAACCAACCAATCTAAACCTTAACATTTCAATATAATATCAACAGAAAGTAATGCGGAAGACTTAAACTCATTAATAAAATCAATAACTATTATTATCCCCAAAATCTGGAAGTCATCACCACAAGAACATCTATGATCAAATTACTAAACTAAGAGTATTCTAAGAAGCTAAACAAATAAAAGCTAGTCCATGCCGGAAGTTCAAGGCATCAAGACTTGAAGAAGAAGATCCAGTCCAAGCTAGAAGCATTAGCTCACCCTGAAGATCCGGTGTGACGAAGACTGGCTAGAATTACTGTTGAGTTGAAGACGACGGCACGTTTGCTGCACTCCACAAATAAACAAGAGGAAAACATAAAAGTAGGGGTCAGTACAAAACACGGGTACTGAGTAGATATCATCGGCCAACTCAAAATAGAAAATGGTATATATCAGATAATATCATAAAATCAACTAATATCCTTAGCATGCAGCATTTACAATTACCATAACCCTTGGTTACAACACCAAGCTCATCAATGAGGACTCACGCCTCCTCATCATACTCATTTGGGAATTCGGTTCATTAGACTGAATATATTAACATCTTTCAAGATTCATTATCTTTATTCACCTCGTGTTGGTACGTGACACTCCGCTCTTCAATATACTATCCTGGTGTCAGAACGTGACACTCTGATCCTTATTCTATCCTGGTGTCGGAACGTGACACCCGATCCATATTCTATCCTGGTACCGGAACGTGGCACCCGATCCATATACTATCCTGGTGTCGGAATGTGACACCCGATCCATATACTATCCTGGTACTGGAACATAGTACCCGATCCATATACTATCCTGGTGTCGGAACTTGACACCCGATCCATATACTATCCTGGTGTCGGAACGTGACACTCCGATCCTCATACTATCCTGGTACCGGAACGTGGCACCCGATCCTCATATACTATCCTGGTACCGGAACGTGGCACCCGATCCATATACTATCCAGGTCTCGGAACGTGACACTCCGATCCTCATACTATCCTGGTACCAGAACGTGGCACCCGATCCTCATATACTATTCTGGTACCGGAACGTGGCACCCGATCCCCTAATCTCATTCTATCAACTCATCAAGCCTTCTTTTATACCAAGGCATCATCATTAATAAAGTAGATTAGGGTTTCTTTTCAAGATTTAGGATTCAATAGCTTCATCATGCTTATTATATCACAATTACATAATCACATTCATGCAAGCATAAAATTAAGCATATAGAAGGGTTTACAATACTACCCATACATATCATTCACTATTAAGAGTTTACTACGAATAGTATAAAAATCATAACCTACCTCCACCGAAGATTTCGTGATCAAGCAAGCAATTTCCCAAGCTTTGTGTTTTTCCTCTCGTTCGATCCTCTCTCTATCGTTCAACTTTCTCCCTCTTTCCCATGTTCTTTCTATTTTCTTTATTCAAACCCTCTTTCTTTTACCCTAATTAGTATATAATTAAGAATAAAAGGTGGCAATAATAACCCACTAATTAACTTAAGGTTACCTCTTTTAACCCCCAGGAAATTGAGTTATTAATACAAACCCACGAAATATATAATTATGGAAGGAACAGTCCAAAACGCCCCTTTAAAACTTAATCAGAAATCCGACTTCGACTGGGATTACGCAACCTGTGACGGCCCGTCGCGCCTGCGACGGTCCGTCATGCAGGTCCGTCATAGACTCAATTTTTCTTAAGGAGTCTGTGACGGCCCGTTGTACCTACGACGGTCCGTCCTGCACTTCCGTCACGAAGTTCAGAGGGTCGTTCCCTGTACCAAATTCTCAAGAATTGAAGTGTTTTGAAATGGTGGATCACGACGGCCCGTCGTGCCTGTGACGGTCCGTCCTGCAGGTATGTCACAGATTTCAGAGAGTCGATTTCAGCACCCAAATTTTCAGAATTTCTAAGTGTTTTGGGACGAGACACCCTCGACGGTCCGTCGTGCCCCTGACGTTCCGTCGTGGGTTCCGTCGTCTCAGCCTGTTTTTCCAGAAATAAAATCTGCTGCTCAAAACGACTAAACAGGTCGTTACATTTTGTGCTGATGTGGCACCTTCAACCACCCAAGTTGGTTGTGTCTGTACACACTCGTCCGCAATGTGTGTAAATAGTTTTTTATTTTTTAAATTAAAAAATAATATTTTGAAAAATAAAAAATATTTTATAAATAAAAAGAATATTTCATAATTTTTTTAAAAAATATTTCATAATTTTTTTAGAAAAAAATTTTTCTAAAGAATATTCTTTTTTTATCTTGTATTTGAATTAAGTTACTAAATATTTTTTTACCTTGTATCAAAACTATATTTTTTACTTACATTCATTTTTTTTCTCTTTTATTTTTCAATTGAGTTTATTTTCTTTGTCTTTCATTTTGATTTGATTTCAAAAGTCATGTATTTAAAATAATTTAATTTTAAACGGAATTCAAAATAATTGAAGAAAATCAAATAAAACATAAAAATATTTAAAAATTAAAATTAAAGGAAACTTTTAAATTGTATTATAAATACACATAATTTATTAGAAATCATTAAAAGTGAAAAGATAATAAATTTATTTGAAAAAATTAAAGTGAAAAGAAGTTAAAATAAATATTTTACAAAGAAAGAAACAAAAATAATTAAATATATATAAGTTTTCTTATCAATAAATATTTGCACTGACTATTTTTAAAGTTACCAACTAAAAAATGGCATGTGTCAATTTGTGCACTCATCACTTGCCTTCAAGAGAGTGTGCACACTCTCTATGATATGTTAGCATTTGTAGTATATTGTTCCATTTTAAATTAGTTTGGGGGGGGGGGGGATCAGGACTCTAGTTATGTTTGGGTGTGTCCCTGTGATTTCGGTCATAATCTAGGTAGTACTTGTGCATTTTCTCTTGGATTGACAAATATGTTTGATAAAAGATAATGAATTTGGTAATATAAATGATAAAGTAGAATTTGATTTGAAGTAATAATAAATTTTATGTTGGTGAGAATAATTGTTATATGAGATATAAATGTTTTATAAAGTAATGATATGAATTATAAATTTATTTATATATAAAATAAATGCTTGGTAGATATAAATGTGAGACTATTTTTACAAAATATAAACTTGTGGTCAATTTTTGTATTCGAAAATTTTCAAATCATGATTTTTGAAGAATTTTAGGTTTTATCTCATAATATGAAATAATGAGATAAAATAAACATGAATTCACATGTCCAAACATTAATTTTTTATGTCATGATTTCATATCGTAACATGAAAGTCGAAATGCCTATAAATTAAATAGTTTAATAATTATAATAATTAATAACTTAAAATATTTAAAAGATATATTATAACATCTCGCAAATCGAAAGAACTAGGAAGAAGATTAAAATTGGAAATAGTCAATTTTTAGAAAGAACAGAAATCCGAAAAATTTGTTAAGTATGTCAAGTTGAGTATTTAGTCAACTTCAAACAACTATAACTCCTACCTCGGGATGATTTAGGTGTGTTTTTAGATATCGTAGAAAATATCTTAGAATAATCTTTTCAATGCCGTCAAGTTTCCGCGATTTTGAGTTCTATGAGTGAGATGTGACCATTTGAAGTTGAGTTGTTCAAATAAGGAAAGTCTAAAACAGGGTATTTTAGTCTTTTTCCTTATCCAATTATTTTAATTCATTTTTAGCAGTTTATTGGAGATCTAATCAGAACTAGATCACTTTTGTCAATTTGAAATTCACGCTAGAGCTTGAAGAAAAGAGAGAGGAGGAGAAAAAAGAAGAAAGTTCGAGATTCATCGATTACTTGGAGGTTTGCGTGTGAATTTCGTTAAGGGGTGATTCCTACGAGGTACATGAGATCTCATAGCGTTGGGTTAGTTCTCCTACGCGCCAATCATGATTCAATTTAGCGAAGTATATTAGATTTGAAAGTAAATCCTTTGAGTTCTTGAAGAAATTCGTTTGAATTTTTGTGGGTTGTGTTATTGAAATTTTCTTGAGTTTGATTCATGTTTTTGGTGTTATTTTGCGTTGAATCTTGCATATGTTGAGATAATAATTTATTCTAAGTGCTTAGGGAAATAACTAAGTTCAAATAGGGGGTTTAGAGTTGAAAAACAATTGACAGAAGTGGGATGCACCTGGGGAGAGAGCCTGGGGCACCGCCCCTCTCAGATGCCCAAGATAAGATCTCTGAAATTTTACCTCTGGGGCGCCGCACCAGACAAAGCGCCACAAGTTAGTCTTTGAATTTTACCATCTAGCACCTTGCACCTCTTAGAATGCCAAGGACACCAGTTTTTTCTATTTCTTCCTCATCTCTCCGTACTAGTTCCTTAGAAACATTTCTATATATTCAAGTTGATTTTAACACTCTAAGGTATGTATAAACATCATGAAACAATTCATAAACATGATATCATGAACCTTGAATCCATAATTCAATTCAAAGAAACTTAAGAGTCAAGTCTAGAAGTTAAGAAGCAAGTCAAAAGAAGTTCATAAAGTTTTCAAAAGTCTTTCCCAAAAGTTTTAACTTTGTCTTAAGACTTAAGCTTCGTGTTGAATAAAGAGTTAAGTGTAAAGTTCATTTCTTCAGAGATTATATGGGAACTAAGTATTCCTGTCACGACCCAAAATGAGCCGCGAGTGGCACCCACACTTATCCTATAATGTGAGCGAACCAACCAATCTAAACCCCAACATTGCAATCATAATAAACAGAATATAATGCGGAAGACTTAAAACTCATTAACGAAACTAATTAATAACTTCTAAAATTTATTAATTACTATCCCCAAAATCTGGAAGTCATCACCACAAGAACATTCTATCCTCATATTACTAAATCTGAGAGTATCTACGAAGCTAAAATAAGTAAACGGATGGTCCATGTCCGAACTTCAAGGACATCAAGACAAGAATGAGAGAGAATCCAGTCCAAGCTACGAACAATAGCTCACCCTGAAATCTGACGTGATGAAGACTGGCTAGAGTTGAGGACGAGTTGAAGACGATGGCACGTTTGCTGCACTCCACAAATAACAAAGAAGAAAATTACAAGTAGGTGTCAGTACAAGGCACAAGTACTGAGTAGGTATCATCGGCCAACTCAAAATAGAAAGCAATATATATCAAATAATAACATAAAACCAACCAAATACTTAACAGGTGACAACAACAAGTACCATAACCATTGGCCACAACACCAAGCACATCTATGAGGACTCAAGCCTCCACACCATACTCATTTGGGAAATAGGTTCTTTAAATTTGAGTATATTAACATAATTCAAGATTCATTCTCTTTATCATCCTGGTGTCGGAATGTGACACTCCGATCCCCTAAAGATTCATTCTCTTTATTATCCTGGTGTCGGAACGTGACACTCTGATCCCCTACTACTACGTGTCGGTTCGTGACACCCAATCCCTTAATTCCTGGTGTCGGTACGTGACACTCCGATCCCCTAATTCTACGTGTCGGTTCATGACACCCGATCCCCTAATATCATTCTTTTAGTTCATTAAGCCTTCTTTTATACCAAGGCATCATCATTAACAAAGTGGATTTAAGGTTTAAGATTCACAGCCTCATCTTTCCAATCCATTACAATTACATAATCACATCATGCAAGCACACAATTAAGCATATAGAAGACTTTACAATACCACCCAATACATATCAATCGCTATTTAGAGTTTACTATGAAATGGCATAAACCATAACCTACCTCCACCGAATAATCGTGATCAAGCAAGCTATCCCCCAAAACCTTTGCTTTCCTCTACATTCTTCTCTTTCTCTCGCTCGTTTCTCTCTTCTTTTCTTTGCTCTTTTTATTTTTCCTTATTCAAACTCTTTTTTTTTACCCTAATTATCATCTAATTAAGTATGAAAGATGGTAAAAGTACCCATTATTTATTCCAAGGTTATCTCCTTTAACCCCCAAGTAATTGAATTATTAACATTTAACCACTAACTTTATAATCATGAGCAGGAATAGTCCAAAACACCCCTTAAAAACTTTTAACAGGAATCCGACCTAGTCAGGGTTACGTAGCCTGTGACGGTCCGTACTGCATGTACGTCACAAAGTTCAGAGAGTTATTTCTGTGGAAAGATTTGTGACGGTCCATCGTGCAAACGACGGTCCGTCCTTCCATTCCATCGTGAAGTTCAGAGAGTCGATCTCAGTACCCAAATTTCCAGAGTCTAAGTGTTTTGGAACGAGACCCCCTCGACGATGCGTCGTGACTACGACGGTCCATCGTGTGGTCCATCGACACAGTCAGTTATTTTCAAAACTAAACCTTACTGCTTGAAACGACTAAACAGGTCGTTACAATAGATACCAATTTACCCATCGTTCTTCCTCGAACGATCACAAGAAGAAAACAAGGGCGAGAAAGAGTAATTGAATCTGTGAAAAGGTGTGGATATCTTTCTTTTATATCAGCCTCCTTCTCCCAAGTGGACTCTTCAACTGGCTGATTCTTCCATTGAACCTTGATGGATGCAATCTCCCTTGATCTCAACTTGCGGACTTCTCTATCTAAAATGGCAACAGGATCCTCCTCATAAGATAAATTTTCATCAAGAAGAATTGAATCCCAACGAATGATGTAGTTTCCATCCCCATGGTATCTTTTCAGCATAGACACATGAAATACCGGGTGCACTCCTGAGAGTCCTGGGGGCAAAGCTAATTCATAAGATACGTCCCCCACACACTTCAGAACTTCGAATGGACCAATGTACCTCGGACTAAGCTTACCTCGCTTACCGAACCGCATCACCCCTTTCATGGGTGAAACCTTCAGCAAGACTTGTTCACCCTCCATAAAGTCCAAGTCTCTAACCTTTCGATCTGCATATTCCTTCTGTCTACTTTGAGCCGCTAAAAGCTTTTCTTGAATGCATTTCACTTTATCTAACGATTCCCTCAGAAGGTCAGTACCCCAAGGTCTAACCTCAAATGCATCAAACCACCCAATGGGAGACCTACATCTTCTCCAATACAGTGCTTCAAATGGGGCCATATCAAAACTTGAGTGATAGCTATTGTTGTATGAGAACTTTGCTAAGGGTAAGAAGTTATCCCAATGACCACCAAACTCTATCACACATGCACGAAGCATATCCTCCAAAACCTGAATCGTTCGCTTAGACTGACCATCGGGCTGAGGGTGAAATTCAGTACTAAGATCCAACCTAGTACCTAATTCAGCATGCAACGTTTTCCAAAACTTAGAATTAAACTGCGTACCTCTATCTGATATGATGGAAAGTGGAACTCCGTGCAATCGAACAATTTCTGAGGTATAAAGTTTGGCTAGCTTCTCTGCATTGTAAGTCACCTTAACCGGAATAAAGTGAGCAGACTTAGTTAATCTGTCAACAATCACCCAAATGGAGTCATACTTACCCATTGTCTTTGGAAGACCAACCACGAAGTCCATTGCAATTTTGCTCCCACTTCCATTCAGGAATGGGCATTCTCTGAAGTGTCCCTCCAGGCCTCTGGTGTTCATACTTTACCTGCTGGAAATTCGGGCATTGAGCAACAAAATCCACAATGTCACGCTTTATCCTACTCCACCAAAAATGTTGCTTTAGGTCACGATACATCTTGGTTGCACCAGGATGTATAGAATACCTTGAAGTATGAGCCTCTGTAAGAATAGTGTGAATCAAATCATCGACGCGGGGTACACATACTCTCCCCTTAATTCTCAAAACACCTTACTCATCGATTTTTGCTTCTTTAGCCTCTCCTCACAATACCTTATCTCGAATCGGATCATTTTCTCATTAGTAAACTGCTTTCCCTTAATCTTATCAAGAAAGGAAGATCTTGCCTCCACACAGGCCAAAAATCCTCCCTTCTCTAATACTTCCAGCCTCATAAAGTCATTAGCCAGAGTCTGAACCTCTCTATCCAGTGGGCGTCTAGAAACCTGCAAGTGAGCTAGGCTTCCCATGCTCCCTGCCTTTCTACTTAAAGCATCTGCCACAACATTAGCTTTTCCCGGATGATACAAGATAGTGATATCATAGTCCTTTAGTAGTTCCATCCACCTCCTCTGTCTTAAATTCAAATCTTTCTGAGTAAAGACATACTGTAAACTACGATGATCCGTATAGACTTCACACTTAACCCCATATAGATAATGTCTCCATTGCTTTAATGCAAACACTACTGCAGCCAACTCCAAATCATGGGTCGGATAGTTACGTTCATGCACCTTTAGTTTTCTCGAAGCATAAGCAATTACATTCCTCTCCTGCATTAGCACTGCACCCAAACCAGAATAGGAGGCATCACAATAAACAATGAAGTTCTTTCCTTCCACCGGCAAGGTGAGAATTGGTGCAGTAGTCAACAAGGTCTTGAGTTTCTGAAAGCTTTCTTCACATTCGTCCGACCATACAAATGGAACACCCTACTTAGTCAAATTTGTCAGTTAGGAAGCAACAGAAGAAAATCCCTTGACAAATCGACGGTAGTAGCTAGCTAAACCAACAAAGCTTCTTACCTCTGTAACATTAGTAGGTCTTACCCAATTCTTCACTGCTTCGATCTTAGAAGGATCCACCATCACTCCATCCTTAGAAACTACGTGCCCAAGAAGGACACCGAATCTAGCCAAAACTCACACTTGGAGAACTTGGCATAAAGCTTTTTCTCCCTCAATATTTCCAATACAATTCTCAAGTGCTCCTCATGTTCTTTCCTGCTCTTTGAGTATACCAGTATATCATCAATGAACACAATGACAAAGAGATCTAGATATGGCTTAAAGATTCCGTTCATCAAGATCATGAAAGCAGCAGGGGCATTCGTAAGCCCAACAGACATTACTAAGAAGTCATAATGCCCATACCTGGTCCGAAAAGCAGTCTTGGGCACATCCGTTGCCCGTATTTTCAATTGATGATAACCAGACCTCAAATCAATTTTTGAGAAGGTACAAGCACCTTGTAACTGATCGAACAAATCATCGATGCGAGGAAGAGGATACTTGTTCTTAACAGTTACTTTATTTAGTTGCCTGTAGTCTATGCACATCCGAAAACTCTCATCCTTCTTCTTTACAAATAAAACCGGAGCACCCCAAGGGGAAGCGCTCGGTTTAATGAAGCCTTTACGTAACAACTCTTGAAGTTGGGCCTTTAACTCCCCTAACTCAGCAGGAGCCATTCTATAAGGGGGTATGTAAATGGGGCGAGTACCCGGCTCCAGATCAATGCAAAAGTCAATATCCCTATCCGGTGGCATACCAGGAAGGTCTGCAAGAAACACATCCAGAAACTCACGGACTATCGAAACCGACTCAATTGAAGGTACTTGGGTAGTATCATCCCTGAGATGTGCCAAGAAAGCTAAACAACCCTTACTTACCATTCTCTTAGCACGAAGAAAGGAGATGATATGAACTGGGGTGGAAGTATAGTCACCCTCCCATACTAACGGATCTGTCTCGGGCTTGGCCAATGTTACAGTTTTAGCATTACAATCTAAGATTGCAAAATTTGGAGAAAGTCAAGTCATACCCAGAATTACATCGAAGTCAACCATTTCTAGGATAACCAAGTCTACATGAGTATTGCTCCCCACAAAAGTCACAAGACAAGACCTATACACCTTTTCAACTATCACAGACTCACCCACCGGAGTAGAAACACGAATAGGCATGTCAAGCAAATCACAATGTAAATCAAAACCAGTAGCAAATGAGGAAGATACATACGAAAATGTGGATCCAGGATCAAATAATACAGAAGTCATGCAATCACAAACCAAAAGATTACCTGTGATAACAGCATCAGATGTCTCCGGTTCAGACCTCCCAAGGAAAGCATAACAATGGGTTCTATCACCTGTCTGCCCGTTGCCCCTACCATGTTGCGCCGCAGAATTTCCAGTTTGCCCGCCACCCCGGTTGATTTGGTGACCTCCATTACCTTGGCCACCCCGTCCTCCAGAATAGCGGCCTCTTCCATGACCACCTCTACCTCTGACTATTGGGGGTCTGTAACTCTGTTTTGGACAATACCTCCTAATATGTCCAGTCTCCCCACATCCATAACACTCTCTGGGTTCAAACGTAGGTCTCTGTGAGAACGACGGAGTCTGAGGATAACCCCCAAACTCAGAGAAATGTTGACCGGTCTGCGGTGGACCCCTAGCTACAGCCTGCAGTGAAGACTGAATAGGTCGGGCTGGTTAACCTCCTGAACTCTGCCCTCTGGAGTAAGAACCATTAAATTCGCCTCCCTTACAAAACTTCTTAGGTGTTGATGTCAAGGTGAAGTCATCTGGCTTTACTCCCTCCACTTCTATCACAAAGCCTACCACCTCTTCAAAGGATTTTGCTGCAGTAGCTACCTGTAAGGCTGGAATCTGCAAGTCTGACCTCAATCCCTTCACAAAATGGCGAATCCGCTCTTATGGACTGAAGCAAAGCTGGGTGGCATACCTGGATAATGCACGAAACTTAGCCTCATAAGCAGTAACCGACATCCTGCCTTGCTCTAGACTCAGGAACTCATCTCTCTTCCTATCCCTCAAAGTCCGGGGTATATACTTCTCCATAAACAAGCTAGAGAATGATGCCCAAGTCATGGGTGGTGCCTGTGCTGGTTGACACTCAACATACGATCGCCACCACATTTTGGCATTTCCCTGAAACTGATAGGTCACAAACTCAACACTGAATCGTTCTACTATGCCCATCTTATGTAGCAGCTCATGACAATCAACCAGAAAATCATAGGCATCCTCAGATTTAGAACCCTTGAAAACTGGAGGTTTGAATTTCAAGAACTTAGTGAAAAGTTTATGCCGATCACTTGTCATTATAGGCGTTGTAGTCAACCGAGGAAACGTGCCTATTTCCAATGAGGCATCCATGCGGGGAGCCACAGCGGCTGCATGTTGTACTCCCGAAACTTGAGGTGTTGGTGCAGAAAACACTGGAGGTGTCTGGCCCTGATCAGATAACCCGCTAAGATAAGCAAGAACCTGGTTAATCATCTCAGGGGTAGGTTGGGGTGGTAGTTCCTCATTCTGCACTTGCTCATTCTCCCCTTCCTCACCTTCTCTTACTACTTCCTCAGTCGGTGGAGTCACCGCCCTAGAGGACGTCCTCCCGCGACCTCTACCACGGCCTCTTGCCACTGTTCCTCTTCGAGCTACAGCCCAGTGGTTGGCTCAGACGCATCTTGTCTTGCCGGTGTTGGTGTTGGCGCAGTTGTTGCTCTAGTTCTAACCATCTGCGAAATAGAGTGAAGATGGTCAGATACCAATTTGTATCACCCAGATACCAATTGGATCCAAGTAATAGCACGAAACAAAGAAAGAATGAAATTTTCCTAAAGTCCTATAGCCTCTCAAAGAAGAGGAAAGGTGTCCCCCTACCGTTCCTCAATACTCTACTAGACTCGTTCTTATGTGATGAGACCAACGAACCTAATGCTCTGATACCAAATTTGTCACGACCTAAAACGAGCTGCGAGTGGCACCCACACTTATCCTATAATGTGAGCGAACCAACCAATCTAAACCCCAACATTTCAACCATAATAAACAGAATAAAATGCGAAAGACTTAAAACTCATTAACAAAATTAATTAATAACTTCTAAAATTTATTAATTACTATCCCCAAAATCTGGAAGTCATCACCACAAGAACATTTTATCATCAAATTACTAAATCTGAGAGTATCTACGAAGCTAAAATAAGTAAACGGATGGTCCATATCCGAACTTCAAGGACATCAAGACATAAAAATGAGAGAATCCAGTCCAAGCTACGAACAATAGCTCACCCTGAAATCTGACGTGATGAAGACTGGCTAGAGTTGAGGACGAGTTGAAGACGATGGCACGTTTGCTGCACTCCACAAATAACAAAGAAGAAAATTACAAGTAGGGGTCAGTACAAGGCACAAATACTGAGTAGGTATCATCGGCCAACTCAAAATAGAAAGTAATATATATCAAATAATAACATAAAACCAACCAAATACTTAACAGGTGACAACAACAAGTACCATAACCATTGGCCACAACACCAAGCACATCTATGAGGACTCAAGCCTCCACACCATACTCATTTGGGAAATAGGTTCTTTAAATTTGAGTATATTAACATAATTCAAGATTCATTCTCTTTATCATCCTGGTGTCAGAATGTGACGCTCTGATCCCCTAAAGATTCATTCTCTTTATTATCCTGGTGTCGGAACGTGACACTCCGATCCCCTACTACTACGTGTCGGTTCGTGACACCCGATCCCTTAATTCCTGGTGTCGGTACGTGACACTCCGATCCCCTAATTCTACGTGTCGATTCGTGACACCCGATCCCCTAATCTCGTTCTTTTAGTTCATCAAGCCTTCTTTTATACCAAGGCATCATCATTAACAAAGTGGATTTAAGGTTTAAGATTCACAGCCTCATCTTTCTAATCCATTACAATTACATAATCACATCATGCAAGCACACAATTAAGCATATAGAAGACTTTACAATACCACCCAATACATATCAATCTCTATTTAGAGTTTACTATGAAATAGCATAAACCATAACCTACCTCCACCGAAGAATCGTGATCAAGCAAGCTATCCCCCAAAACCTTTGCTTTCCTCTACATTCTTCTCTTTCTCTCGCTCGTTTCTCTCTTCTTTTCTTTGCTCTTTTTATTTTTCCTTATTTAAACTCTTTTCTTTTACCCTAATTATCATCTAATTAAGTATGAAAGATGGTAAAAGTACCCACTATTTATTCCAAGGTTATCTTCTTTAACCCCCAAGTAATTGAATTATTAACATTAAACCACTAACTTTATAATCATGAGCAGGAATAGTCCAAAACACCCCTTAAAAACTTTTAACAGGAATCCGACCCAGTCAGGGTTACGCAGCCTGTGACAGTCCATCATGACTGTGACGGTCCGTACTGCAGATCCGTCACAAAGTTCAGAGTGTTAATTCTGTGGAAAGATTTGTGACGGTCCGTCGTGCAAATGACGATCCGTCCTGCCATTCCGTCGTGAAGTTCAGAGAGTGATCTCAGTATCCAAATTTCCAGAGTCTAAGTGTTTTGGAATGAGACCCCCTCGACGATCTGTCGTGACTATGACGGTCCGTCGCGTGATCCGTCGGCACAGTCAGTTATTTTCAAAACTAAACCTTACTGCTCGAAACGACTAAACAGGTCGTTACAATTCCTAAAGTTAGAAATGTTTTCACATTTTACCAAGAAAGGGACATCGATTCTAAGAGAGTTTTTAAGCTAAGTTTCGAGTAATTATCTCAAAACAAAGAATGATGTTTTGTTTTAAAAACATATGGGCTAAGTACATTTTGGGAGTATTATTGAACAACAATATGGGAATGCGAGTTCATATTAACTCAAGTCTCCATAAACCATGTACCATCATGGGCAGTAAAGGATCATACTTTTTAGATGACCTCTTAAGAGCTTTTTAGCATAGACTAGTGGATCAATTTAGTTAAGGTGTCCTATATGAATACAAAGTAAATGAAAATTCTGGCAGCGCGAGCAAGACACTGTATCACCGCTTAGGTTCATAGTGGTGATTGTCGATTAGAGAAACTCCCACTAAAACTATATTACTTTAGTATATGAGTAAAGTTGAGTTTGTTATTGCATTTTCTATAATGAACTAAGTTGTTTTCTACTGTTTTAAAAGGTTTATATGTATTGCATGATTATTGTTGCTTTATATTGAGTTAAGTTATTCGTGAGTTGAGTAAGTCAAGGTAAGTGTTTCTTTCAAACTCTTTTTAAGCTTATGTTATGTTTAGGTTTTCCCTCGATGCCATTTGGCATGTATCACTTTTATGACGTAGACACGGGTAACCTGAATCAGCATCCAGCACCTCATTGATCCAGTCGAGCTCTCAAAATCTCCATGCTTTATGGAGGGCTCCTTTTTACATTTTTTTCTACTATTGTTAGAAAGATCGGGGGTCTTGTCCCGACATCCCTCCTTGTTTTAGAGGCTTCATAGACAGATATTCATAGTTCTTTAGTCTTATTTATTTTAGTTGTATACATTTTATATTTCATATTTAAGTCTTCCGCTGAATAAGTAAGTCAGGTAAAGGGTTCGCTTGGAGCCAGCAAATTCAGGGACGAACCTACATGCACCCGGTAACTTTCTTAAAAAGTTTATATATGTGTGTGTGTGTGTGTGTGTGTGTGTGTGTGTGTGTGTGTGTGTGTGTGTGTATAAACAATTGATATAATGAATATATTTAATTTTTCACCCTAACAATTAATAGTTGTTGCAGGTGCACTCGTCGAAGTCGCCTATTTGCAGCGCGGCTGCGCGAGATCGAATCCCATCAAAGGTAACCTTTTTAAAACATAAAATTTAGCCTTTTCTCTTTAAAGAAAAACTTTTTCTCCCATTATCGATTCCTGTCGAAGTTAACATTTTTTTTTACTTTGAATTCAGTTTTTTCTCTTTAAAAAAACTTTTTCTCCCATTCAATTCTAAACAAAATATATGACTAACTTTTCCTAGAACAATTCTAAACAAAATATAAGACTTCTAGAAAATTTACCGCCTATAAATATTCTTCACTACATTATTAAAGTCCTACTCCAATTATCTCGCATAAATTGATAAATTCTTCTTTATAAACGTACTTTATTTAAGAATTTGTTGTTGATTCTTGTAATTCAAAATGGATAGATTTTTGACAAAACATACTTCTTCTTAATCAAGTTATAGTTTTAGAGACAATTCTTCGTGTTTTATAACTTTAACCGAATTTTGGAGAAAGAATATTCATTAATAAATATAGCCCTAGAATGCGAGATGAAGTGAGAAGACACTACATTCAACAAGGTGTGTGTCAACCGAATATTAATGATAATGAAATAACCTCAAACTAGATTCGAAATGAAAATGCGTTGATTTTTTAAGGCATGATTTAGGGGTTCATATTTTAGATGGTTGGAGTATAGTTTGAAGAAAGATATTGTATTTTGCTTATGTTGCTATTTATTTAAAATGACTATGTAAAGGGAAATCCAAGTGATTTTTCACAAAAATTAGTTTTAATTTTTTATCTTTTTCAATTATAATGTTCAATATTGATTAAAATGAAACAAAACAATAAAATTCACTATTAAAATTTATTGAGGCCTAAAAATTTTTGGAGACCTAAGAAGGATGCTCCGCTAACCTTACCCTTAAGTTACTCATAACCTTACCCTTGAGCTACTCTTAGTGGTGCCCCCCTATCTTCAAGTCCGTGAATCGCCTCTGCCAGCAATGGTTCTCGAGTCTCAGTCCCGCCCAGGGTGTAGGCTCGGAGAATCACATGAATAAATTGTGGTACAAAAATATATAGGTTAACTCTCAAAATTTGAACATCATCACATGAATTGAGATGAAAATACTATGTGTAATTGCTTTGTTGTTCCGATGATCGAGATAAAAAACAATGATTAACAATTCAAAATACTTTTAAAAAATATATAAAATTGTGACTATTTTTTTTTCTTTGACTCTCAATATTTATATATTGCCGCATGATTTAGAATGAAAAGACTACATATTACTAGTCAAGCGATTTGTAATAGGAGAGACTCATGATACCATTCGTAAAAGTGAAGGAGAAATAGAGAGGAGAGAGAGAAAAATATGATAAATTTATGATATATTCGTCTTAATGTGATCACATCGTTTACTAGTACTCCTTACGGACAGCGGATAGTACTACATTTGTCCTACTACTAACAGAAAAAGAGGGACTACAATGCAAATAACCACAAATTTTTCTTAAGGGACTAAACTTTAAGATTGAAATAAAATACGTAAATACTTAAGGGGCCTAGAGTAAAATAAGAGAAACTTCTAATTCAACAGTCACAACAACTTTCGTGAAAATACATTTCCCTTAAATTAGAACTTGTCCTCAGAGTCAACAGAGTTGAGAAACTATGATCTTATGAATTGATAATCGTCCCATGTGGCTTCTTCCGACAACAAATTAGCCCATTGCACTAAAATCTGTATAGGCGCCTTGTTTCCTTTCTTGAACATTCTCCTATCCAGCATAGCTACAGGCTCCATTAAGGGTTGGCCTTCCGGTGAACAAATAAGAGGATCTATGGAAGGAATTTTATGACCTCCAACCTTTTCCTTGAGTTGCGAAAGTGAAAAACAGGGTGGATCTTGGCAGTTGTGGGCACCTTGAGTCTATAAGCAACAAGTCCAAGTTTTTGAATGATCTCATATAGTCCATAGAACTTAGAATCCAATTTGAGACTCTTCCTGACAGCCAATGATGTCTGTTGATAAGGTTGAAGTTTCAAAAATACCCAATCTCCTTTTTCAAATTCCATCTTTGTTCTTCTCTTGTCAGCATTTCTATTCATTTTGTTATGTATCATAACCAAGTTCTCTTTCAGCAGCTTAGTCATAATCTGCCTTTCTTTGAGCAATTGATCAATAGCATCTATTTGGGACTGCACTATTAATTCAAATGAAAGTTGAGGGGACTCATAACCATAACCTACTAAAGAGGTCATTTTTAGTGAAGTGTGATTGTTATTGTTGCGATTACTCCGCCATTGAAATCCATTTATTCCACTCCTTTGGCTTATGTTCACTCATGCACCTCAAATAATTTTCTAAACATCTTTAGACTTTCTATTTTACCATCAATTTACAGATGATAAGCAAAATTGAAGAGTAGTTGCACTTGCATGTTCTAGAAGTTACTTTAAAAATACCTTATAACTATGCTCTTAGATAAGCCATGTAGTTTGTAAATAGTATTCAAAAACACTCTAACTACCTGAGAGACGGTAAATGGGTGAGATAAAGATATGAAATGAGCATATTTGATGTACATGTCGATTATCACTAATACAACATCTTGACCCTCAAATTTTGGCAAACCTTCAATAAAGTCCATGAAATATGTTCCCACATTTTCTCTGGCATAGGAAGAGGTTGCAGTAGACCGGGGTAGGCAACCTGTTCATGTTTGCACCTTAGGCATACCTCATATTCTTGAACAATTACCTTGACTTGTTTGAGCATAGTAGGACAATATAACACGACTTTAAGTTTTTGTTATGTTGACTAAATTCCAGAGCGACCTCTTAATCCTGAATTATGGATTGTGCATATTGTAGTCTAAACAGACCATTATTTCTTATTCACACCTTCCCATTGAATCTCACATTCCTTGCTGTAAGGACATATTCTTGCCAACATCACCATTGGTACTCAAGGTTGTGATTGCTTTCAACAACTCTAGATCACCTTCATAACTTTAATTGAGAGATGACCATGCATTGTTCAACGTCAACTACAACATGAGAATCCACTTTTCTCGACAACGCATCAGCCGCCACATTTTCAACCGCTTTCTTGTATTGGATTTCAAAGCTTTTACATTAGTTTGGTTAAGTCTTTGTGTTGGAGTGTTGTTGTGATCTTTTGATCTCACAAAAACATCAAACTGAAATGATCAATTTTGACAATAAATTGTTGTGGATGTCAGGTAGTGCCTCAATTTTTCCACAACTTGCAACAGAGCAATCAACTCTTTCTCATAAGAAGACTACCCTTGATACTTTTTTACTCAATGATCGACTTAGGAAGGCTACAGGTCTCTTGTCTTGCATTAATATTGCACCTATTCCAATGTTGCAAGCATCCACTTCTAAGATAAATGGTTTAGTGAAATCAGGTAGTGCCAACACTTGCACTATTCATAGCTATTTTTAGTCAGCTAAAAGCTATTTCAACTTCAGGGTTCCACTGGAACTCTCCTTTCTTTAACAGGCTGGTCAATGGCTTCTTATAAGTGCATATCCTTTAATAAATTTTCTGTAATAATCTGTTAAGCTAATGAATCCTCTTAACTTTTTCACTGCCCTTAGATTTGGACACTCCTTCATTGTTGCCACTTTAGAATGATCAGTAATAACCCCGTTTCCAGAGATGATATGACCAAGATACTATACTTGAGTCTGGCCAAATGCACACTTGTTGAATTTAACAAAAACATTATTGATCTTTAGTAATCTCAACACAATGTCTAAGTGGTTAATGTGATCCTCCATGGTCTTGTTGTATATCAGTATGTCATCAAAGAATACTAATATAAACTTTTTGAACACAATATATATCAAGACTGGAAGGTTTCTGGAGCATTAGTCAGCCCAAAAGGCATGAATCTAAACTCTCATAACTCATGATGAGTTCTAATGTAGTTTTGTATTCCTCACAACTCTTCATCCTTACTTGATGGCACCCGACGTGAAGGTCTATTTTAGAGAACACAGTAGCCCCAAATAGTTCATCCAATAGGTCATCAATCATTGGGACAAGGTAATTGTTCTTTACTGTTAGATTGTTCAACCTTCTATAATCTACATATAATCTCCATGTTGAATCCTTCTTTTTAACTAAAAGAGTTGGGGAAGCAAAGGGTGACTAATTAGGTGTTACAGTGGCAACCTTCAGCATGTCACTAATAATAGACTTAATTGCATTTTTTGGTCATATGAATACTTGTAAGGCCTGAGATTTAAAGGTTGAGCTCTTGGAATTAAGTTGATCACATGATCACAATTTCTTGTTGTTGGCAGATCCGTAGTTCCTGGAACACCTCCTCATGTTGTTCCAACAGCCTAGTGATTTCAATATGCATCTCTTTTTACTCATTTATTGTTTCTTCATGTATCCAGACCAATGCAGACACCACTTCACAAGTTCTACACTGGAGCATCCTCTTAAGTTCTTTGGTGTCTACTAAAACTACCACGGGATCATCTGTAATTCAATATAATAATTCAATATAATGTACCATTCTCTCAGCAATCATAAAACTCATACTGTGAGGTCTTGTATGGAGTACGATTGGTTCTACCATGTCTATCCAATCCATACCTAAGATCATATTGCAGCCACCCACCTTCATCAACTTGAATGTAAAGTTGAACTGCTCATCTTGCATTTTCCATCCAAATGGTGGACATTCAAATTGAAAACTCATCAACTAAAACCCTCATAGGCCTGCTCATGGGGCGTACTGGTATCCTTAGTAACTTCACAATTAGAGGATTAATGAATGAATGGGTTGACCCACTATCAATTAAGATTGTTATTGGAAACTTTTTGGCATATCTCACAATCTTGATGGTGGATATTATACCATATGCAGAACTCAATCCTATTAGGGCATTCAATGATACTTCAGTCTGTTCTTTTGTTTCCTCCTCCAAGGTTTCTGGCACATCCAAAAAGAGTTCTGGTTGTTAACCTCTACTGTTACCTCACATTCTATAGCATGCAAGGTTCTTTGTTTACATTGATGACCAGGGTAGTATCTTTCTTACACGTATAACAAAGTTTTCATCCTCTCAAAATCTCAACATTAGGAGGCAGGGTGTTTGGTTTTTAGATCTCTACCTTGTGGCCTTAGATTTTGATAGGCGAGTTTCAGAAGCTGCTGATAGGAAGGGCCAGCAAGGGTTTAGTAGGATTGGATAGCGCATTTCTGAAATACGTTATGTCTAGGGCCTCTGGATAGTATTTGAAGGTGTTCTGGTAGAAGCAAAAGGAAGAAGATCCCTAAATGATTTTTCTTCCTACAACTTTGCAACCTCATAATCATATAAAATCGTCATAGGACTTGCCAATTTCACCAACGACTTTAACTCGATCTTTAACCCACTAATCAAACTTGCGTAAATAATGGGTTGATGATAGTCATATACCTAGTTAGTTTCTCAAACCTTTCTTGGTAGTATCAACAGTTCCCACCTGCCTAATTTTATTGAACTCGTCAACTATATTCTCGCGCCCCATTTTTCTTCAAAACGGGTTTTGTGCACGACCTAACAACTCTTTTAAGATTTCTGGTTTTGAAGAGTCACCACCTAACGAATTAAGGCACGTTAGGGCACCTATCTAATCTAACTAAGTCTAGCTAAGGTCATCAAACCAGAGAAACGAGTAAGGGTTCAAATTATCTCGAGGGGAAGGTGTTAGGCATATCTCGAGGTCCACAAATGTGGATTCCGGCCGTATCTCAGGCAATATTATGTGGAGGTTACAAGTAGCAAATAAGGTCACTTCATTATTTATTTATTTAATTGCATGTTTTCTAGGTGATAAGAATGTTAAACAATTAAAGCTATTTAATTATTTAATTAATTAAACGTGCGAACGCTAGGTGATACCAATATTAGACAAATAAGATCATTTTTATTTAATTTTTCATACAAGACTATGCGATAAAGCAATAAATTGAACAAATAGCTCATATTATTATTAAGAAATTAATAAATAAATAAGCGAGAGTATAGAAATATAGACAAATAAATAAGCAAACAGATTTATTATTTTATTTTTAAGCTACCCCGAATAAATGTAACGATCAAACAAATAAAAGGGTAAAAGGGATGGGAGACTCTAAGAGACTTTTTGGATCAGCACTCGACCTTTCTTTTTATTTTCCAATAGGCTTTCGTATAGGGACAGACAAAACCAAAGTTTATCTTTTCAAGTCTAAGTCGATTTCATCATTTCCGTAGGGCCAACTACCCCTACCCCACCACCATATGCATTTCGTACCTAAAAGGTTCCTAATCATCCCAACTTGATTATCCAAGAGGCATTGGACTCTTAAAGGGTGGATTTAGACAAAATAGAATATAAGGCCCTCCTAGACACCAAGTCAAACAAACAAGACAAATAAAACTGCCCTTTTAGCACGATAGGTTTTAGTTTGGCCTCTAAATTTTAATTAGACATGCTTTGCAAACAACATATAATTGTGAAAGGTCTTCATGCTAAGTGTGTGAGCATATAAACGAGTAAACATAATAACTTATTTACTAATTCTAGAGATGCAAAATTATTACAAGAACAAAAAAGGAAGTCATGAATTGGTTTTGAAAATGAGGAAAAAAGTAATTACAAAATGGAAAAGAATTTATTTCCAAAAGTAATAACAGAATATTATAAATACAACAAATTATTTTAAAGGAAGTGTTTAATAATGCGGAAAGAGGATATGGAGTAGCACATTTTATTTATTAATGCAAAAATTATTTTTTAGAACAGATTTTATTTATTTAAGGCAGAAAAATAATTTTAAGAAAAACGGTAGATTTATTATTGATGCAGAAAATTGTTCTAAGTAAGTGACATATTTATTATTAATGCAGATAATATTTTTTAAACAGTGACAGATTTACATATCTATTATTAATGTTGAAAATATATTTTTTAAGCAGAAAATTACAAGGCAACAATTAGAAATTATTTTGTGATTAATGCAAAAATATTTCTTAGCTAGTCATTTTATAAGATGCAGAAAATATTTTTGAACAATAACAGATTTTATTATTAATGCAGAAATTATTTCTTAGACTGTTATTTTTTATTAGTTGCAGAAGATAATTAATATTAACTTTACATAAAAGAGGAGTTAAATATGATGCAGAAATATTAATCATTTGCAGATTTTAGGATAAACACATGCAAAAAAAAAGCGGAAAATTATTATTTTTTACAATGAGCAGAAAATATTTCTAAATGTTCTCATTTTAAGCATGCAAAAAATTATTAAAATATGCGAAAGAGTAGGATTTCTAGGTGCTCAAAACATATATATAGATTCTATAAGCATGAAGTTTATTCAATTGAATAACTTTGTAAAAAATATGCGCGCAAATTATTTAACATTCTAGCAAATTAAGAAGAGATCTATAGTTATAACCAAATCATTAAAATGCAAATTAGAATAAATTTAACTTAAGATCACTAGTTAGACAAGATTAACCAAGTGAATTAACAAAGATGATTTATTTTATTTAATTCTTTGTAATTAGATCTAAAGTCGATTCATTAAAATCCTATAGGCATGATTCTAACACAAATAAGTTTGCAAATAGCATATAATTTCACCTCTCCTTAGGCGATCCCCAAATATATTTTATATATGAGAGCTTTAGAGTTGTACAAATATTACAAAAATTATTCACATAAATAAATAAAAAATATATAGATTCAAATATATGAATTAAACAAAGTAATCTCTCTTCGTAGCTAATCTTCAACTTGAACTTCAAATTTGAAACCTATCAAAGCAATCAAATAGCTACACAAGTAATCATATTGATTTTAGACAAGATGAGACACATATGCAATTATTTAACAACAAATTATACATATAAAAAAGAATAGAACAATAAACTTACACGAATGTATAAATGCAAAAATAATGGAAATGCTAATTAAAAATACTAACCGGTTAAGCAGAAAAGAAATGGTAGCAACGAAAACAAGTTGATCCAACTTTTACTCGAACAGAAGCAAAGTAGCAAGCAAAGAAGAGCACTTGAATATTTTACCGAAATCTTAATTTATTTAAGAGTACAAGAGAGTGAGGAGCAATAAGAGAAACTTGTTATGAAAAGTGAAAATGAGTTGTCTCTTTATATAGCAAAGAGGGGAACATAATAAGGGAAGTAAAATAAATTAAGGAGCCAATTATAATACTATTTTCTTATTTCAAAGGAGGGCAAAAAATCAGAAAATTTATTTTCCTAAAATAAGCAAGTAAGAATCTATGTAAAATTGTATTATAACATATATCTGAACAAAACTTCACCTAAATAAACATCTTACTAAATTAATTAATTAAGGCAGAAAAAATCAATTAAACCTCAGCAAGTTAACAATAATTATGAAAAAAATTGTCAAAGTGAATGACTTAAAAAGGAAATGAGCCGAATCAGTCCAAACAATATTACCTTGTTGGAATTGCTTGCTATAATTGAAATAACTAAAACACAGAGTTATTTCCAAAATTAATTACACTAACCAAAATCAAATACTTTTTTAGATTGATTTCTTGCAAATAAACATATATGACTTGGCAGATTCTAATAGAAATCACGAAAGAAAAGTACCAAAAGTTAGGAGTAATCACCGAATCAATACAACTTTTATCAAAACTTTACGCTAGTAGCAATTTGTGGAATTGAACAATGCTAAAATCGCGACAACACACATATACTAATGAATTCTAATACCAAACCTGAGCAACAAACGAATTAATCTGGAATCGAACAGCCATGACTAAAATACGAAATCTTAAAATGAACAGCAGGCAAGAATCTTGTTTTTTCAATTTTCGTGCATAACTTTAAGATTAAAAGACAAATGCACCTGGAACGGATCTGTTAGAGATCCGTCTTTAATAATTTCCACCTTTGCACTATTGCCAATCGGGGCCGGGTTGTTATCATCCGGCATTGCTGGCCGGAGCAGCTATTGCTGTATCGCCTGGATGTTGTTGACTCGTGGCTGCTGCCACTCGTTTGTCGACGAGCTGCTGCTCAAAAATGTAAAACAGAGGGAGATAGAGCAATGTGCGCCTCGCCTGCGCTTCTGGTTGCTGATGCTCCTCGCTAGATTGTTGTTGGTCACTGGCTACTGCTGGTCACCGGCTTCTTCTACTGCAGCTCGCCCACTGCTGTCCTTGCAAAAGAAGAAGAAAAGAGCAAGAAAAGGAGAAGGGGAAGATAAAGAAGGGGAAACGGGGAAGGATAGAGGGGACGATTGGAGAGAGGGAGACGAGAAGAGGGAGGCGTAGAGATGGAGAGGAGAAGAGGGAGGGAAGAGAGTGACGGAGGGAGACGGGCATCTCCGCCTTTTGTGGAGTTCCGCCGGAACATGGAGGGAGGAGGGTCGCCGTCCTAGTTGTTGCTTTGCGGGCTGTTGTCAGCGCCGGACGCTGCTGCTCGCCATTGGTGGAGCAACGAGACGGAGGCATCAAGGAGCAGGGAGGAGGAAGAGAGAGGGAGGAGGGGCGGCTGATTTGTTAGAGGGGAGAAGTGGAAGATGAAAATTTCAAGTTTAGGTCTTTAATAGTTTAAAAGAGGGATTTGATCTCAACCGTTGATCTAAATTGAAATAAGGGCTAAGATTTGATCTAGGATTTATTTTTTAAGATGTACGGATGAGATGAAGTCTTAAAATCAAATTGGATTGAGGATTGAAATGGCTAAAAATTGCAATAGAAATTGGCTAGAATTGAAATGAAAGAGTGGCTATGATTGAAATAAAATTGAAATAATTTTGAGAAAAAATTAGGAATTGCTATTTAATTAAAATACTACATATATTAAAATATTGAAAATCACTTAGATTTTAAAACATTTAAAATTCATTAATAATTCTAAGATATTTTAATAATATTTACAATAATTTTATTAAGTAAACATACTAGAATATATAATTTTCAAGCAACATCGACTAAAATTCTAAATTTAAAATAAATTTTAAAAATACGTTTTTAATCGAATAGCATTCCTAAAAATAGTTATGGTCGGTCAAAATTGGATGTCAACATATATGTTGAGGTTTGATATTACCAAACCTTCGACAGACCTCGGTGCAAAATCTTTGCCATGTTATCCTTCCTCGATGGATGACCACGTAACTATCAAATCATATATCTACTTTTCCTTCCCAAATGCACTAAAGCGTAACTGAGTTTTTCTTGTACGAAAATGTTGTATATCTCAAAAAACTTTCACATTTTCTTAATCAGCTCCTTAGGTTGTTACTATCAAAGTCTGGAAAATTGATCTTTGGTTTAAGATTTCGCTGAGGGTTTGGAGACTCCAGTGTGGTTAATACAATGAATAATTAGATTGGGAAGGGTAGAGGGAGCTGAAGAATAAACTGAGTTTGAAATAGAGGAGGGCTTGAGGTGCTGGTGGAAACGTAAAATCCTGGCCTACTTCAAACACAAATTGATTAAAAGGTAAATGGGAACCAACCACAGGTGATTTTCCAGTTTCCACTCGTTGCTGAAAACCCTGAGTTTCGATAGGTATTGTGTCTGTTGGTGGATTCGGCGGGGAATAAAGAATGGATTGTACTCCCATATATGAAATAATAAGCTTTAGTTTCTTGTTCATCCAAACATCTTATTGAAGTGAGTGTGAAATTGTGACTGGTGTAGCCCAACAGTTTCAAAAGTTTGCTAACATCATCAACGAACACTACCAACTGAGTTCGAACAACTCAAACGTCATCTTGTAAGGCTTGAAATGCAGTGGATTAAGCCATTACCGGAGGCATAGAGCTGCTAGGTGTCTCTGATACCATTGTAACAAAAGGGACTCTTGATACCCTTCGTAAAAGTGAAAAAAGAAATAGAGAGGAGAAACAAATGAAAGAATTTGAAAAATATCTGATATATTCCTCTTAATGCGATTACATCGTTTAATAGTACTTCTTACACACAATAGATAGTACTACAAATATCCTATTCCTAACAAAAAGAGGGACTACAATGCAAATAACCACAAACTATTCTTGAGAAGGAACTTATTTGTAAAATTGAAATAAAATACGTAAATACTTAGGGTACCTAAAGTAAAATAAGAAAACTTCTAATTCAACAGTCACAACAACTTTTGTGACAGGACCAAGATGAAAATTTTTGTATCTAGGTTATGTAGACACATAATTTTTGATCGAATTTAAAGTTAAACACCAATTTTTAGAGCATAAATAATTTTATCAATCTAAATTAAATATACTTTGACTTTTTTATTATTTTCATTAAGTTTATTTAAAAGATATAAGATAAACAACATAAATATAATTTTTATTAGATAAGTTTATTTTGATTGTTAATATACATATACATATACATACATATATGTATATATATATAAAATAAATAAATAATAACCACTCCCACACACCCCACGACCCCATGACACCACTCCACACTCACACTGCACCAACCTGCACACATGTACACACATTTACTACACATATACACAAACACACACGGAAGAAAGGAGAAGATCAGAAAACAAAAACAGAAAGAAGAGAGCGAAAAAAATCAGCAAACCAGAAAAAGCAAAAAGAAAACAAACAGGGAAAGGAAAAAAAAAGAAAACAACAAAGATAACTTTTTATTTTTCTTTCTCTGAAGAACACCCGCACTAAAAAAAATAGTGGAGTTCGAGGTTTCAAGTTCGTGGATCCTAAACTCTTTCTCTTCGTGTAATAGTTTCCACAAGAGGTAATACTTAATTTTATTTTGTATTAGTTTATGTCATGATAATGCGAAAGTGGATTGCTATACATTGAAGTTGTTAAATTTCGCATGTGTTTAAACCATTAATATTTATTGATGTTATTGTATGAAGTATGTTCAAATGTTCGTATCAACTTTATGTTTAGATCCTTTGTATAGTTATATTTAGTGTGAAATCATTATAACAAACCATGATTTATTTTATATTTAAATAACCCATAGTTTATTTTATATCTAAGTAAAATTATTGGCCAAGTCATTTTAATTTTTAATATTTAGTTTATAATGATAACATGTGTAACTATTACGTAAATATGTTAATTTTAATTAGTGGAATTTTCGTTTAATGTTAGTGACATAAAGAAATCGAATAAAATAAAAGAAGAAAAAAATATAATAATAATAATAATAATAATAATAAAAATAAAAAAGGAAAATTTAAAAAATAAAATGTGAGAAAGAATATAATAAAAAAAGGGGAAAAGAAAAAACCAAAAAAATAAATAACAGAAAAAGAAGTATAAAAATAATATATAAAAAAACATGTAATTGAAGAAGAAATGATTTTTTTAAAAAAGTTTCCTTGTCCAAAAAAAATTAAGTTGAATAATAAATAAAACAAATAAAACCTTGAAAGTATAAAAAATAATAATAACAATAAAATAATAATAATAGCAAAAGATACGAAGGTAAAAACAGAAAAAAAAAAGAAATGTAAAAAAAGAGAAAAAACAAAAATAATAATAATAACAAAAGAAAAAGTAAAAATAAAGAATATCTTATTTTATTCTGCTTTGTTTGATTTATTTTATATGCGTATATATATTTTTAATTAAAGGGCATAGATTAATAAAATAAGGTACTTTTAATATATTTAAATAAATTAAAGAATGAGGGTAAATACATTTGTTTTAACAATAGAATATTCAAAAATTAGTTTAAGTCATAAAAGTCCATAAAGTGACCGTGCTAGAACCACGGGACTTGAGGGATGCCTAATATCTTTCCCTCGGTCAATAGAATTCCTTACCCGAACTGGTTCGCAGACCAAATAAAGAGTCATTTCCTTTTGATTAGGGATTAAACTAAAGGTGACTTAGAACACCGTAACTCAATTCCAAATGGCGACTCTGAAAAAATTAAAACAATCCCCTAATTAATAACGTCACTTAAATTGAAAAAATCCTTATGCTGTTGCGCGAAAAAGGGGTGTGACATCTCTGGCGACTCTGCTGGGGACCTAGAATTCGAGCTTCTAAACATGGACTTCTACATGACTTTATTATTTATTTAAGTACTTATCGATTTGTGAATATTGTGTTTAATGGCATGATATGTTATTTTCTTGCTTATTTACCCTTTTGATAATATGTGAATTATCATATAACTATCTTTCCTCGCGCATTCATCTTAGTCTTCTGAGATACTTTATTCGGAGATGTGATTACGCTCCCGAGCCATGAGATACCAGAGATGCGACAATGCTCCTAGAAAGGATTCTATAGTAACACATGTCTTAGGATGGGAAGGACTAACAGTGAGACTAGAAAGCGCTGCTACTGGTAAGCTGTCCCTTCTCAACTCGAGTAGTTCGTTCGTTTTATGGTCAGTCTAGACACCTTCCCTATTAGGTTGTTTACCTAGTAAAACAAGTCTCAACAATGACTATCCCTAATAGAATTCGATTTATCTGCATAATGCATAATGTTGAATTAATGGGGAGCTCGACACAAGGGTCGAGCCTGTCTAGGAGAAGTATTGTCACGACCCAAATCCGGGCCGCGACTGGCACCCACACTTACCCTCCTATGTGAGCGAACCAACCAATCTAACCTTAACATTTCAATATAATATCAACAGAAAGTAATGCGGAAGACTTAAACTCATTAAATAAAGACCAATTCATTAACTTCTAAAATTCAACATCTATTATTCCCCAAAATCTG
This sequence comes from Solanum lycopersicum, assembly GCF_036512215.1. Lineage (NCBI taxonomy): Eukaryota > Viridiplantae > Streptophyta > Magnoliopsida > Solanales > Solanaceae > Solanum > Solanum lycopersicum. The sequence continues at coordinate 46,889,918 of NC_090807.1, forward strand.
GAAGTCATCATCACAAGAACATCTACGATCAAACGACTAAACTAAGAGTATTCTAAAAGCTAAAAATACATAAGAAGCTAGTCCATGCCGGAAGTTCAAGGCATCAAGACTTGAAGAAGAAGATCCAGTCCAAGCTAGAAGCATTAGCTCACCCTGAATTTCCGATGTAGCAAGACTGGCTTGAATTACTGTTGAGTTGAAGACGATGGCACGTTTGCTGCACTCCACAAATAAACAAGAAGAGAACATAAAAGTAGGGGTCAGTACAAAACACGGGTATTGAGTAGATATCATCGGCCAACTCAAAATAGAAATCAATATATACCAAGTAATATCATAAAATCAACTATGATACTCAACATGTAGCAACAACAAATACTATATCATTAACAATTACCGTCAAGTTCACACATGAGGACTCAAGCCTCGATACCATACTCATTTGGGAATCATGTTCATTAGATTGAGTATATTAACATCTTTCAAGATTCATTATCTTTATTTCTCTTGTGTCAGTACGTGACACTCCGCTCCCTCAATATTCATTAATCCTCTTGTGTCGGTACGTGACACTCCGATCCCCTAAATCTATGTGTCGGTTCGTGACACCCGATTCCCTAAATCTACGTGTCGGTTCGTGACACCCGATCCCCTAATTCTACGTGTCGGTTCATGACACCCGATCCCCTAATTCTACGTGTCGGTTCGTGACACCCGATCCCCTAATACTACGTGTCGGTTCGTGACACCCGATCCCCTAATTCTACGTGTCGGTTCGTGACACCCGATCCCCTAATACTACGTGTCGGTTCGTGACACCCGATCCCCTAATTCTACGTGTTGGTTCGTGACACCCGATCCCCTAATTCTACGTGTCGGTTCGTGACACCCGATCCCCTAATCTCCTTCCATCAATTCATCAAGCCTTCTTTCTTACCAAGGCATCATCAATCTCATTACTTTAGTTCATCAAGCCTTCTTTCTTACCAAGGCATCATCAATCTCATTACTTTAGTTCATCAAGCCTTCTCCCTTACCAAGGCATCATCATTAAAAAGAGATTAGGTTTTTATCAAGATTTGGGATTCAATAACTTCATCATACTTAATATAATCACAATTATATAATCACGTTCATGCATGCATACAATTAAGCACATAGCAGGGTTTACAATACTACCAATACATATCACTCTCTATTAAGAGTTTACTATGAAAGCATGAAAACCATAACCTACCTCCACCGAAGATTCGTGATCAAGCAAGCAAATTTTCCCAAAGCTTTGTGTTTTTCCCCTTCTCGATCGTCTCTCTCTCTATCGATTCCCTTCTCTCTCTTTCTCTTGTTCTTTCTATTTTCTTTATTCAAACCCTCTTTCTTTTACCCTAATTAGTATATAATTAAGAATAAAAGATGACAATAATAGCCCACTAATTAACTTAAGGTTACCTCTTTTATCCCCCAAGTAATTAGACTTATTAACATTAACCCACTAACTTTATAATTAAGGCAAGAATAGTCAAAAACGTCCCTTAAAACGTATCAAGAAATCCGACCCAGACTGGGATTGTGCAACCTGCGACGGCCCGTCGTGCCTGCGACGGTCCATCCTGCAGGTCGTCGCAACGTTCAGAGACTCAATTTCCACTGAATAATCTGTGACGGTCCGTCACGCTTGTGACGGTCCGTCCTGCACTTCCGTCACGACGTTCAGAGAATCGTTCCCTGTACCAAATTCTCAAGAGTTGAAGTGTTTTGAAATGGTGGATCACGACGGTTCGTCGTGCCTGTGACGATCCGTCCTGCGGGTCCGTCACAGAGTTCAGAGAGTCGATTTCAGCACTCAAATTTCAGAATTTCTAAGTGTTTTGCGACGAGACACCCTCGACGGTCCGTCGTGCCCATGACGTTCCGTCGTGGGTTCCGTCGTCTCAGCCTGTTTTTCCAGAAATAAAATCTGCTGCTCAAAACGACTAAACAGGTCGTTACAAGTATCTCTACCTAAGACTATCATGTACATTATTTGTGTTACTTGTTGCATTATTGGGAAGACTGTACAAATGTTGATCCGCTTTAGATGAATGAATTATAGCGAAAAAATTAATTATAACAAAAAATACAAAATTAAAATTTTGACGTAATCCTTTTATTAAACACAATTTTCTCTATCAAAAATTATATTTCTTTTACAAATAGAAAAATCTATCATTACCATCAAGTTTTTCTATATAAAACAAAAAAAAGGTTGGAAATTTAATTAACCAAAAAAAAACACAATCGAATATACTAATAATTTTTATTTTATTTTATTTTTTGGAAATTTTTGAGGGCTACTTATATATATTATTTTTTTCTCTCATTCTTCCTTTAATAACCATATTTTTAAAAATAAATAAATAAAATAAACAAAAAAGAATAAAAATTACTTTTTTTGTGTATGATATTTACGTTATTCTTATTAAAAAATATTTTATTAAGCCTAATTTGTCACTATCATAATATAGGAAAATATCAATTCATATGGAAAGGGAGATAAGATACAAAGAGAGGATCAATCACCTCGATTTATGATATTGAATAAGGCCCCGACACTCTTGAAGACATGGTATGAAAATATGACAAACCATGGAAGAGGAATGGTGTTCAAACGCTTGTGATTTCTACGAAGCCTTTGTATGTTGAGCCACGGCAAGATTGCATAGAAGCACTAGTGCATTTTTGGGACCCGTTAAGGAATGTATTCCATTTTTCTGGTTTTGAACTCACCCCCACCCTTGAGGAGATAGGGGCATTCATTGGAAAGGGTAAATATCTTCACAAAGGAGAGCCTATGATACCAAAACATATTAATGGGAGGAGGTTTCTAGAATTACCGCATATAAATGATAATGATATAGGTGGTTGTCTCGATAATGGATGAGTTCCGTTAGAATTTTTGTACAAAAGGTATGGCAAAAGTGATGGATTCGAAGTGTATGGAAAGAAACTCCGTAATAATGGGTGTCGTCTGACCTGGGAAGCACACAGTTATGATGCCTTCGTGGTGGCTTTTTTGGGGATCATGGTATTTCCAAAAAAGGAAGGAAAGATTAGCATGAACTTGGCTGCAGTCATTACAACTTTTGAGAAAAAGCCTAATATCACCCTCGTACCAATGATTCTGGCAGACATCTATCGTGCTTTAACTATTTGCAAGGATGGAAAAGACTACTTTGAGGGATGCAATATGTTATCACAACTATGGATGATTGAACACATTCGTCATCACTCTTATGCGGTGGACTTTAAAGTAGAATGGAATTATTATATTGGAGGCCACAAAGAAAGAATCAAAGATCATAGTTTTCCGAATGGTGTTGAAGCTTGGAAGCAACACCTCAATAATCTTACTGCTGACAATATTGTGTGGAATTATCATTGGTTTCCATCGGCCGAGGTGATATACATGTTTACTTTTCGATCATTCATTATCCTAATGGGTCTTCGAGGTGTCCAACCTTACGTGCCATTTAGAGTTATGCGACAACCTCGGCGACGCCAGTTTCTACCACCTAATGAAGATATGCGAGAATTCATGTATGAGTTTCATCCTGAGATACCTTTAAGGCAATCAGAGATATTTAAGATTTGGGGGATGCATACTCTCAAGTCTCCACAAAATGGTGAAGGATCGCACAAGAGGCGAGGTAGACCAAGCATACTTAGATTGGGTTCATGATCAGCCCCTTCCTAAGGTTATGCCAGAATGGTCAATAAAAGGACCTATAGATCGAGAAGCAGAAATTGAGGTTAAGATTAAGCAAGCTCGCCTCAAATTCGAAAGAAGCTATAAATCTACTAATGATATCCTAAGTAATGACCTGAAAAACACTAAAGAGGAGTTGGTACAACGTGATGCGATACTTGAAGTTAGAGTTAGAAACCACCGCTCTACCATTCTAACCTTACAAGAAGACTTGGGCATTGCCACAGGCGCTATGGAGCAACAGGAAGAGGAGTATAAAAAAGAAAAAACTCAGCTTATCTGCGCACAGTCTAGACTCCAAACTCAAGTTAAAGCCTCTATGGAACGGGAAAGAGAAATAGCAAGGTGTTTCAGTGCTTATCAGACAGACTGTGAGATTGAGAGAGGTCAAAGGATAGTCGAGCGAGATTCACTCCACCTTCAAATTGAGGATCTCCAAGAACAAAGGGAAAATTTGACGCATGAAGTCAATACTACTCACCACTGGTTACAGAATTGTTATGACAATATGGATGAAGCCAGAGACTGAATACTACTACTCATGGATGAACTCAATAATGTTTATGCTAGATATCTACACCAGAACGATGAGAGGTTGGGCTGACAGGCCCGTACTTTGGCCCCATATCTACCAAAAGCATTGGCGAAGATTTATAAGGGTCTTGGAGATGATTGAGATTCGAGGATTAAGTTTCTTTTCGAGCCTATTTTCTTAGTAGTGATTATTTCATTTCATTTTATTGTTTGTTTTTTCTCTTTCTTTCTTTTTCGTTTTGTTAGTTTATTTCATTTAGAGTCTATCTAAGTCCTAGGTACTTCTATTTTTTCTGATGCTTTATTCAAATAATTGTTTTAAAAATATTTGAAAATGAATGAAAAAGATTTGTTTTTGGACACCTTATGTGCATATATATAAATATATATATATATATATATATATATATATATATATATATATATAAGTAATATCTTTCTCGAACTACGCAAGTTCTGATTCATGGACCAAACATGATATGTAGGCAACCCAGGGGATTCGATCCAAATTATTATTTTTCTTTTTTCTTTCTTCTCTCTCTAAAAAATGATAATCATAATGATAATAAATAAATAAATAAACAAGTAAATAAATAAATAAATAATAAAATAATAAAAACTAATGAAGAGAAGAATGCCTAGGTAAGCGGGGATGAAACATAAGGTCCTCCATATTAGAAGTATGTATGTGGATGCAATGTGCATAATTTCTCAACACTAATCGGTTTGTTACTTCATTCAGAGAGAGAGAGAGAGAGAGAGAGACAGAGAGAGAGAGAAAGAGAGAGAAATAAAGAGAGACATACTAGATTTAAGGTAGTTGGTTTGTGGTTAAACTGTCATCACATCCTTACAACACAAGATCGAAAGGGAAACAGAAAATGGCCCCAAAAGACGGAAATGAATCGGACAATGATGAGATCCAAAACCAGATGACTTCACAAGAAACAGGGACAATAGAAGAGATGAGGGCGTTAAAAAAACAAATGGCAGAGATGTACGAGGCTTGGATGAGTGGACAACCTCCACAGTCTTCAAATCGAGACTATTTTAATACAAATATGTCTCCCCCTATCCAGGTGTCGACAAACGATCCGATATATCCCCCTGGATTCGGCCCCTATGCTAACATATACAATGTCGCTGGAACTTCTATGGTGCGCCCTTCGAATACGCCTGTGATAAGTAATCCACTCTTTGTGTCGACTGCCCCGATTAACAGCGTCCCACAACCAAGATGGTGCCCAAATCCAACAGCGATCCTCTACCCAAAGTTTGGCGTGATCACAGTTACACTCTTGAAGAGGCCATTAAAATTCCAAGCTCTCATCCCCACATTATCAATATAGTTCCGCTGTCGAAATTGAGAAGATGGTCAAGAATAAGGAACATGAAGAAATGACTAAGAAAATGAAGAGTTTGGAACAGAGTATAAGAGATATGCAAGGACTAGGAGGCCACAAAGGCATCTTGTTCAGTGACTCGTGTATGTTTCCTCACGTCCATTTGCCTGCTGGTTTTAAAACTCCAAAGTTTGAGAAATACGATGGTCACGAAGACCCCATAGCTCATCTAAAGAGATATTGCAACCAATTGAGGGGTGCAGAGGGCAAAGAAGAGTTACTTATGGCCTATTTTGGGGAAAGCTTAGTAGGGATTGCATTTGAATGGTTCATAGATCAGGATATCACCAATTGGCACACATGGGATGATTTGGCTCAATGTTTTGTACAACATTTCCAATATAATATCGACATTGTGCCAGATCGCTCCTCATTATCCAACACGAGGAAAAAGACCACAGAAAATTTTCGTGAATATGCTATCAGATGGAGGGAACAAGCTGCTAGGGTTAAACCACCGATGAAGGAGTCAGAGATGATTGACGTTTTTCTCTAGGCGAAAGAACCTGATTACTTTCACTATCTGCTTTCTGCCGTCGGGAAGACATTTGCTGAAGTTATTAAGGTAGGGGAAATGGTGGAAAATGGCATCAAGTCTGGAAAGATTGTAAGTCAAGCTGCCCTAAAAGCCACAACGCAAGTGCTTCAAAATGGTTCTGGAAATATTGGAGGGAAGAAGAGAATGGAGGATGTGGCCACTATTGTATCAGCACCTAGGACTCATGTCCAAGATAATTCCCCACAACACTATTTTCCTTCCCAAGCTCCACAATATTCTATCCCATACACTCTATATCATGTTTTTAATGCACAACCAATTGCATCCCCTTCTTATCCACAATGGCGTGCACCAACTCCACAAAATCATCCACCACCCCCATAAGTTCATCAAAATACTGCTAGAATTCCTTTCCGTCCTGGACCACAATACAAAAAGGGAAATAGCGTTAAAGATGAGTTCACTCCTATTGGGGAGTCGTATGCTAGCTTGTTCCAAAAATTAGGGACGTTGAATGTTTTGAGTCCTATTGAGAGAAAGATGTCAAATCCTCCCCCGAGAAATTTGGATTATTATCAACATTGTGCATATTGTTCTAATGCCCCAGGGCACAACATAGAGAGATGTTGGTATTTGCAAAAGGCCATTCAGGATTTGATCGATTCTAATCGAACTATAGTTGAAAGTCCGAATGGACCCAACATCAATCAAAATCCATTGCCGAGGCATACTGAAACAAACATGCTAGAAATGATGAAGGGTCATGAAGATTTTGCATCTCCGTATAAGCCAATCCTTAAGGTTGGAACTGGCATTGAGAAGTTAGCAAATGTTGTTGATTTAACAAAAATGATGCTCTTAGGGGCGGAAAGTAGGTTAGAAAAGTGAGTCCATTAAACACGCCCATCTTAACTGTTAAAGGAGCCCTTGAAGATGTTTGGGAAAGCCCGAGTAAGGGAAAATTGTTTGTCCCAAAAGGCCAAACAAGCCTATATTGATCGAGCAATGGGCCCATATTCCTCCTGTGATTATCAGGCCAGTATCCCAGCTCCCAACGACTAACCCCAAAGTTGTTCCTTCGAATTATGAGCCTACTGTCGTGACATACAAGGGAAAAGAAATTGATGAAGAAATAGATGAAGTAGGAGGAATAACCCGTTCAGGAAGATGTTATGTCCCGATGGAATTAAAGAAGACAAAAAATGACCGAATACAAATAAAGAGTCCGGTCACTAAAGGAGAGGCAGAGGAACTCCTAAGGAAGATGAAACTATCAGACTACTCCGTGGTGGAACAATTAAGAAAAACTCCAGCCCAAATCTCTTTGTTGTCTTTGCTAATACATTTTGATGAACATCGTAAGGCTGTAATGAAAATTTTGAATGAAGCACATGTTCCTAGTAAAGTTACAGTGAGTCAGTTAGAGAAGATTTATGGGAGAATATTTGAGGTAAACCGCATCACCTTTTCAGATGATGAACTACCCAAAGAAGGTACAGGACATAACCAAGGCCTACATATCACTGTAAAGTGTGAGCTTTCATATGTCACTCGAGTTCTAATTGATGGAGGATCTGGAGCAAATATTTGTCCTTTATCAACTCTACAGAAATTGAATGTTAGTGCTGAAAGGGTCCGACCCAACAATGTATGTGTTAGAGCTTTTGATGGGTCAAAAACAGATTTCATTGGTGAGATAGAGCTCGTACTAACCATAGGGCCTGTGGATTTCGATGTGAATTTTCAAGTGTTGGATATCAATGCGTCCTACAATCTATTATTAGGGAGGCCATGGGTGCATAGGGCTGGAGCAGTTCCCTCAATGTTGCATCAAATGATTAAGTTTGAATACGACCGACAAGAGGTGATTGTTCATGGTGAGGGGGATTTGTCAATCTACAAAGACTCTTCCTCCCCTTTTATCAAGGCGAATAATGAGAATGAGGCACTGGTTTATCAAGCTTTTGAGGTAGTGGTTATTGAGCATGTCCACGAGGGGAGTGTCATTTCAAAACCAAATATGTCCATCGCGTCTGTAATGGTGGTGAATGAATTGCTGAAATGTGGGTTTGAGCCGAGTAAAGGCTTAGGAATTTGCTTACAAGAGAGAGCTTATCCAGTGAATCTACGAAAGAGAATCGGTGCTTTTGGCTTAGGCTACCAACCTAGAGTCGAGAACAAAATGAAGGCAAAGAAGAAGAAGAGAGATGTATGGTCACTTACCAAGCCTATACAACCAATCTACAAATCTTTCATCAAAGCCCGCGCAACAGAATCTTATCAATCATCTTTTCTAGATCCAGTGATGAAAGTAAGCAAAGAAATGAGCAACTTTTTTCAAGATTTATTTGTCGAGGTTGATATGGTGGAACTCGGAAAAGGCACTAGCGACAGGGATGTGTAATTCATTGGTCCTGATGTCAACCTAAAAAATTTGGAGGACACCCGTCTTCCCGTTAAAGACGAGTCTTGGTAGTCTGTCTTGTTTTTTCTTTTATTGTCCGATTCATTCAAGGATTGTAATTTGGATTTTATCTTGTCGTTTTATTTCGAACTCTCTATTTCCCTTTTCAATAGGATGTAATTGCATCTTTATTTAAGTCTAACATATTTGTTTGTTTTCTTTTATACAGTTCTTTCTATGCCGATTCTAGTGATATGACATGCATGCAGAATTTTTCGCCAGATCTTAATATCCAATCTAATCTTCGACCTAATATTGAAATAATAAGTCAAGAAATCGAATATGATGAAGACAGAGTATTTGAAGAAGTAAGGAGGTATTTCAATCATTTTGAAAATAAGTCTAATCCAAACATGAGTGAAACTAAGACGATAAATTTGGGGGATTAGGAAATTATTAAGGAGACTAAGATAAGTGTACACGTTCGACATCAAAAGGACGATATAATCCAGGCCCTGTTTGATTACAAAGATGTTTTTGCATCATCTTATGATGACATGCTTGGATTAAGCACTGACATGGTTGTTCACAAGTTGCCAATTGATCCTAATTTTCCTTCGATAAAGTAGAAGTTGAGAAAACCCAAAATCGACATGAGTGTAATAATTAAAGAGGAGATCAGAAAACAACTTGAGGCCAAAGTCATTCAAGTCTCTCAATATCCTTCTTGGTTAGCCAATATCGTACCCGTCCCTAAGAAAGATGGCAAAGTTTGAATGTGTGTTGATTATCGTGATTTGAATAACGCAAGTCCAAAACATGATTTTCCTTTGCCTAAGATCCATATTTTATTGGATAATTGTGCTAAACATGAGGTTGCATCTTTTGTGGATTGTTATGCGGGCTACCATCAGATTATTATGGATGATGAAGATGCAGAAAAAACATTTTTATCACTCCATGGGGTACATATTGTTATCGTTTTATGCCTTTTGGATTAAAAAATGCAGGGGCAACTTATATGAGAGCAATGACCACCATGTTTCACGATATGATGCATAGAGAAATCGAAGTTTATATGGATGATGTTATCATTAAATCTAAAAAATAGTCAAATCATGTGAAAAACTTAAGGATATTCTTCGAAAGGCTCCGCAAGTATAATCTCAAGCTTAATCCTGCAAAATGTGTATTTGGAGTACCATCGGGGAAGCTTTTGTGGTTTATAGTCAGTCGAAGAGGTATCGAGTTGAATCCTTCAAAAATAAAAGCAATTCAAGAATTGCCACCTCCAAAGAACAAAACTGAGGTTATGAGCCTTCTAAGAAGGTTAAACTACATCAGCAAATTCATTGCTCAACTCACAACAACTTGTGAGCCTATCTTTAAGTTGTTGAAAAAGAATGTCACAGTCGAGTGGACCGAAGAATGTCGAGAAGCTTTTGAAAGAATTAAGAATTACCTATCGAATCCCCCTATGTTGGTTCCTCCGGAGCCGGGAAGACCTTTGATATTGTATATGTCAGTAATGGATAATTCTTTTGGTTGTGTACTGGGTCAGCATGATGACACTGGGAAGAAAGAGCGGTCCATTTATTACCTCAACAAGAACTTTACCGTTTACGAAGCGAAGTACACCCTTCTTGAAAGAACGTGTTGTGCCCTAACTTGGGTAGCACAGAAGTTGAAACATTATCTTTCATCTTACACTACTTATCTCATCTCTCATATGGATCCGTTGAAATATATTTTTCAAAAGCCCATGCCCACAGGCAGGCTTGCGAAATAGCAAATATTGCTCACAGAGTTTGACATTATCTATATAACGCAGACCGCAATAAAAGCTCAAGCACTGGCAAATCATTTGGCAGAGAACCCTATTGATGAAGAATATGAACCACTTAAAACCTATTTTCCAGATGAAGAGATATCTTGTATCGATGAAGTTATTCACGATAACAATCAAGGTTGGAAGTTATTCTTTGATGGTGCATCTAATAGGAAAGGAGTTGGAATAGGAGTTGTTCTTCTGTCTGAATCTGGGGAGTATTAACCTATATCAGCCCAACTTAGATTCTATTGTACTAATAATATGTCTGAGTATGAAGCGTGCATTTTGGGTCTGAGGTTAGCTGTTGACATGGGTATCCAAGAATTGTTAGTGTTAGGAGACTCGGACTTACTAGTTTATCAAATCAAGGAGAATGGAAAACTCGAGACCCAAAGCTCATACCATATCAACATTGTTTACAAGGTCTTTGTCAACAATTCGTGTCGATAAAGTTTAGACACATTCCCAGAGTGCACAATGAGATTGCAGATGCATTGGCCACTTTATCTTCGATGCTTCAACAACCTGATGGTGCTCATATCGACCCTTTATACATACAAATTCGTGATCAACATGCTTATTGCAACATGATTGAGGAGGAATTTGATGGTAAGCCTTGGTTTCATGATATCAAAACATATCTTCAGTCTGGAGAATGTCCGTCGGATGTAACCAGTAATCAAAAAAGGACTATTCGACGACTAGCAAGGGGTTTTTTCTTAAGCGGAGACATATTGTACAAGAAGACACCCGATTTAGGTCTATTAAGGTGTGTAAATGCTCAAGAGTCTTCCACAATCATGATTGAAGTACACTCAGGAGCTTGTGGACCTCATCTGAATGGATATGTTCTAGCCAAGAAGATGCTTCGAGCAGGATATTATTGGCTCACCATGGAGCGGGATTCCATACGATTTGTTCGTAAATGTCATAAATGTCAAATACATGGTGATTTGATTCATTCTCCCCTTTCTGAGTTGCATGCAATGTCTTCTCCATGGCCTTTCGTGGCATGGGGAATGGATGTGATTGGACCGATAAGACCAAAAGCATCGAATGGTCACAGGTTCATCTTGGTAGCCATTGATTATTTTACAAAATGGGTGGAAGCAGTAACTTTAAAGTCAGTGACTAAGAAGGTCATGGTGGATTTCATCCATTTCAACATTATTTGTCGGTTTGGTATTCCAAAGGTGATTATAACTGATAACGCCGAAAATCTCAACAGCCACTTAATGCAAGAGGTATGCTACCGATTTAAGATTGAGCATCGAAATTCGACTCCGTATCGCCCAAAGGCAAACGGGGCTGTAGAAGCTGCTAACAAAAATATAAAAAAGATGCTTCTTAAGATGGTGCAAAGTTCTCGACAATGGCATGAAAAGTTACCTTTTGCTTTGTTGGGTTATCGCACTATAGTTCATACGTCAATGGGCGCTACCCCATATTCACTGGTATACGGGACTGAGGCAGTAATACTTGCAGAGATTGAGATCCCATCTTTACGAATTATTGTGGAGGCTGAAATTGATGATGATGAGTGGATCAAAACTTGGTTAGAGCAATTAAGTTTGATTGGTGAGAAGCGTCTGACATCAGTATGTCATGGACAATTATATTAGAAAAGAATGGCAGGGGCATACAACAAAAAGGTGCGTCCTAGACATTTTGAAAATGGTCCATTAGTGTTGAGACGCATTTTGCCACATCATGCCGAAACCAAAGGCAAATTTTCTCCAAATTGGAGAGGACCATTCGTTGTTAAAAGTGTATTACCCAATGGTGCTCTTTACTTAGCAGATATAGAAGGCAAAGTGACAGAAATGGTCGACATTGTTGATGCTGTGAAAAGATATTACATATCATTTTAGTTTCGACATTAGAACCCCTTATGTTTGGGCTCGACATTTCAAAGGTTGATTCAATGGAATCTCTTGGTTATGCTGTTTCCTTGACTTTTAAAAAAAATTGTCTGAACTACGTTCGACCTGATTCTTGTTTCTGCAAGATACGTAGACAACCCTAATGTTGGGTTCGGTTCAACCAAATACATATCCAAAAATTCATATTGAAGTATACTGGGGCAAAAGTCGTTTGTTTATTCATTTGGTCTCTCATCTCAAAGCTCAAAATCAACCCCATCATCTAAAGCCAATAAAAAAAAGTCTTTGCATCAACCCTTGATATTTCGAGAGTAAGTTGGTTAACGGTAGGTAAAAATCCTGAATGGGCACCATAAGACAAATGTGAGTAAAAAGAAATAAAAAAGAGAGTCTTATTGGTGAAAACCCTAAGCGGACACCGTAAGGCGAAAAGGAGTTGAATATAAGAAGGTCTTATTGGTGAAAATTCTGACATGCACCATAAGGCGGTCGTGAGCTGGAGGAATTAACATGATAGAGTTTTAGCGGCAAAGACCTTCGTGAATATTACAAAGTGTATAAGGGTTCCAAATTATTTATGGCTTCATTAAGTGTCGGGATTCCACATCAAGATTGAATGATCAATAATGGTTGATGAATAGATTGGATAGCCAAGTCTGGAAATCAATTCAAATTGCATGGCATGATCGGTAGACTCGGCTCTCACACTCAGATAAGTTTTTCTTTCTTCTTCTTACTAAAAAAAAGAGTCTTCATCGAATCTTTTCTTTTATTCTCATATAGTTCGTAATTTTCTTATACTTTCGTCACTTTTTTTTGTATGTATTTGAGTCAAGTCTTTGTCAAAAACTAGGAAAGAATTTCAAGACTCACTGCCAAGTCTCTAAATGGTACTAGGCGAAGCATCAGACTATTGAGTTATAATCTGTCTTCAAGTGTTGAACTCGAAAATTCTCTGATTCTATGAAGGCTAAACAATGAGTGTTTTGAGATAAAAACATTGGATTTAGGTCCCAAAATAAGCAAACTTGGATGAAAGTATAATCAATCAATAAGAAGTATTGACCGTTGGAAACAACCAAAGCGTCACAAGTGTTTGAGCCACCCTTGTTTAAAGAATGGAACCACAAATCAACCACCACATTTTCAAACTCACGAATTTTCTTTGTTGAAGCAGGGACACAAGTTGTTTCAGGATTGAGGATTCGAGGAACCTAGATGTTCGACATAGTCTGCAGCGAGCGAAATGGAAACCCTACAATAAAGAATTGTGGAATATTATATGAAAGTTGGATAATATATATCAATATAACAATTACTTGAATGTTGGAATATTTATTTTATTTATTATTATTATTATTATTATTATATTATATTATATTATTATTATTAGTAGTAGTAGTAGTAGGAGTAGTAGTAGGAGTAGTAGTAGTAGTAGTATTATTTCTCCTTGAAGGAACTGCCAAATAATGAAGATAACATTCACAATGTTTCGTTGGTATTATTAGTTTGTTGAAAATTTTATTAGCCGGAACTTCTTGGATAATGGGATTAGTCGGACCCTCCTGGATAATGGGATTAGCAGAACCCTCCTGGATAAGGGGACTAGCAGGACCCTCTTGGATAATGGGAGTAGCAGGATCCTCCTGGATAATGGGAGTAGCAGGACCCTCCTGGATAATTGGAATAGCAGGACCCTCTTGAATAATGGGATTAGCAGGACCCTCCTGGATAATGGGACTAGTAGGACCCTCCTGGATAATGTCACTAGCAGGACCCTCCTGGATAATGTGATTAGCAGGACCCTTCTAGATAATGGGACTAGCAGGACCCTCCTAAATAATGGGATTAGATTACTTTCTCATAGGATTAACACTTCCTAGTCTAGATTTTTAGTTTTATTTTCTCCTAAAATAAACACTACCTAGTCGGAGTTTATGTTTTATATTTATATTTGCTAATAACTCACAAAAATTTTTCCACTGAAAACTGGGGCAAAAATTTTATTTATTTTTTGTTTGTGGTGGTTCTCAGGTTTTCTCAAGCGAGACATGGATTTGAAATTCAAGAACAAAGTTTCAATTTTTTGTAGAATAATCAAATCCGTGATTGTTAGAATTAGATTCTTCTATGCATGTAGCAACCTCACTTCCACACATCTTTTACTAGTCAACTTTTGATCAAGAAAACACACATTCATTCAAGAGCATTTTTCAAGTTGTCATTTTGAAGAATGTCAAAAGTTCCGTCTAAGTGGCAAGTTCAGCCTCCATTCCAATTCTAAGTTAAGATATTCACTCAAAAATCAAGGTGATATCTTAAAGTCAAAATTCAAGTGAAGATTCAAGAAAAGCTGCGTGGATAGAAGTTTGTACATTTGTTTTTCTTTTGACTTATAGTTTTCAATTTTTACGTAAGAATAAGAGCCGCGATCTGGAGCCTCGATGGAACCTCACTTAAATTCCAACTCATCACTTTATCTCCTCGAACTACATGTGGCCTGATTCCCTTATCACCCAGGATATGTAGGATGTCCAGAACAAGGACTCGGTCGCACAAATTTTAGTTTTTCAAATAAGAGTTCAGTCAAAACTTGTCACTTTGTCTACTTCTTTGTCTGAAAACTCTTTATAATTCCAGTCAAAGAGGGGCAAACTGTGGACACGTAATTTTTGACCGAATTTAAAGTTTAACACCAATTTTTAGAGCATAAATAATTTTATCAATCTAAAGTAAATATATTTTGACTTTTTTTATTATTTTCATTAACTTTATTTAAAAGATATAAGAATAAACAACATAAATATAAATTTTATTAGATAAGTTTATTTTGATTGTTAAAAAAAAAGATATATATACACACACACACACATATATATATATACACACACACACACACACAAAAGAACCACTCCCACACACCCCACGACCCCATGACCCCACTCCCCTACTCCTCACTCACACTACACCAACCTGCACACACGTACACACATTTACTACACATATACACAAACACACACGGAAGAGAGGAGAAGATCAGAGAACAAAAATAGAAAGAGGAGAGCGAAAATAAAATAGCAAACCAGAAAGAGCAAAAAGAAAACAAAAAGGGAAAGGAAAAAAAAAGAAAACAACAAAGATAACTTTTTATTTTTCTTTCTCTGAAGAACACCCGCACTAAAAAAAATAGTGGAGTTCGAGGTTTCAAGTTCGTGGTTCCTAAACTCTTTCTCTTCGTGAAATAGTTTCCACAAGAGTTAATACTTAATTTTATTTTGTATTAGTTTATGTCATGATAATGCGAAAGTGGATTGCTATATATTGAAGTTGTCAAATTTCGCATGTGTTTAAACCATTAATATTTATTGATGTTATTGTATGAAGTATGTTCAAATGTTCATATCAACTTTATGTTTAGATCTTTTGTATAGTTATATTTAGTGTGAAATTATTATAACAAACCATAATTTATTTTATATTTAAATAACCCATACAGAAAAAATAAATAACAGAAAAAGAAGTATAAAAATAATATAAAAACAACATGCAATTGAAGAAGAAAGAATTTTTTTTGAAAGTTTCTTTGTCCAAAAAAAAAATTAAGTTAAATAATAAAAAAATAAATAAAACCTTGAAAGTATAAAAAAATAATAATAACAATAAATAATAATAATAGCACACGCGCGCGTGCACACACACACGCACACGCACACGCACACGCAGATATATATATATATATATATATATATAGAGAGAGAGAGAGAGAGAGAGAGACAGAGAGACAGAGAGACAGAGAGAGAGAGAGAGAGATTATTAAAGATCGCTGCATAATTCTACGTAATATTTTTAAAATGATTTTTTACATAATTTTTCTAACCATCGGAACCTATTGCATAAATAATTCAAAACTTGTGTATTGTTGCAAGTCAAGTTTACTTGATGATGCAAAAACATATAAACTAACAATACATAAAATTTAAAATATGAGGATAAAATATTCATTTTCTATTCATATTCTTATTCTTATTTTTTTTTGGTAACTTTGATCTTCTCGTCGTGAATAAGACATGATCAAAATATTTTTTTATTGGTTAGATTAGTTTCTTAGAATAAATTGAGTGAAGGATGACTGTTATTATTTTTTGGATGGTATAAAGATACTTTTTGCTCACTTAAATAATATTATATTTGAGTCATAATTGAGAGACGATTTTAGTTTGTAAACTCAATTAATAACCTTTATGCTTTTTACAAAAAATTATTCCCTTAAAAAAACTATATAAATGATTCAAACTATCACACTAATTATTTCTTATTATGACTACCAATATAAATATAGCAATCAAGGTAATAATTATAGATAATTATTTGGTTTCTTCCTAATTGAAACGTAAGCGTTATTTTCTTTCTTTAAGTAGACTAATTTTGTGATCATTATTAAATTAATTATTAATCAGTTTTATTTTTCAACTTTTTCACCTTTTAAACATGTATAAACAAAGCATACATACCCATATATAGGAATTAGGATATTCTTTACCAAAATTAATTACCTCTTCTCCTGAAATTATTTCACTTTCCTTGTATTACGTTTCTATAAGAAAATATAGGAATTAATATATTAGTTATTGAATTTAAAAGGTAAGTTTATATAGGAATTAATATATTGGTTATTGAATTTAAAAGGTAAGTTTTTTTGTAAATTAATAAATGCAAAAATTTGAAAAGCCAATATATTTAATGGCATGTTATCATACGGAATATTATGCTTAGCAATGACTTCATATTTGAACATATGTATATATAATAAACATTGCAATGACAAATAATTTATGAAAATTGAAGTTTTGTAATGCAAGTTCTAATTATTTTTGACATTTTGTCAACAATTAGAAGTAAAAATACATTTTACTATCTTTCAAATTTTCGATTTTTTGAGTTGAATCTTGAAATTTTGTAGCGAAAACATTTTTTTGAGAGTTGAACTTAAAGAAAATAAAAAAAATAATGATCAAATGCCTCATTTAATAACTTATGACTGGATTGGCACAAGAGAGATATTAATTTGCAAAGAAATGAAAGATATAGATATTTAATTTTTAAATTATTTTTTACCTTATGATATAGATTAATTATTTTCTAACAAAAATATATAAAACTTAAATACTAAACAAATTTAGCTAAAACTTGAAATTTGAAATATTTAGTCATTAGTATGACACTACAATATATATATATATATATATATATATATATATATATATATATATATATATATATATATATATTAAGTAGTTAATTATTCTATAAAACTATTTAGTAAATTTAATAAATTATTATAACCGCGATGTAACGACCTGTTTAGTCGTTTTGAGCAGCAGACATCAATTCTGGAAAAACTGGCAGAAGCGATGGACCCCACGACGGACCGTCATGGGCACGACGGACCGTCGCAGGGTCTCGTTTCAAAACACTTAGAAAATCTGAAATTGGGTACTGAAAATCGACTCTCTGAACTTCGTAACGAAATGGCAGGACGGACCGTCACAGACCCTTCAGAGAAATTGAGTCTCTGAAATTTGTGACGGAGCAGCAGGACGGACCGTCGCAGGCGCGACGGGCCGTCACAAACTGTGTAATTCCAGTCTGGGTTGGATTTCTTTGTACGTTTTAAGGGACGTTTTGGACTATTCCTACTTTAATTATAAAGTTAGAGGGTTAATGTTAATAAGTCTAATTACTTGGGGGTTAAAAGAGGTAACCTTAAGTTAATTAGTGGGTTATTATTGCCATCTTTATTCTTAATTATATACTAATTAGGGTAAAAGAAAGAGGGTTTGAATAAAGAAAATAGAAAGAACAAAGAGAGGGAAGGAGAATCGATAGAGAGAGACGAATGAAGAGGAAAAACACAAGGCTTTGGGAAATTCTTGCTTGATCACTAGTCTTCTGTGGAGGTAGGTTATGGTTTTTATGCTATTCGTAGTAAACTCTTAATAGCGAATGATATGTATTGGTAGTTTTGTAAATCCTTCTATATGCTTAATTGTATGCTTGCATGAATGTGATTATGTAATTGTGATATAATAAGCATGACGAAGCTATTGAATCCTAAATCTTGAAAAGAAATCCTAATCTACTTTGTTAATGATGATGCCTTGGTATAAAAGAAGGCTTGATGAACGAAAGTAGTGAGATTAGGGGATCGGGTGCCACGTTCCGGTACCAGGATAGTATATGAGGATCGGGTGCCACGTTCCGGTACCAGGATAGTATATAAGGATCGGGTGCCACGTTCCGGTACCAGGATAGTATATGAGGATCGGGTGCCACGTTCCGGTACCAGGATAGTATATGGATCGGGTGTCACGTTCCGACACCAGGATAGTATATGGATCGGGTGCCACGTTCCGGTACCAGGATAGAATATGGATCGGGTATCACGTTCCGACACCAAGATAGAATGAGGATTGGAGTGTCACGTACCGACACGAGGGGAATAAAGATAATGAATCTTGAAAGATGATAATATATTCAAATCTAATGAACCTAATTCCCAAATGAGTATGATGAGGAGGCGTGAGTCCTCATTCATGTGCTTGGTGTTGTAACCAAGGGTTATGGTAACTGTAAATGCTGCATGCTAAGGATATTAGTTGATTTTATGATATTGCTTAATATATACTGTTTTCTATTTTGAGTTGGCCGATGATACCTACTCAGTACCCGTGTTTTGTACTGACCCCTACTTTTATTGTTTTCTTCTTTGTTATTTGTGGAGTGCAGCAAACGTGCCATCGTCTTCAACTCAACCGCAACTCTAGCCAGTCTTCGTCACATCGGATCTTCAGGGTGAGCTAATGCTTCTAGCTTGGACTGGATCTTCTTCCTCATGTCTTGATGCCTTGAAGTTCCGGCATGGACTAGCTTTCACTTGTTTTAGCTTTTAGAATACTCTTAGTTTAGTAATTTAATCATAGATGTTCTTGTGATGATGACTTCCAGATTTTGGGAAATAATAGATGTTGAATTTTAGAAGTTAATGAATTGGTTTTATCTAATGAGTTTGAGTCTTCCGCATTATTTACTGTTGATATTATATTGAAATGTTAGAGTTTAGATTGGTTGGTTCACTCACATAGGAGGGTAAGTGTGGCTGCCAGTCACGACCCGGATTTGGGTCGTGACACGCCACTAAGTTGATTAGTATTAATATGTTTTCCTGCAAAAGAGTAGATAGGAAAGGTTAATTAATTTACTTTTCTCTGTCTAAATGTCCAGACATAGCTACTTCTCTCTCTTATCAGACAGTGACCTGGAATAGATTTGAATATTGCTGGCACCACAAACTTTACTAAATTCTAAAAACACCCCCAAAACCTCCCACAAAGCTGCAAAAGCCCTTCCACTGCAAAATTTTTTCATTTGAAAACAAACAAACAAACACAGAGTAGCCCTCTTCCTCAGTTCAGACCTTTTCACTTCCAATTTTCACCCCAAAAAAGAAGAAGAAGAAGAAGTGCATTTTCTGTTTATCACCGTTTTTAGGTTTCAAGATCTTTGTTTGTTAATGTTTTTTTCTCAGATCTCTTCTGGATTCAATGGAGTTGTAATCATTTTTAGGTGAGTTGATGTTTTTCAGAAGCATCTGCATTTGTTTGTATTATTTAACTGCTACTGTAGATATATCTTATGAACATTTGTGTTCTAAAGCTTAAAATTGTTCCTGGGTCGGAGATCTATTATACTTTACTCACTTTGTTGGCTTGTGCTACTTTTACTTGGCTTGATTTGGTTTTTGACTTCTTTACTTATGCTGTCTAATGCTTGCATTTTAACATTTGTTTGGACTTGAGAAGTGAACACTGAGTTTTTTTGTATGTGAACTATTTGGTGGTCGTCTAATACTAGTGGTGCAAGATTATATTTTAGAAGGTGGAAGGAAAAAATATACTATATTTTATATTTGAAATCTGAACTTTGATAGTTTATGGTTTAGCTGTGATTTTTTTGATCCTTGGTGTTTTAATATCTACATTGTGTTTGATGGTTGTTTTCTCATGTAGTATGTGACATAATTTACCTACTACAATGAAGAAAAGAGACTGTTTTGTACTACTTAATTATACTTTAAGTCTCCCCATTCTATAACATCATGCATATCTTGTGCTTGTGGTTTCTAGAATTGGGGATTGCTAGTTTGCATCTTTCGAGAGCATGATGGAGATTGACAATAACATATCTGTTTCCGTAAATGGGTCGAGCTGTGGAAATGGAATTCATCAACTTCCAGAAGTAGTTGCTGCCAAACTAGATGATGTTCCTAACGGAGGTTTCAGTGTTCAAGGATTAGAAAGAAGCTTTCAGAGTGCTGTGATGGTGAATGATAGTGAAACGGTTGGTTCCACTGTGCACGAGGTCACACACGAATCAACCACGACTATAGAAAACAATCCCTGTGCCAGTTCTGAGGTAAGGGAGTTTGTTGCTGGTTTATTAATTTGATTGAGTCTCTTTTACGCCACAATTAACAGTTTTTTCTTCTCTAGGGACATGAAGCCAAAGAATCTCGAGAGTCTAAGAACTCCAAGCAGTCCAAAGCTCCAGGAAAAGGCAAAAATACTGTATCCATTGGTGTAAAGAAAACCAAAGATGCATCAACTGGTTCTGTTGTTTTAAATGGTTCCCTAGCCTCACAGCAACGCTCTAAACAGACTTCTTCCCTTGGTGTAAAGAGTAAATCATTTAACGACAGAAAAACTGCTGATAACAATTTGAAACCCCCCGTAGCACGTATAAATGTCAGTCATGCTAAGGTAAAGGTGCTTATCGTCATTCTTGTTGTAGACAAATACAGCTTAGAGCACAATAGTCTCTTTAGTTTGTTAGTTTATGTGCTTCTGTGTTGTTGCTCATTATTACTAATGTCTATCTTCTTGCAGCAATCTGGCCAACCTGATGCAACATCACCTTCTCCAAATGCTGACAGCCTTAGGTATGTACTGTTTCCTCTACTAGTTGTTCCACCATCTGTTGCATTCAGCTGTATGGCATTTAAACCAAGAATATTCTGAGAGATCCTAATCCCTCTTTAGCCTTTGTGTCTGAGTTTCTTTAAGTTTTCTTTTGTGCTCTTTACGCAATGTAAGATATCTTATCTCCACGATGGCTTGTGAACTATAATTTTCATCTCCAGGGAGAAAACAAACCCGATATCTTTGAAGAAAGCTGCCCCAAATAATGCTGATGGAAATGCAGAATCACCTTTGTATCCTATATATGCTGATCTTTCTCAACTGTTTCCTCTACTCTTTGCTTTCCTCTGTACTAGAGATATTTTTTTTCTTGGATGCATTTGTCCGAAAGGATGAAATTTCCAGTTTATCCTTAATCACTTTAAAGGAGTCCTGCTGCAGATGCCAAGTCTCGCAAAGTAGGTGCTCTTCCAACCTACAATATGAGTTTCAAGTGCGATGAGAGGGCTGAGAAAAGGAGAGAGGTTTGGTCTTTCCTCGCATTGGCTGTTAGTTTCCATTGTAATCCTCCTTGAAACTTGATACAGTTCGTTTCTGTTTCATTTGAATAGTTTTACTCTAAGCTTGAGGAAAAAATCCATGCGAAGGAAGTCGAGAAGAGTAATTTGCAAGCCAAGACTAAGGCATGGTGACTGTTGTGCTTCTATCATTTCATGATGTAGAAAGCTGGTAACGGCATTGCCTTTTAAGACATTCATCTGTGCTCTTTGTATTTGTCAATCAGGAAACTCAGGAAGCTGAGATCAAAATGTTAAGAAAGAGCTTAAAGTTCAAAGCTACCCCCATGCCAAGCTTTTATCAGGAACCCCCTCCTCCCCAGGTGGAGTTGAAGAAGGTAATATTTTCTCTCTTTTATACGTCACGAAACTCAGCAGTAATTCATGTTCTATGACTAAAACACCTATTATAAAAAAAAGAAAAAGAAAAAGAAATTACATTCTAGGCTTTTTATTTCTTTGCATTCCTTTTCTTCCAAATAGATAGTATCCTAAATAGTTTCTTAGACTTAAGGTTTCTATAATACTACTTGTTTTAGGCTCTGTATACTTGATGTATCTGGATTTCATGATTGGTCTGCCAAAATTTTAACCAACTTTTATGTGTGACCTTAAATGACTTAATACAAAAAATAAATGAGTAATACAAAACATAAATGAGTCATGTCATATAATTTTACTTAAATAGAAGAGAAGCAATAGTCAAGTGTGATATGTCCATTTTTGCTTTGGCTGGCATTAGTTGGATGCTCTTTTGATATAGGGTACTTTGGTACAACTCTAAACTGAAAACTGAAGCTTATACTTTTAGTTGATTTATCAACTACTTCATTGCTCACTGATTATAAATTGTTTTTGAAGATTGTCTCTAACTTGAAATTTCGGAGCATTTTTAGTTGCTTCCAATTTATTAGTCAGATTTCTGTTATCCGATGCGCATAATTTCTAATCATTAACTTTTTCATTTATAAGTTCAAAATAACAATATGAAAAAATCATTACTGCTTAAAACAACCAGATGATGGCATGTCAAACTATTTATCATCTGAAAATGTTACTTCAGAAAAATCAGCAATGTGGATAGGGGACTTTACTAATATACTCCATTGATATTGACAATGAACATCAATAATAGTGGAAACATTCTTTAAATATCAACCTGCAATTCACTAAATGAAAATGGTGTTCTTTTTCATAGTTTGTTAGACTGTTAAATCAATGTCAAAACATTTAATTTATTTTAATACTAGTAGTTCAGAAAGAAATCAATTGCTGGTATATGTTCCAGTTATGTTCTATGTTGCTCTAACACGAGTGTGGGTATCAGTTATGGGTTTGGATCTAGAGGTCGGATTCATCATTAGATTTATTTTAAGATTGGGGAATATGGATCTGATTATGGATATCAGAGCGGATATGGGTCCTGGATATCATTAAAAAAATATATAGGAGTAATATATAATTATATATGACAATTAGTTATTTAAGATTGTTGAAAAATAACTTATTGTTTAATTAATAAAGTGATCTAAATCCATTATTGTTACTTAAATTAAATGAAAAAATGTCTTACATAATTATAAATTGCTATACATGTACTCCCTCCATCCTAATTTATGTGGAACTGTTTGACTAGACACAAAGTTTAAGAAAGTAAAGAAGGTTTTTAAAATTTGTGGTCTAAAACAAATCTTAAACATTTGTGCCTATAAGTCATTTCATTAAGGGTAAATAAGAATTTTAAAGTTTAAGTCGTTTCTATTATAGGAATATGACATTCTTTTTAATAGACTAAAGAGGAAAGTGTGCCACGTAAATTGGGACGGAGAAGATTATAATTATTATATTATTACTCTGAAAATTCAGTTAAGGTGACATTTTGCATAATGTATGTATTGGGTATTAATTAATCATAAGAATGTTTCAAATGTAAATGCTAATGCAAAGTCGACCATATGTTAGAAAATGTGATAATTAATTGAAGGTAGGTGGCAGTGTCAATCATAAGTAATAAAGACAATAAAAAAGAGATGTTAGGGAAGTAATGAAAAAAACAAGTGAAAAATTGAACTTTGATATTAATATCAAAGAAACTTGGAAAATATTACAAGTAGGGAGCAATCCAAGTCTTCTTATGGAGAAAGAGAGAGATGAGAGTGTTTCTTGGAAGATGAGATGTGTTTTAAGAATGGAGAGGGAGGCTATTTATAGACAAAAATTGCTATAGTTAAAATTCTACAATAGGCTGCCGTAATGCTACAGTATCACTCTAAATAATTTTAGCCCATGGTTGCTAATGTCATGCATGACATCGACTTTGATAATGCTTTGGTGATAGCATTATGATGCCAATTTGGTTGAAAATTGATGCAAAGACTGGTCTTCTATATCTTCAAACTCAGATTTTTCTGACGCCTGCTTTTGATTGCCCAGGAGCTTAACTCAGAGTCGTTGAAGAATTTTTTACCTTTGTTGGATGAAATCCCTTTTATTTGAGTTGGCTCACTGTGTAGTTGCAATTGATTTTTGTTGTAAGTATGAAACTTGCACTACATCTATTGGGGTCAGATGTCCAGGATTGCGTCGGAACCATTTATCCACTTTTGACATATAGGCCTCCCAGGGGTTCCAACTATTGTACCATTTACAAGACCTTGGAGGAGTGGCCATGTTAGTCCTTATGTCCTGGTTTGTGGAAAACGAAATTTTGAAAATATATCCACGGGATATGAAAACTATGTGAAAATTACAAGAGTACAGAAAATTGATGTTCATTAAAAAATCTTTGATAAAACTATTTATATCTCGCACAGAGGGAGTAATGATCTCACTTTTGTGACCCTATACAAGCCACCATTGATTTTAAAAACAATGAGAGAATTCAGGGGCTAGTTGCTTCCCTCATACGAGAAACTAGGAATGTTTGCCAATGTCATTTTGGAAGGTGAACACATTCATCCACACTCTTTGTTAATCAAAATAATTGTAATATTAGGATTCGAAAGGTTGGGAAATTCTTTTATACTTGGCTAGGTGCATGCCCCATTCCGTAGGTGAGATTATTTTATTTATCCACATTGTGGTATGAGTAACATATGTTTGTGTTTGCTTGTCTTTATGGGGTTTAAACATGCAAGACTGGGTCTTTGTGAGGATAAATTCATAAAACTTGTGTGTGCATGCAGGAGTGTTTTTTTTTTTTTGGATAAAATTGGCTAAAGGGCTAATTATTCTCTTAACTACCTTTTGGGGGGTTTAGAGTGCCAAAATTTAGGTTCATTTTATATTAGTGGGTACATTGCCATTTTTAAAGCAAGTTGGTTTATCAGAGGAGGATCCTTTGTTGGAAATTGGCTACTGTATTGGTGAAGAATTGTTTTGTTTGGTACTGAACATGCTGTGCCACTGTTTTGTGAAAGATTAAATGAATAATTATTAGGCCATAAAGAATCATTTTATTTGATTCTTATGAATGAAAAATATCATGAAATTTCTATAGTTGCTCTTTTTGAAAGAGAATTGGTTCATGCTTGTAATTAGGATATTATACTAGGTAATTCAATTGAAGTCACACACTCACTTTTGCTACTGTAGATGTGTTTCTTTCAGTTGGATCTAAAATTTAATACTGGAAAGATATCAATGTTGATTATTTTAGTTTTCCAATTATCTATCAGCTGTAGTCGTCGCATCAACTCCCTCAAGATTAGATGTCATTGAACCAGGTCAATGATATGGTTATGTGTCTAATTTCTCATATATAAGTTGTCTTTGATCTTTAAGAAAATATTCATGCCTTATATCTCTAACTATTTGGATGACCTCCTCAAGGTATAATTTATCCACAATCTGTTTTCTCACTTTCTGGCATGGAGCATCTATATGATGAATCAATTGCAACAAATCATTTCTCATTTTGCTTTCTGGCACACGATTATAAGTAATTGGATGAAGGGCATTCTATATTGGGAAAAAATGACAAGTAAATTTCAAAAGAATGTGTTAGTTGCATATATGCACATAAGGAGGTGTCTTTTATTATTATGGCTTTCTATATTACCTGTTTTCCTGTTTTTCCATCTGAGACTTAGTTCTTGATTATCACGTGCATTATGTTTATTTTGTTTAGGGGTTCTATCTTTATTTAAATTTAGATCATTGGTTTTATCCAGAGATTTGTTTCCAGTCAACATGGAATGAAATGAACCAAGGAAAGGTTCTTTAAGTTTGCCGTTTCATTGTTCTGATTGCTTTTATAGTCCATTTTTGAAATGCTATAGTTTCTTAATGGCAACAGTTCTCCTGCACTCTTCATATTTCTAAAATTTCATGATACTACACTCTTCTTAATTCTGATTTCCACTATACTACTAGGTTTGACTTGTATCTTTGTGAACACTAAACCTTTAGCAAAATCACAGTATACTTCCATTTTGTGACAATTAAGCATAAATGCATTCAACTTAGTTTTAAGCGTGGTATGTCTACAAAAGAATTCATGAAATATCAAATGGTTAAGTTGGGTAGCTTGGTAATGTTGGAAATTCTCCAGTAGACTAGAAGTGTCTCGCTCCTTTCGCTACCTTAATGTTAATATTGACATAGTAATAACAATCATGTGCTGACCCTATCTTAATTCCTGGTGGATTTCTTTTTTCTTTCTTACCCCATTTATCTTGTATTATAAGGTACACAGCTCAATGGTCTTAACTTGTTAAAGTTCACCATTCACTTTTCTAATTCTCCGAGTGTCTGAGTAAAGTGGGTGTGCCTATGTTATGATGCAATCATAGACCATTTGTCTAGTACCTACTAGAAAAATATCAGCAATTATTCAAATGTGAGGATACAAAACTTAAAGGAAATTTGCACATATTGATCATAACTTATGACTCTAGTATCTACTAGAAAAAGAAAAGGATCCTCTTTCGGTCTTTCTGATCTTCTTAGCATGTCCTAAACATGATGAAGCTATAAACTGATTACCCTCACCCTGGCCCTAAAGAATCAGCTTTTTTTTTTATGACAATGGAAACCTGCAGCCGCTAACCTTTGGGTGCGCACTGGGTAAAAGCCCTGCTCCTATGTAATAGCTTGCAAACCACATAGGAGAGGTAACCGCACTAGGCAAGCCTGGTGTGACGAGCTCTACCCAGAAGGCGAACCCCTTACTTCCACTGGCAAGGGGTTTCGAACTTGAGACCTCCAACATGGAAGTCCCAAGCCCAAACTACTGGGCCACCCCGAAGGGTTCTAAAGAATCAGCTTTATCCAAGGTCAACAATACAGTATGATAAAATGGGTTGAGGTGAATTATCAAGAAGGCAATCATTCCATCAATAACTAGTTTAAAATGGGGTCATGCAACGATGTAGAGCATCCTTAGTTTTTGAAATCATAGGCCCCTGGGATCATTTAACTTTGATGATACTAGGATGCAAATGCTCTTTGTAAATTCTTATGTAGCACTGTCTATCTGTAGATCAAGTATGGCTCGTTGATTACTCAATTAGTAGCTTGAATATCTAACAGAACCCCAGAAATTTAGGAATATTAGAAGGTTTGGAGTCGGTGAATTTTCTCTGAGATACGCTGATACCCAAACAATCAGATAAATTATGCAAGAGTATTGAAGTTACCTTTGCTACATGAACTACTCATTTGCTGATGTACCCATGTCTAATGGCTATGACATGGATGTGTGTATAATTCTTTTTGTAGATCCTTACAACATAGCCAGTAAATCCCACAAGTTCTGAGGAAGATGATATATACGTAGTCTTACCCCTACCTCGTGAGGGTAGAGAAGCTATTTTCCATAGACCCTCGGCCCTCGAGTCAAGTCAAGAACGAAAAAGCAAGAAGAAAAAAAAATACATTAGAGAATACCAGTACCACCAACAAATAATATGATAGCCGAAGAAACAGAAACAACAGGTAATAATACGTAGTATAAGAAAGCAGGAGGAAAAAAAATACTACAACCACTGATAAGGGAAACTAAACTGCACGACTGCCTACTAACCTTCTACCCTAATTCTTGTTATTCAATATCCTCCTATCTAGGGTCATATTCTCGGTAAGCTGCAAGTGTTTCAGATCCTGTATAATCACCTCTACGCAATACATTTTTTGGCCTACAGGCTACATCTACCTCTACTCAGACCCATCATAGTCGACCTCACACTGGGGCATCCGGGCATCTCCTGTTTGCATGTCCTCCTTTTCAGCATCATATCCCTCATCTTGTTCACCATGGAGGCCACTTCCACTTTGTCCTGAATATCTTCGTTCTTAATCCTTTCTAGCCTAATATGGCCACACATCCATCTCATCATCCTCATTTCCGCCCCATACAACATAGCTTTATAAAACTAACCTTCAAGAATTGGTGGCACATTCTTATCACACTCCTATCTAGCCTAGTATGGCCACACATACATCTCATCATCCTCATTTCCGCCCCATACAACATAGCTGGTCTAGCATTCACTTTATAAAACTTACCATTACGAATTGGTGGCACATTCTTATCACACAAAGACACTGGATGTGAGCCTCCATTTCATCCACCCTGCTCCAATATGATGTGTGACATCCTCTCAATCTCACCATCTTTTGGATTATAGACTCAAAATATTTGAAGCTATCTCTCCTAGGCAATGACCTGAGTATCAATCCTCATTTCTTCCTCATTTGCCTCGTGGGTAATGTACTGAACTTGCACATGTTTGTCCCACTCAGTCTGAATCTCTCCTAAGTATCTATCCTCATTTCCACATCTGACTTGTGTGTGACGTCATTGAACTTGCACCCGTCTTAGTCCTGCTCAATCTGAATCCTTTAGACTCCAGGATCTATCTCCAAACTTCCAAGTTTTACCTTATCATCAACCCCTTGGGTGTCTCGTCAATTAATACTGTCATCTACAAATAGCATATCCCATGACACCTCTCCTTGGATATGTTGCGTCAGTACATTCATCACCAAGGCAAATAAAAATGGACCAAGCACTGATCCATGGTGCAACCCCATCACAACTGGAACATAACTGCACCTGATACTTAGCTATACCGAATTCTATATCAGAAAGGATGTTGCTTCTGCCTTTTCTTTTCCTTCAAATTACCAGACTTGATAGTGTAAAGACAGCTTAGCAACACTGAAAAGAAATATCATTATCATCACAAGAAGGCTATTTATCTGCTCATATATGAAGATGTGGCATGAGTGTTAGGTTTGATTTGTTTAATGCAGAAAATTCGTAATTCCAGTTCCTCTTGCTGTCAAATGTGCTTGTTGACAATACTTGGATATTGCCAATCCTTTTCAATTTGTATTTACCTGAACCTGAATGTTCTGGTCATTGTTGAATACACCATGGTCTGGCTTCTTTTTACTGCACGTAAAATTCACCTAAATGAGCTCATGTCAGACTCTTAGCTATTGCTATGTCTTAATAGAACTCTAATGCTGATCTTGCTGGTTTGTTCTAACTTCTTATTCATTTCCAGTTCTGTCTGTTTTACTTTTGACTTAGACACGACATTTGATTTTCTGGTTATGCTTCACTATTTAATGATGTAGATACCAACAACAAGAGCTAAATCCCCCAAGCTTGGCCGGAGAAAGAGCTCCCCCACCAAAGAGGCAGACCATACTTCCATGCACACAAGTAGGTTGAGCTTGGATAAAAATGTATCTCAAAATCCTGCTAAAGGACATCCTCCAGAAAATGTCAAGAAGCCTACACGGAGATCTCTTCCAAAGCTGCCATCTCAAAAAATCAACTTATTAAGTAATACAAAAAAGCCTTCCCCCATCAAAACGAGCATATCCCAGGAAACAAATGAAGCTGCATCTAACAACATGAGTGCAGTTGCTTCTCAACCAAACAACGTATCTGAGCAAACAAATGAAATCGTAACATTTGTTCAAAAGCATGACGCTACATCTGTCGTTGAAACAAGCCAGAGTAAGACTTTTGTTGAAGCTCAATCCGAGACTAATGTGGTGCAGCCACCCAT
Organism: Solanum lycopersicum; assembly: GCF_036512215.1. NCBI lineage: Eukaryota > Viridiplantae > Streptophyta > Magnoliopsida > Solanales > Solanaceae > Solanum > Solanum lycopersicum. The sequence goes on from NC_090807.1 coordinate 46,919,776, forward strand.
TGCAGTGGAGAAGTGAAAGCAAGCACTGCAGCTATAACAGATTCATGAAGCACCTTCAATTCCTCTTTGCCTAAAATAGTGAAAAAAAACCGAACAAGACTTTTGACAAATGAGGGTATGGAAGATATTTCACCAAACAAATGATGTTTTGTCCATAGCAACAAGGTTGGTCTAGTGTTCTTTTTTCTTTCAAGATTGCTGGTTTGGTCGATTAATGTGCTGGAAGCTTCAACGCATTATAAGGTTGTCATTTGCGCCCCTTTTTTGGGGGCTAACTATGATTTATGTGGCTTCCTGTGATCCTGATGTTGGGTGATTGAAAGTTTTGAGAATCTTTTGAAGCAGCTCAAGTCGTGAATTAGTAAGAAACTTTGGTGCTCATTGGGCTTGTACTGGCTGTTGGAACTGTTCTGTTGAACATCATAGGTTTTGTTTGTTAATCTATATGTATTTGTAAAAATACATTACTCTTTATCAGGTTTGCCTCTCCATATACCTTGAAAAAAAATTCAATTAAGTGATATTTTCTTGAAAACCATATTCTATTAGGTGTAACTCTCGCAACTTTTAGTGAAAAGATTGTGACTCATTATAGCACTCTGATGTCGGATCAGTTTATGGCTACTCATTTCTAAACTTCTCTGAAATAGGATTCCAAATCCTGTTCCCCTTACCCCTAAAAAGCAGCATCACATATACAAATTCAAGTGGATGCCATGTTAGTTCGTTTATTTTAGGTACTAGGAGTTATTTTGATCTTGTTATATAGACTTATTTGTCAGTTAAAATTAGAGAATATAGAAAAATTACAATGCTACAGAAACTATTTTACCATCATTTTTCATAGATATATTGAACTGAGTTTTAGTTGGAGCTACATGGACAATCAATAGTTGACTTGGACTTGCATTTTTTTTCTTGGTTTTAAACCATTTCAGATCTGTGGATGTCTTGATTCAGTGTTGGTTGGCAAATATCAAAACCGAGCTGTTTCCAAAGTACTAATATCTCCACCCAACCAGGCCTTCTCTTAAGTTGTTTCTAAATACTTTGTAACCAACTGGCCTACTTCATTAGTTGTAACAACCTTTTTAAATGGGAACCACACTTGTTGTTGAACAAATGATCTAAGCCAAAAGAGACTTACTGAATGGTCTCTTTCAAACTAATAAAGTTGTCTTTTGGTTTGATAGGGTGTATTAAGAATATATTTTTTTAGGGGAGGACTTTCTTGATCGTCTCATTTAGGTTAAGATGTAACTGAAGTCTCTCTCGAGCCTCCCGTTGTACTAATGTATATATTCTGTTCTAGGAATAAGGTAGATTTCTTTTCTGGTATGTGGAGTTTTCTATCGTTGTTACAACATGTTGAGAGTAGTAGAGTGTATTAGTAATGCTTGTATTGATTATACTTGCATTAATTATGAAGAAATAATTTATTATGCATTATTTGGTTTGGTATATTAAAAATATATATATATTTTTTTAAAATACTTATTTACAAAGATATTCTCAAACCACAAATATGGTTGAAAAGATGTAAAAATGATTTTGAGGGACAATTGAGTCTTTCCTTAATCATATGCTAATGCATGCATTAAAACCTTTACATTACCGATACATGAAAATATATGGTATTAGTAATACATGCCTTAATACACAGTAGAGTGTTTATAGGCTAAACAATGTACTAAACAAGATACTATACTTTACACAAAGCTAATACATAGATTATTTTTCGAGTCTAGAGTCTAAAGGACAAAAAAAATTATCAAAGTTTCAAAAGGGCACATCAAATATTTTTTAACCAAAAGGGAATAATCAATCTTGACGGAGTGATTCTCTTCTGACAAATATTGATGCCATTACTCTGTTAAAAAAATATTTAAATCGCTGATCCACCAGCGATTTTGTCCATCCCCCCCTCATCTTTTTTTAAGAATATTGACGCCCCAACATTTTAGCTAAATTTGGTTTTTCCTTTTTAAAATTAAATCACTGCTATGACAACGTTTTTCCAAAGATTCTTTAGTTTTGAGAAATAAACTGAAACAGATGCAGTCCCATAAGTTAGAGTATCAATTTCTTTACGTAAGTAGAAGATTCTTTACAAATCAGTTTTACTAAACCTTACAAGCAAGTCTTCCTACACCATTTGAGCACAATTAAAATACATTGTACAACTTATACGACTTTTGAAAACTGAATTCATAATCGAAGAAAGCACAATAGTATTTACCCTTCTTCATAGAGTATAAAGACTTTATGAGAAGCTTTCTTTCTTGCATGTACCATTTATTATTCCTGATTTTGTTTCTCCTTAATTAAGAAACTCTCATAGACCTAAACCAGACAGGATAAATGAGATGATTTTAATTTCACTCTCATCGTATGGTGAGAAGAACAACGAATGTTGATAATCCACTTCAGTAGCTTGATTTCTAGAGTTTCAAGCACTTCGCTCCACTAGAATATACTGTAACATCTTGAAATTTGAAATAGTTAGGAAGAAGCTAAGAACTGAAAATAATCATTTTTGGAAAGAATTAAAATCTGAAAATTACTTAAGTTAGGAAAAAATGAGTTTTTGGTGAACTTCAAATGATCATAACTTCTAGCTCAAGAAGAGTTAGGAGTACTCCAAGATATGGTAGGAAAGCTCTTGGAATAATCTTTCCAACGTCGCTTAGTTTGCACAATTTTGAATTTGTATGAGTCAGTTATGACCTTTGGAGGTTGGGATGTTGGAATAAGAAAAGTCCAATATGAATTTTTGAAGGGTAGTTTGGTCTTTTCCTTACTGTTTTTTTAAATTCGTTTTTGGTAATTAGTTAAGGGTATAAAGTGAACTTAGTAAGCTTACGCTTTTGGAAAAAGATTTACGATTTTTAGAGAAGAGCAAAGAAGAGAAAGGAGAAGAACGTTCAAGATTCGTCAAAATCGTCGAGTTTAGCTTGTGGATTTTATCGAGGTGATCCCTATAAGGTATGTGAGATGACATAGCGTTGAGGTAGTTCACCCACGTGCTAATCATGATTTATTTCAGCGAATTTAAGTTCTTGAAATCTTAGAAATTAAGTTCTTGATGGGTTTGTTGAACTTCTATTAAATTCTTGATTCGTTGAAATTGTTGACGATTTGTTTGTCTGAACCCATGATTTTAGGTTTGATTTTGAGTAGAATCTGATGTACTTTGAACATATAATCGATTCTAAGTGTTTGGAGAAATAACACATGGATTTTAGAGGGTTTATAGAGCTTGAAAACGGAGGATCAAATTCGTCAGTCGAAATTTAGCAGTGCCTCAGCATCGCCAGAGCTAGTTCCCAAATTTGGAAAAATTGATTCGTGGAGCGGTCACGAACCGTTTCGCCTCAAAATTTAAACCCAAAACCAAAATTTAAATGATTATCCGCATCATGAATTCACCCTCACAAATTTTTTAATCCATAATTCAATTCTAGAAAAGTTAAAAGTTAAGTCAAGAAGTTTAGAGTTAAGTCAAGGAATCAAGAGTTACGTCAAGATAAGTTCTTGTAGTTTTCAAAAAGTCTTTCACAAATGTTTTAACTTTGTTTTAAGACTTAAGTTTCAAGTTAAACAAAGAGTTCAAAGTTGAAATTCATTCCTTCAGAGAAGTATATGAGAACTAACTATTTCCAAAATTTTTAAAATGTTTCACATTTAAATAAGAACGGAAACTGAGATTTTCATAGCGCCTTTAAGATAGTTTTTAGAAAAGAGTATATGCTTTCATAATAAAGCAAGAGGAGAAACTTTGATTTTCAAGGTAGACTTTGATCTATGTTTTTGAGCACTAATCTCAAATCACAGAAAGAAGTATGTTTTTAAAACATGAGGTCTAATATAATATTTTTGAGAGTAGTATTCATCACCGATATGAGGAAGAGTTCAGACAACTCACATCCTACATATACCATGTAGCCATCATTTGAAAGAAAATGGTCATACTTTTTAGATGATTCCTTTAGTTCTTTTTAGCATAGACAAGTGGATCCATTTAGTAGTTTAGGTTCTATAATCATGGCAAGGTATAAGATGACCCAGGCAGCGTGAGACAAAACATTGTATCATCACTATAGCTCTTAAGTGATGGTTGTCGGTTAGAGAAACTATCACAGAAGTAATTATATTCTTATATACACAATTTATTTTTATTTTTACATACATCATAGAGTTATCTTGTATCTTTGCATACATACAGAGTTGACATCATGTTTTAAACAACTTTGTTTTTATATTGCATTTGTTTTAAATTGCTTTATATTGAAATGTTTTCAGTTATGTTGAGTTCGTTTAAGCCAGGTAAGTTCTTAAGACTCTTTAAAGCCTATGTTGTGTTCAACATTCAAACTCGCATACTCGTACATTCAATTTACTTATGTCAGTATGCCTGCATCGTATTATGATGTAGACGCAGGTAACTAGGATCGGCATCCAGCGCATCGTTGATCCAGTGAGCACCCCACATTCTCTAGGTGAGCCTCCTTGCGTTTTAGAGGACTCCGTTTATTTCTTTCAGTTCTTTTCAGTATTTCATTTGTTAGGATGGTAGGAGTCCCGTCCCGACATCCATCTCAGTTGTTTTAGAGGCTTCATAGACAGTCAGATGTTAGTTCTTTAGTCTTTTCATTTTCATGATCTTATGTTAAGAATTGAGTTGCCATTTTGACCATGTTGATTGTTTGACTACTTAAGCATTCTCAGTATTTTATTATTCAAGTGAGTATAGTTCTTTTGATCATAATAAATATGCATATAGTCTTACTCTTAGTAAGTAAGACAGGACAAGGGTTCGCTTGGAGCCATCAATGGTTCTTGAGTGTCAGTCTCGCCCAGGGTATAGGCTCGGTGTGACAATCTTGATACTCTATGAAGTTGTGTCTATAGTGTCCTAGTTATCGATGTGAAGCACGCCACATCTATAATTAGGAGACTGCAAGAATTAGAAAATTTTATCACTTCCAACACTCATTTCGTGCGTTAGTGTTTAATCTCTAAAATGTTTCCATCTTATTCGTGTTTGCACGTGTTTTCAGATAATCATGCCTCCACGAAGAGCAGTCAAAGGTCGTCCATCTTATAGAATATTGAATCACATGAACAAGGGGTACCCAATGCATCCGAAGTGCAATCCCAAGGAGAGGTCACCAATGCTAAATTCTGTTAGGCTATTAGGATGTTGAGCCAAGTTGTGACCAATCAAGATGAGCAGCAGACAGGTAATCGATAAGAAGTAGTTGACATTTCAAGGATCCACGAGTTCTTGAGAATGAACCCTCCAAGTTTCACAGGTTCGAGCACTACATAAGATTAGGAGAATTTCATTAAGGAACTGAAAAAGGTATTTGAGGTTATGCATGTTGCTGATACAGACGAGTTGAACTAGTTACATATCAATTGAAGAGTGTTTCTAGGAATTGGTTGATCAGTGGAAAGAAAGTAGAGATGAGGATACACCACCTGCAAGTTGGGCTTGTTTTGAGGAGTCTTTCTTGGGATGTTTCTTTCACTGAGAACTGAAAGAGGCTAAGGTACGAGAGTTCTTCACATTGAAGCAAGATTCTATGAGTGTTCATGAGTACGAACTGAATTTCACCCAACTATCCTGTTATGCTCTGGAGATAATTGCTGACATAATGAGTAGAATGAAATTATTTGTAGTTGGGTTATCTCGTATGTAGAGCAAGGAAGGAAGGGCTACAATGCTGATAGTTGACATGGATATCTCAAGGTTGATGGTCTATATGCAACAGGTTGAGGAAGAGAAGCTAATAGATAGGGAAGAGTTTAAGAACAAGAGAGCTAAAATAAGGAAACGAGTCTTTATAATAGAATAGTAATGCCAACTGGTCATTTTTCCTGAAGAAACAGAAGGGACTTGCTCCATCATCTTCAACTGCACCAACACCTAAGAACAAAGGTGAGTACACTAATATGAACTTAACCTGCTTATTCTCAGGGGAGCATAGCACAAGGGGGTGGTAAACCTCCTGCATGCTCCAAGTGTGGTAGGAACCATTCAGGTACTTATCGTAAGGGCTCCACTAGTTGTTTCAAGTGTGTTCAAAATGGAAATTTCATGCGAAAGTGTCCAAAGAACAAGAAGGGATATGGTAATGGGGGCAATACAACCCAGTCTTCTTCAGTTGCTCCATTAAACAGAGCTGCACCTAGAGGTACTACTTCTAGTAATGGTGGAGGAACAAACCACTTATATGTTATCAACAGTCGCCAAGAGGATTCTCCAGATACTGTTACTGGTATGATCCAAGTCTTTGACCTTACTATTTATGCTTTGCTAGATCCAGAAGCGAGTTTATATTTTGTAACTCCATATGTTGCTATGAATGTTGATGTTATTCCTGAGCAACTTAATGAGTCATTTAATGTTTCTACACCTGTTGGTGAGTATATTCTAGCAGATACTCTATCGTGATTGTCCTATTTCTGTCAATCACAAAAGTACCATGGTCGATTTAATTGAGTTAGACATGGTACATTTTGATGTCATTCTTGGTATGGACCTTCATGCCTGTTATGCCTCCGTTAATAGTAGAACTCGATTTGTCAAGTTTCATTTTCCAAATGAGTTAGTCTCAGAGTGGAAAAATATTTATGCAGTGCCCGAGATCGTTTTATTTTGTACCTTAAGGAAAGAAAGTTTGTTTATAAGGGGTGCGTCTATCACTTAGTCCAAGATCTAGTAGGAGTCCCTTTTCAGAGAGAGAGAGAGATTTTGATATAGATGTCCTCCTAGATACTCTTCCTATATCTATTCCGTCATATAAAATGGCACCATCAGAGTTGAAAGAGTTGAAAAAGCAGTTGAAAGATCTCTTAGATAAGGGTTTTATTCGATCAAGTATCTCACCTTGGGCGCTCCGGTCTTATTTGTGAGAAAGAAGGATGGTCCACTTAGAATGTGTATAGATTACCGTCAGTTGAACAAGGATACCATCAAGAAAAAATATCATCCTCCAAGAATTGATAATATTTTTGATTAACTTCAGGGTGCCACCTATTTTTTGAAAATTGACCTCAAGTCTGGCTACCATCAATTAAGAGTGAGGTATGTGATATTCCAAATACAACTTTCAGAAGATGATATGGTCATTATAAGTTTTCGGTCATATCCTTTTGTTTGAATGATACACCTGCAACATTCATAGACATCATGAATAGAGTTTCAAACCTTATTTATATAAGTTAGTTATCGTCTTCATTTACGACATACTATTCTATTCAAGGAATGAAGAAGATCATGCTAGTCATCTCAGAATAGTTTTTCAAACTTTTAAATATAAGGAGTTATATGTTAAGTTCTCTAAATGTTATTTTTGGCTTGAGTATGTGGCGTTCTTGGGCCACATAGTTTTTCGTGATAGAATTAGAGTTGATACCCAAAAGATACAGACAATGTAGATTTGACCTAGACCCACATCTCCAACTTGTATTAGGATTTTCTTGGGTTTGGCTGGATACTATTGAAGGTTTGTAAAGGGATAATCGTCTATTTCATCCCCTTTGACTAATTTAAATAAAAAAATTGTGAAGTTTCAATGGTCTGAAGCTTGTGACAAAAACTTCAGGAATTGAAAAAGAAGTTGACTACTACCTTAGTTTTGACCTGACCAAAAGGCACACAAGGCTTTGTTGTCTATTGTGATGCGTCTAGAGTTGATTTGGGTTGTGTATCAATGCAAAATGATAAAGTCATAGTTTATGCATTCAAACAGTTGAAAGTTTATGAGAGGAACTACCCAACCCATGATCTAGAGTTGGCTACCATACTTTCTGCTTTGAAAATGCGACGCCATTATCTTTATGGTGTGCATGTAGATGTGTTCAGCGATCACAAGATCTTTCAATATGTATTTACTCGGAAGAGGTTAATATCAGATAAAAGAGGTGGTTAGACATGAGTATTCTTTACCACCCAGGTAAGGCTAATGTGGTTGTTGATGATTTAAGCAGGTTGTCTATGGGTAGAACTGCGCATGTTGAGGAAGAAAAGAGAGAGTTAGCGAAACATGTGCATAAACTTTCACGCTTGAGAGTCCGACTAATGGATTCCACAGAAGGATAACTAGTGGTGATAAATGGGGATGAATCATCATTAGTGTTAGATATAAAAGAGAAGCAAGACCAAGACCCCACTTTTTTCTTGAATTGAAGACAAATGTTCATAAGCAAGAGTATTAACTTTTGAACAAAAGGGAGATGATGTATTGAGGTATCAAGGTAGATTGTGTGTACCAATGGTGGATAGACTCCAAAAAAGGATCATAGAGGAAGCCCATATCTCCAGGTATTCCATTCATTCGAGTTCCACAAAGATGTATCATGATTTGAGAGAAGTATATTGGTGGAATAGTATGAAAAAGGGAACTGCAGAATCTGTTGCTAAGTGTCCAAATTGCCAACAAGTTAAAGTAAGCACCAAAGTCCCAGTGGTTTGACTTAGAATATAGACTTTTGGAATGAAAGTGGGAGATGATTAATATGGATTTCATCATAGGTTTTCCATGTTCTCATAGGCAATATGATTTTATTTCAGTGATTGTCGATAAAATGACAATATCATCCCATTTTCTGTCGATAAACACGACCCATTCAACAAAATATTATGCCTGGTTATATATTCAGAAGACGATAATACTTCATGGAGTCATAGTCTCCATTATTTCCGATAGGGGTGCACAATTTACTGCACAGTTCTAGAACTCTTTTTCAGAAAAGCTTCTGCTCAAAAGTGAACTTAAGTACCGCTTTTCATCCTCAGACATATGGGCAAACAGAGTGCACTGTTCAGACTTGGATGATATGTTGAGGGTGTGCATGATCGATTTCAAAGGTAACTGGGATGATCAACTACCCCTTATTGAATTCACTTACAATAATAGTTACTACTTGAGCATCCAAATCGCTCCTTATGAAGCTCTTTACGTGAGAAGATGCAGATCTCCTATTAGACGGCTTGAAGTTGGTGAAGTTGGGTATATACGACTAGATTTAGTTCGTCAAGCTACTGAGAAGATGAAAGTGATTCAAGAGAGGTTAAAAATGACACAAATTCTTCATAATTCCTACATGATGTTAGGAGAAGAGAGTTAGAGTTTGAATTTAATGATTGAGTATACTTAAAAGTTTCACAATGAAGGGCGTTATGAAGTTTAGTAAGAAGGGGAAACTTAGTCCCCGGTATATCGTCCCTTATCGAATAGCTAAGAGGATTGACAATGTAGCTTATGAATTAGATACCACAAGACTTAGCAGCGGTTTATTCGGTATTTCATGTCTCCATGTTGAAGAAGTGTATGGGTGATCCTTTATTGATTATACCTACTGAAAATATTGGGATCAAGGATAACTTATCTTATGAAGATATTTTGGTTCAAATTCTAGATTATCATGTTCGCAAGTTAAGGACAAAAAAGGTAGGTCAGTCAAAGTTCTTAGAGGAATCAATTCGTTGAGGAAGCTACTTGGGAAACTGGGGAGGATATGAAGAAGATATATCTACATCTCTTCGAATCCAGAAAAATTCTAGTTAAGGTATTAATTTTCTTCTAGTGCACTTCAATTATGAGTTGGCATGTTGTATTTACATTGCTTGTTGGGTATTTGAAACGAATGGTTACATATTACACCCTTCACCTAGCAAGAGTAATCTCATTCGAGGAGTACTGTTCTTAAGGTAAATATATTGTAATATCTCGTATTTTGAAATAGCTAAGAAAAAGCTAAGAACTGGAATTAGGAGTGTCAAATGGCCGGGTTGGTTTGAAATTGAAAATATTATAATGGGTTGAATAGAAATTGGTTGGGTCTTGACCCACCCAAGTTTACTTCAGGCTCAAATGGGCTAAAAACGGGTTGGGTCTTGACCCGTCCAATTTAACTGGATCAATTTCAATAATTTAACATATTGATAATTAACTTTTATAATCACAATTTGAATTTTCACTCAAGAATTTTTTGTTAAAAAAGTAACAAATGGATAGATCCTAAAAGATGTTATATAGATAATAATTCATACCTTTAATATAGGAACATACCCTGATAAAAAAACTTAAAACGGGTTGAAATTGAAGATTGAACTAGGCTCAATTGAGAATTCCTTTCAAATGGGTGAAACTTGAATGGGTTGAAATTAAACCCAATTCACATTATATTGAGCCTGACCTTTAAATTTCTATGCGGGTTGAGCGAGTTACATATGTTTGGGTTCATTTTTGACACCCCTAACTAGAATAGTCATTTTTAGAAATAATTAAAATCTGGAAATTACTTAAGTTAGGAAAAATTGAGCTTTTAATAAACTTTAAACGACCATAACTTCTAGCTTAGAATGAGTTATTAGCACTTCCAGATATGTTAGAAAATCTCTGGAATGATCTTTTCAATGTCGGTGAATTTGCGCGATTCTGAGTTTGTATGAGTGAATTATGCCCTTCGGAAGTTGGGTCGTTGGTATAAGCAAAATCCAATCTAGATTTTTGAAGGGTAGTTTTGTATTTCCCTTACCCTTTTATTTCAATACATTTTTGGTAATTCATAAAGGGTGTAAACTAAACTTAGTTTACGCTTTTGAAAAAAAGAGTTAGGATTTTTAGAGAAGAGAAAAGAAGAGGATAAAGGAGAAGAAAGTTCAAGATTCGTCAAGATCGTCGAGTTTAGCTTGTGGATTTCGTCGGGTTGATTCCTACAAGGTATGAGAGGTCACATAGCATTGGGTTATCTCACCCACGCGCCAATCATGATTTATTCCAATGAATTTAAGTTCTTGAAAGCTTAGAAATTGAGTTCTTGATGAGTTTGTTGAAATTCTGTTAAATTCTTAATTTATTGAAACTGTTGAGGAGTTGTTTGTTCGAACTCATGATTTTAGGTTTAATTTTGAGTAGAATCTGATGTACTTTGAACATTTAATTGATTTTAAGTAGTCGGATAAAGAACACATGAGTTCAGAGGGTTTAGAGCAGGACAATGAATAAGAAATTTCGTCGGTATAAATTTGGTAGTGCCTATGCATCGCTATCTAGTTTCCAATTGGGAAAAATTGTTTCACGTCGCGGAGCGGTCACAAACCATTTTGCCTCAAAATTTATTTTTGAAACCAAAATTTAAATGATTCTCCATGCCGTGGACCCACCCTCATATATTAATTTTTGATTTTTCCACATGTTTAGTTATCTAAATCGTTCCTAAACATCATGAGATCATTCCTATCACAAATCACAAATCCTTGAATCTATAATTTAATTCAAGGAAAGTTAAGAGTCAAGTCAAGAAGTTAGGAGTTAAGTCAATATAAGCTCTTAAAGTTTTCAAAAAGTCATTCACAAAACGTTTTAACTTTGTTTTAAGACTTAAGTGTCAAGTTAAGCAAAACTTTCAAAGTTGAAGTTCATATCTTCAAAGAAGTATATGAGAACTAAGTATTCCCAAGAAGTTTAAATATTTTTCACATCTAAATAAGAACGGAAACTGAAATTCCCAAAGAGCCTTTGAGCTAGTTTCAGAGAAGAGTATATCCTTTCATAATAAATCAAGAAGGGAAACTTTGATTTCCAAGGTATCCTTTGAGCTAAATTTTTGAGCACTAATTTCAATCACAAAAAGAAGTATGTTATTAAAACATAAGAGCTAATATAATATTATTTGGAGTAGTATTGAGCAGCGATAAGGGAGAGAGTTCGGACAACTCACATTCCACATAATCCATATAGCCATCATGGGTAAAAAAGGTTCATACTTTTTTAGATGATTCCTTTAGTGCATTTTGGCATAAACTAGTAGATCCACTTAGTAGTTCAAGTTCTATGCTCACGGAAAGGTATAGGACAACCATCGCAACGTGGGGTAAAATGTTGTATCATCACTATAGCTCTTAAGTGATGATTGTTTGATAGAGAAATTAAACTCCTGCATAAGTAATTGTACTCTTATATACACAGTTTATTTGTCTTTTTACATACATCTCAGAGTTATATTGTATCTTTTCATACATACATAACAGATATCATGTTTTAAATAACTATTCTTTATATTGCATTTGTTTTAAACTGCGTTGTATTGAAATGAGTTAAGTTACGTTGAGTTCAGTTGAGCCAGTTAAATTCTTCAGATTCTTTTCAAGCCTATGTTGTATTTAGAATTCGAACTTGCATGCTCGTATATTTAATGTATTAATGTCAGCTGGTTTGTATTGTATTATGATGCAGATGTAGGTAAGTGAGATCGTCATCCAGCACATTGTTGATGTAGTGAATATTCAGAGCCTATTAGTGAGCTTGCTTGCATTCTGGAGAACTCCTTTTATTGTTTTCAGTTCTTTTCAGTTTTTCATTTGTTAGGATGGTCGAGGGTCTTGTTCCGACACCCATATTACTTGTTTTAAAGGTTTCATAGACAGTCAAATGTTAGTTCTTCAATCTTCTCATTTTCATTATCCTATGTTGAATAATCATTTTGGCCAAGTTTAATATTTGATTATTTAAGCATTCTCAGTATTTTATTATTCAAGTGATTGTAGTGCTTTTGATCATTATAAAGATGCATAGTCTTCTGCTGAGTAAGTAAGTCAGGACAAGGGTTCACTTAGGGCCCACAATGGTTCTCGAGTGTCAGTCCCGCCTAGGGTGTAGGATAGGGGCGTGACATATACTCTTCATTATGAGAAACTCCATTGACATATAGCATTACGAAAACTGATAGACCTAGTTACAACTTGATGTTAGGGTTACAGCCGTGAATGTACCTTCCCATACCTTAAAACTCATGTTTTAGTGTTAGAACGTCAAGGTCTAAACCCCAAGGACAAACCCTAGATCCTTGAGGAAAAGCCTCGAGGAGGCTGCCTAATAGTGACCCACATCAGGCATCTACACCTCGTGGTTCAGTCCACGCCCCGTAGATGGCAGTCGTGGAGCAAGCCTGCCAAAACAAGTCTCAGAACCCTGATCCACTCTTCATTAGCACGGTCGTGGGTCCCTCCACGGTCCGTAGATGAGGGGGTCGTGGGTCATGTTTGGAAGAGGGTTTTTTAGGAATTAGTTGAGGGTAGTTTAGGATTTTACTTTTTAAGTTAATGCTAAGTGACATCGTTTTACACTTAAACTAAATATATAAGGTTTTTAAGTCCCTAAACTAAGTCTCGTAATCACAACTATCAGCTTGCCAAATCAAAATCAATTTTCCCCAAAATCTTCTCTCTAGAAGAACAAGGAAGACGAAGAAGAAGAAAATCAAGCTAGGGCTTGAAGAAGGAGTTTTTTTCATACGAGTTTGTTCAATTTCTTCACCTAAGGCATGTTAGTCCTTTTTTCATGGATATCTTTCATCTATGGAGCCATCAAACTCTCAATTTTAAAGTTAGTAAGTCCCTTAAAGCTAGAGTTTTAACTCTAAGTAATGGATTCTTTCTAAAAATATTTTTAATGATTTAATTACGTGTTATTATGATTGAAGTATTGATTATTATAGTTTTCTGATAAAATCTCCCATAAGTTCATGAATTTACCATATCTCCAGTTTATGACCTAGTGATATGGGTGAATTGTAGTAGATGAATACCATGAAATTGAACTTGTAGTAATGTAGTTAATTGAGTCGTGTTATATCATCCATGTTTAAGGTAGTAACCCTAGATTTGGTTGGTTGAATGTAGTCCTTGATCCAAGAAGGGCAAACCATGAGAATTGCACATGATTGTGGACTCATTGTATATGCTTTATGAACATGATTATAAGCTAATTGTTGTATTGATTAAAGGTCATTCTCATAAACACATAATGAACATGATGTGAAAGGTTTTCTCACAATATGATGATTCTAGGGTTGAAAGGATATTCTTATCCATTGAATCTATGAGTTATCTTATAAATTACGTTTGGTTGAGTGTGATGACACTCTTCCATGATTATAAAATTAAGTTAAAGACTTAATGTACTCTATGAGAATTATGCTTAGCACCGAGTGGATATTGAATATGAGATTGAAACTCCCCCGCTAGAAAGGGAAGATTTCTAGTAACAATCTCCTTATCACATAATTATGTGCCTTCATAGGTTTTTAGCTAGTATATCCACCTAAAAGCTAATACATGTTAGTTATACATTAGTCAAGTGGGACACCTCTTTTCAGTGTGGGGCATGACAATGGATTTCATGTTAAGCTCACATGGTCTATATCAGTAAGACTTATTCCACCATGACAAGAATATGAACAAGAACATGAACTATGAATAATGGTTACTCAATAAGTTTTACTTAACTTGAGTAGGATTTCGGGATCTTATTCATGCATTTCATAAGTAGGCTTTGAGAGTACAAAAGGTATGGTTCTGTTATGAAGTGAGAATTTATGTAATAAGCTTGCTTATGACTTATGCTCTTACATTACCCTCTAAATGATTTTTTAACTTACAAATTACATTCATTCAACTAAATGGTCCCTTTTAGCATGTTTTGACAATTTTATGCGTGACTATCATACTTGATGCATTTTTATATTAACCCATATTTTTCTACATTTTCCACCAAGTGTAGGTTCCAGTGTTTGAGGTGATATTTCTTTGATACAAGCTTGGATCAACTATTCTCCTAGATTTGTGGTGAGTCCTCATGATCCTAGGACAAGTGATATCTTGTAGTTGTTTTCTTTCACTGTACTAGACTTTCAAATTTTACTGTAAGGTTTGTGACCTTATTTGATACTTCGATTGTAATAGATGAATAATTGAGATAAAGGCTAGACTTCCCCTTTGCTTTTACGAAAACTTCTTAAGACTTGAAAAGGTGTTTTTACTCTTTATTTTTGTTTACTTATGTTATGATATGTTAAGTGGCTTACATGGTGCTTTTAGGGGCATTATGTGCCTTGTTATGTCTAAGGGTATCCTTGGTCGTGACATGATAACAATTCTTTGCGTGGTCAAGATTATTTAATCAACAATTGGTTTCGCAGCAGATGAATTTTTCAAGCTTTTACAGTGTCTCTTATATCATATTCTAAATCAGAGAAAAGATGGAGAAATAGATAGAAAAGATGAAGAGAAAACAAATATTAACGGAAAAGTGTATTCTGATTTCTCTAATATATAAAGAGTATATTTTTCATTGTGTGATTGTATACATGGTGAATGATATTTATACACTCACTTGTCCAAAGAAATCTTGATTGAGGAACAGAAAAATAACTAAGTAAACTTATCTAACTTTTAGTCTATTAGTTATAACTAACCAATTACCTAACTAACAATGTAAAATACTCTTCTGCCCATGTTATCCTTCTGCCCATGTTATTCTTCTACCCATATGTTCTTTCAAGTTAATAAAATGTTTCATTTGTTAACATTCAATATCTTGGTTTTTATTCTCAATTTTTTTTTATCGATACTTAATAAGTTTTAAGTAGGTTTATCCAAAATCCTAAAGTACCACATACAATTCTATTGTTTTTTGAAACTAAAAATGTATAAATTTGAAAAGAAATAGGACACACAAGGATTAATACCTCAATTGTTTGACTAGCTGAACTCTCATATACCTTGAACTTTGAAAAATGGTACGTCTATACCCTCTGTTATACTTTTCGTCCATCTAAGCCCTGCTTCCAATAATCGGTACACATTAATTTGTCCCTCCCACTAACGGAACTCTATTTATGTACACATGGTTAAATTCTAAGTCACTATCCGATTGACCATTTATCTTAACTTGAATTCTAAGAACCCACCCCATAACCCAGTAAACCCGCCCAATTTTTGGGTAAGATATACTCTCTAAGATCTAAAAGCTCGTGAACGCTTGTCGCTGGATAAATTGCAATTCCATCATTATTTCCATCACACAAGATACTGGGGAGAGTTGGCAAAATAACCACTCTCAAACTTAATCAAGCATTTAGAAAAAAGTATTCAAAAATAAGTATTTTAGACACTAATTATGACATCATCCATTATTCTTTTAAAATATGCAAGACCAATTCCAAAGTTTTTAATATTACACTTTAGTTCCCTCATCCCATCCAATAATATTTTATTTTTCCATCATTATTTTCAGATTTAGAATAATAAAAAAAGAAAATATTTTTCAAGCTAAAAAAAACTTCCATTTTTCAGACGTTTTCCAACTATTTTTATCAATTCCGACGATTTTTTCGATGAAATGTTCCTCTTCACAACTGAAAATCTCCATTCAGCTTGCTCATTGCATCTAGTGTTATACCAATTTTTTTATGACTTTTTTGTAAAAAATATTTTACACCATTTTTACTAGCTTGAAAATTCCACTCAATACCTTATTAGTAGATAGATTCCATAGTTTAGAAGCCCTAGTAATACGTCTCTCCATTCCAGAGCTAGCAGAGTACCTATTAAATTCGATTTCATTAATTGACATTTTTTTTAGAGAATTCCCTGTCAGTCCTTGCCAGTTATAGACCAATATCGTAATTTAGGATCGATCATTGTGGTCTATAATGTCAGCAGTTACAGTAATTATTGTTAATGGTGATCATATGAATGTGTGTGGAAGGAGACTCCTAATTGTTGAATTTGAATATTATCTAGTAAGGTGACGATGGTCATCCCATTTTGTCACAATGATTTATACACAACATGGTTCGTATCGTAATTGAGATGTTGGAAATTAGATTTCAAGCCAAGCGAATTTAACATTAGTTATCTAATGAGTGAAAGGGAAAAAATACATCCCACATTTATAAAAAAAAAAGACAATTACATGTTGGAATCAAATATTATCGTGAGGTCTTGGGTACTCCTTTCACCCACCCTACAATCAATGACGATGATTCGATTGAAGATAAATTTTGGGTGATCATTGATATGGGTGGTCATACCAATGAAATCTTTGTAGAGTTTAAATATTGTGTGCCACATGAATTGTTAGATGTCTATATTCTTTCAGTACCCTTGTTGATATCAAACTCGGAAGAAAGAAAGATAAAAGGATGTTAGCGAGACTTTCAAAATTGAATGGGAGAATAAGTATTTAGTGTGTAATAGATCCACACACAAGAGAACTACATGCAATAACAATAAATTTTGGATAGGCTTGTCCCACTTTGTTTTTGTAACTCGAGGTAATATATGTAATTTGAGACTCATCAGTTTGGTATAATAAGTAGTATGTTAATTTTGATGTTTTTGGTCCCGTTATATAATTAATAGATTAAAACAAATATATATTGTACATATCGTGTATTTAATTTATGTACTACATAATGTATTCAGAATTCCATTTGATTAGATCAATTAGTACTAAAAAAAATAAACGGTCTACATCGTGTATGCTCGATTGAAACCATTATTGTAATAAAAAAGAAAATAATTAATTAAAATAAATTGTTGAAATTTACACAATTAAATGAGCTTAAACAAGTTATAAGATCATATAAGAGTTTACATACATTGGGACAATTATTAGATCAAGATGTATGAGGATGAGTAGTGGTTATACAATCAACATCCTCACAATAATGTTGACCAAACACAAGTAAGTTGTATAAAACTTATTTTTGCAACCACAATTCATTCTCATATATCTCTTGTTATACTCAATTTATGCGAACTCTTATATGATCATCTGACTTGTTCAAACTCATTTAATTGTGTAAATTGCAATAATTTATTTTTTGATTAGTTAATTATTTTGTTTTTAAAATTCTACTGGTTAAAGTCTACACAAGTGTATCATAATCTAGTAAATTTATTATATATGAAAGTCTTAGTATAAGCTAGACTATACTTAGTTTAGTACTCGACTTCTTATACTCTAACCTATCCTAAGACCTTCATCCATAATAAACTTATTAGATTAGGATACATACATACATACATACATACATACATATATATATATATATATAGAGAGAGAGAGAGAGAGAGAGGGAGAGAGAGAGAAAGAGAGAGACCAGAACTAATAGAATTTTAAAAATAGAATAATTAATTAATAGAAAATAAAGTGTTAAAATTTATCAATTAAGTAAGTTAAATCAAGTCATATAATCATATAAGAGTGTACATACATTAAAAATAACGATCAAATATGTATGAGGATGAGTTGTGGTTGAACGAATGAAATCCTAACAAAACATACTTGCACTTTAGTAAACATTACTTGAGGATGTTAATTGTATAACCACTACCCATTCTCGTACATATATGATCGTCCTTCCCAATTTACAAAACTCTTATATGATCATATCATTTGTTTAAGCTCATTTAGTTGCGTAAAATTTAATTATTTTTATTAATTAATTATTTTCTTTTTTGAAATATGCTAGTAAGAGTTTTATTCAATTTTAAATAACTACAATGTCTCAAACATTCAATATTAAATAACTAAAATACAATTTAAATATCCACTTTTATGTTTGTTCGAATCTTCTTCTTCAAACAGCTCTATGCTAGTCCAATCAACTCTTTTCCTAATGGATAAATTTCGAAGAAATTTCGCTCAACTACTTCTTTTATTTGGTTTGAATATGCTTTTTCCGTCGAATCCCTTGTCAGCAACACCAAGGGTACAAACTAAACTAAAACGCACTTCAACTTTTGCTCCTTTCTCAATTGACTTCATTTATCAAAGCTTATCAACCTTTCAATAGTGATGTTCTTGTTCTTGATCACATTGGAATAAAAGAATTCACAATATTGAAGGATTTTTCTCCTTTTTTATTCTTAGCACAGCCCAACAACATAAAAGAATCCGAAGCCTAAAGGGTACAAAATATTAACAAAAATTCCAAAACGGTATATAAAATTTTATATTAACCAAAAGGAAAAAATCGCTGCATTAACAACTATTTTCTCCACTGAAAAAAGCAAAATTGTTGCAGCGGCAACGATTTTGCAAAATCTGATTTTTTTTAACAAATAAAATCGCTACCTAGGCAGCGATTTTAAATACTTTTTTTAAAAAAATCGCTGCCTAGGCAGCGGTTTATAGTTTTTTAATTTTTTTTAAAAAGAATAAGGAAAAGGCAGCGATTTTCAAAAGAAATTTTTTCTATAAAATCGCTGCGCAGCGATTTTTTTTATTTTTTTGAAAATGTGGAAGTTGCTGCCCAGACAGCGATTTCCAAAAATATTTTTTTTAAAAAAAAAATTATAAAATTTTTAAATAGCTGCCTACGCAGCGATTTTATATTTTTTTAAAAAAAATATGTAAATTGATCACGATTTTATAAAATTTTTAAATCTATGCATAATTTCTTTTAAAAAAATATGTAAATCGTTCAGCGATTTTTAAATTTTTTTAATCAAATTACGGACCTTTACAAACTTGCGAATGCTACAACCTACAATTAAAACTAAAACTAAAACTAAAACTAAAATCAAAAGCTACAATTGTGAATCCTTACATTGGTCTTTTGATTTTTAGTACACAATAAAGCTAGTAAAGCGGCCTAGTGTGAAGTGGATAGAGTACTAATAATTTGATATAATTATAGTGTCTAGTTATGTATTAAATTATTAATATTTGATTATTAGGGAGGGTAAAATAGTAAATTATTACCGTATTATTGGGTTATCTATTTACCCAATAATCCAATAGTAAAATTCGATACCGAACCAATAACCCAATAACTTTTTTTATAAATCCATTAAAAACTCAATAACCCAATTATCCAAACAATAACTCAATAACATTTTTTTCGATTCGATTTATCGATCGATTCGATTTTTGCACATCCCTAATTTGAACTATTAAATTGTCTTTTATTTAGTTACAAGGATTAAAGTATATTAAGCAAGAATTGAAGGGTTGTTTTTTTATGTGACTGTTATTTAACTCTATTTTTTATGATGAAAGAGTGAAAGAGGCTCCTTTCTTTAGAACTACGATTAAAATATTTGCTTATTAATGCACTTTTAAATTTTTAAAATATTGGCTCTAGATCTCAACAATTAAGGATATGACTATTGTTTAAAATCATAAGATGCTTAATTTATTTGTTTTTAAATATAATAAATAAATAATTCTAAGTAGAATATTAGAAAACATATAAAATTGTTACTTGACTTTAAATAAATATTTACGTTCACTAGTGAAGACGATTTGTTGTGATGATGGTGGTGATGAGTGATGTCTGTGGCTAGTGATGACACTGGTGATCATAGTTGTGGTGGTGAAGGTGTTCAGTGTTATAGTGACAACATGACAGAGTCAGTCAATAGTAACGATAATAATTAAGTTAATTAATTTTAGTATTTGACGGTATTAAAATGATGATGATGATTGCTGAAGAATATGTGGTGATTGACGATAATATTAATTGTAATTGACAGTAGTGCCGAGAAGTATGCATGTCGTAAGTAATAAGGATTAACCACAGTGATGGAGAATAATGAAAATTTAATATAAAGGAAATAACGTCATAACTACTTAATAGGAAATTGTCCAAATTTGTTTCACTAAAATTAACAAAGTTTGTCCTACTTGGGATTTTTGGCTATTTTAACGCTTGAAACTATTTTGGTCAACGACGATAAATTATTAAAAAAGGAATTTTCAACTTTTTGAGACTTTTTGACGTATTAATAAAGGAAAAAAGGAAAACTTTTTTGAATCTCTTTTTTTTGGAAATTCAAAAGTATTTGAAAATTATGTGTCCAAATGTATTATGCGTTGTTTCCTTAAATTCTATTCTAAGAAAGGCAAGGAAGCAATTAACTACTCCTATAAAAGCCTCAATTGAGAACCTCATAAACCAATTGTTCAAATCACTCGTATTCAGACTCAAACGTCTTACAATACTTTGTTAGTGTTAAAGTGTATAGCTATGACTTTCTTCGGAAAAGCAATGTTGGTTATGTTGATGATGACGATGGCTGCTTCAAGATCCACCATGGCCACTGTATATCAAGTTGGTGATTCTTCTGGTGAACTTTCATCTATAATTATAATGAATGGATTTTTTTCAAGCAATTTGAAGCTGGTGGATACCCTAGTATAATCTTTGTCATAGTTTTGGCTTCCTCAGTTTTACATACTTTATCTTGTATTATTAGTCTTTTCATAAATAACGTTTATTTAATGAGAGTCTTTACTATTTTACATTATTAGGAAATTAGTTTAGAACAATAAAAAAGGTAATAGTAAAAATTAGCATTTAAGTATATATTATATCTCAATAATTCACTTAATATGAACTGGATTCGAAAGAAAGGGAATTTGAAATATATATGTAGTACTAAAAGTATGTAAAACTTTAAATAACATCATGTTTTCACATATTATGTAGAAGTAAAGGCTAGTTAGTTTAAATGTCCAATTTTCCATATTAAATCCTCAATTAAGATACACGCATAATCAAAATAGTTCTTTATTGAGCTTTGATTTTGATACATTAATTGTTACAACCAAATTTTTAAACACTAACACATTTATTAGTTGAGAAACAAAGTAAGAATTTTAAGCTTATAGATTTTCAAAATCTAAAATATCGAGCCATTGGGATCAAAATAATTGAGTTATGCATATCTTTATGAAATTTTCAATTACGATCCATAATTACACAACGTGATACAAGTTGACATGAACGACTACAAATCATGCACAACTAATAATCCAGTAGCCACCTTCAACTTTCGCAGTGATTCAATTACATTAGGCACTCCTGATGGAGAATACTTCTTGTGTGACATTCCTGGTCATTGTGCATCTGGACTCAAATTACACATCAAAGTCAATGCAACTACAACAACACAACTCCTGTAACTCCTCCTTCTCCACCTATGTCACGATCCAAAACGAGTCATGAGTGGCACCCACACTATTCTCCTAAGTGGGCGAATCAAGGAACCTAAACCCCAACATATATCAATACTTCAACTACGAATAACAATAAAAATGCGGAAGCTCAAAACTTGTCAAGTAACTAATCAAATCAATCTTTAAAGTCTATTACACATTATCCCCAAAACCTGAAAGTCAACACATCAAGGACATCTGTTCTAAATTATCAAGTCTTAAAGTATTGAAAATACCGAAATAAGTAATTCAGATGGTCCATGTCCGAAATTTAAGAACATCGTGACATAAATGAGAGAATACAGCACGAGCTAGAAATAATAGCTCACCCTGAACTCTGATGTGCTGGAGACTGGCTAGAGCTGAGGGCGAGTTGAAGTCGATCATACACTTGTTTCACTCCACAAAAGAACAATGAAGAAAATACAAGTAAGGATCAATACAAGGAACACGTAATGAGTAGGTATCATCGGTCAACCCAAAATAGAAACCAATATATATTTAATATAAAATCAACTACAATACTTAGCAGGTGGCAAACAAGAAACAACATGGACCAGTGACAACAACACCATAATAGATACACAATCAATTACAATATCAAGCACACATATGAGGACTCATGCCTCCACACCATATTCATTTGGAAAATGGGTTCTTTGAGATTGAGTATATTAAGTTAAATTTATGATTCTTTCCTCTAATGCTATCGTGTCAGAACGTGAACAATCCAATCCCATATATCGTGTCGGAATGTTACACTCCGATCTCATAATACCATCTCGGAACGTGACACTCCGATCCAATAATACTGTGTCAGAACGTGACACTCCGATTTAATTATCTCATTACTTTATACTATCAAGCCTTCTTTATTCAAGGCGTCATTTTGATAGAGAAGATTCAAGATTAAAATTTAACGGTCTTAGATTTTTAGGCCAACCACAAACCACATAACCAAGATATACAACCACACAATGAACTACATAGGAAACTTCGCAATATCACTCAATACATATCAATTGCTATTGAGAGTTTATCTATCAAATAGAAATAAACCATAACCTACCTCCACTGAAGAACCAAAGTAAAGAGACTACTTCTCCAATGCTTTTGCTTTCCTCAATGCTTCCGAACCTTTCTAATCTATCAATTATATATGCATATTTTGTAAGTTAACAAGCCTATAACCACTCATATTATTCTATGTCTAGTCTAGACCCAACAACTCTCTAATTCTATCATCAATTTCTAAAGTTCAAATTCAAAGGTAAGTCTTAATTCCTCCCATTAACATAACTTTAATATAATTCATATAATGTACTACACCTTATATTTAATCACCTATCACAATATGTTAAAAACTTATTTTATAATATGATAATGAAGTAAAATCATAATGGTAAACCTAGTTGTTTGGTAAACCTAGGCGTACTAAAAACATGGAAAGACTAACATCTTTCTAATTAATGCCTTAAACTATACCATTACTCAATATAATGATCAGCCATAATTAGGCATAAGAACCAATAAGAATCGTTGCTCTTAAGTTTAGAAAATCACCAACGTTTGATAAATTTAGACCTTTAACATTGCAATTCTAATTTCATTCTTCTTTCTCAATTATAATAACACCTTAATAATATCATAGAATTGCTAATCATCGCATTTTTGTAGCCAACCATAATTAAATTAATGTCCATTAAAGTCTTCCCTGCATTCATTTAATCAACCCCACGTCCCCAACATTCATTCAATTGAAAACCATTTCTTCCCGACTAACATATAATATTAGTTTTTAACACTTAAATTTTTATCAAATTTCACAACAACAAAGGCCGGGAGATATTGTACTTGATGGATTTTATAAGCCTTTTGATTGTCACCGCCCTATTATCTCTTTTCTTTTACTGATTCTCTATTACTATAATATTATATAACTAATTATAAATAGTGGTAAAAGTTATCCATTATTAGTTTTAATATTATTTTCTTTAACCACCAACTAAATAAATTATTAAAATTACCCCACTAATTTCATAATTATTATTATTAATAATCCAAGACACCTATTTGGAATCTATCGAAAAATATTTTATCAAATAAAAAGCTCTAGCACTCAAAACGATAAAAATGGTCGTTACATTAGATATCAATTTACCCATCATTCATCCTTGAACGATCAATATTTTATGCAAATCGGCCTCACTCTACCAAGTGGGCTCTTCAACTGGTCGATTCTTCCATTGAACCTTGATAGATGCAATCTCTTTTGACCTCAACTTGTGTACCTCCTTATCTAGAATAGCTACAGGCTCCCTTTCATAAGTTAGATTCTAATCAAGCATAACTGAATCCTAACGAATAATGTAGTTTCCATCACCATGGTATTTTTTCAGCATAGACACATGAAATACCGGGTGCACTCCTGACAACCCTGGAGGTAAGGCCAATTCATAGGCCACCTCCCCACACGCCTCAAAACTTAAAATGGACCAATATATCTCTGACTAAGCTTACCTCTCGTACCAAAACACACACCCTTCATGGGTGATACCTTTAGCAAGACTTGTTCACCCTCCATAAAATTCAAGTCCCTGACCTTCCGATCTGCATACTCCTTCTTTCTACTCTGAGCTGCTAAGAGCTTCTCCTGAATGAATTTCACTTTCTCTAACGATTCCCTCAAAAGATCGGTACCCCAAGATCTCTCCTTAAATGCATCAAATCAATCAATGGGAGACCTACATCTCCTCCCATACAATGTCTTAAATGGGGTCGTATTAATACTCGAGTGATAGCTATTGTTGTATGAGAACTCTGCTAAGGGTAAGAATTTATCCCAATGACCACCAAAATCTACCACACACGTATGAAGCATATCATCCAACACTTGAATTGGTCGCTCAAACTTCCCATCGGTCTAAGAGCGAAAGGCATTACTAAGGTCTAATCTAGTACCTAATTCAGCATGTAAAGTCCTCCAAAACATAGAAGTAAATTGTGTACCTTTATCTGATATGATGGAAAGTGAAACTCCATGCAATAGAACAATCTCAGAGATATATATTTTGGCTAACTATTCTGCATTGTAAGTCATCTTGACCGAAATAAAGTGGGCAGACTTAGTTAACCCGTCAACAATTACCCAAATAAAATCAAACTTACCCAATCTCTTTGGAAGACCAACCACGAAATCCATTGTAATTCTTTCCCACTTCAATTCAGGAATTGGCATCCTCTAAAGTGTCCCTCCAAGCTTCTGATGTTCATACTTTACCTGCTGACAATTCGGACATTGTGCAACAAAATCAATAATATCATTCTTCAGTTCTAATCCACCAATAATGCTGTCTCAGATCATGATACATCTTGATTGCACCAGGATATATAGAAAATCTCAAACTATGCGCCTCTAAAAGAATAGTATGAATCAAATCATCAACACGGATCACACATACTCACCTCTTAATTCTTAAGACACCTTTCTCATCAATCACAACCTCTTTAGCCTCTCCTCGTAATACCATATCTCAAATTCGACTCAGTTTTTCATCAACAAACTACTTTCCCTTAATCTTGTCAAGAAAAGAAGATCTTGCCTCCACAAAAGACAAAAATCCTTTTTTCTCAAGTACTTTCAGCCTCATGAAGTCATTAGCCAGAGTTTGAACCTCTCTAGTCAATGGGCGTCTAGAAACCTGTAAGTGGGCTAAACTACCCATGCTCCCAGCTTTTCATCTTAAGGTATCTGTCACAACATTAACTTTTCCAAGGTGATATAAAATAGTACTATCATAGTCTTTCAATAACTCCATCCACCTCCTCTTCCTCAAATTTATATCTTTTTGCGTAAATACGTAGTGTAAACTACGATGATCTATATAAACTTCACACTTGACCCCATATAGATAATGCCTCTACTAGTTTAATACAAATATAACTACAACAACCTCCAAATCATGGGTTGGATAGTTACGTTCATGCACTTTCAATTACCTTGAAGCATAAGCAATTACATTTCTCTCCTGCATTAGCACTGCACCCAAACCAAAATAAGATGCATCACAATAAACAAAAAAACTCTTACCTTTCACTGGCAAGGAAAGAATCGGTGCAGTAGTCAACAAGGTCTTGAGTTTCAGGAAGATTTCTTCACATTCGTCCGACCATACAAATGAAACATTCTGCGTAGTAAAATTTGTCAGCTGGGAAGCAATAAAATTGAATCACTTGATGAATCGGCGGTAGTAGCTAGCTAAACCAACAAAGTTCCTTACCTCTGAAACATTAGTAGGTCTTACTCAACTCTTCACTGCTTCAATATTAGAAGGATCCACCATTACTCCATCCTTAGAAATCACGTGCCCCAAGGACACTGAATCGCCCAAAACTCACACATGGAGAATTTGGCATAAATACTTTTTCTCCCTTAATAACCCCAATACAATTCTCAAATGCTTCTCATGTTCTTTTCTTCTCTTTGAGTATATCAGTACATCATCAATAAATACAATAACAAAAAGGTCTAGATTTGGCTTAAAAATTCCGTTCATCAGGCTCATGAAAGCAGGAGGGGCATTCGTAAGCCCAAAAGACATTATTAAGAATTCATAATGACCATACCTGGTTTGAAAAGCAGTCTTTGGCACATCTGTTGCCCATGTTTTGAATTGATGATAACCAGACCTCAAATCAATTTTAGAGAAGACACAAGCATCTTGTAACTGATCGAACAAATCATCAATGCGAGGAATGGGATACTTGTTCTTAATAGTCACCTTATTCAGCTGCCTGTAGTCTATACAAATCTGAAAAATGTCATCCTTCTTCTTCACAAATAAAACTGTCAATACAAAAATCAATATCTCTATCTGGTGGCATACCAGGCAAGTCTGCAGGAAACACATCCAGAAACTCACGGACTATCAAAACAGACTCAATCGAAGTCACTTTGGAAGTATCATTCCTGAGATATTCCAAGAAATCTAAACAACCCTTAGTCACTAACCTCTTATCACGAAGAAAAGATATAATACGAATTGGGGTGGAAATATAGTCACCCTCCCACATAGCGAATTTGTCCGGGGCTTGGCCAAGGTCACAGTCTTAGCATTACAATCTAAGATAGTAAAATTTGGAGAAAGCCAAGTAATACCGAATTACATCAAAATCAACCATCTTTAGAATAATCAAATTTACATAAGTATTGCTCTCCATAAAAGTCACAAGCTAGACACTTTCTAAACTATCACAGACTCACCCATAGGAGTAGAGACACGAATAGACATGTCAACAAAATCACAATGTAAAATCAAGACCAATAGCGAATAAGGAAGATACATATGAAAATGTGGACCCAAGATCAAACTATACATAAATTATGGAATCACATACCAGAAAAGTACATGCAATAACAGCACCAGATGTCCCGTCTCTAACCTTCAAGGGAAAGGATAACAATGGGCCCTATAATCTGTGTGTCCATTTCCGCTGCCTGGTTGAGCTCCAGTAGTTCCAACCTGCCCACTACCCCGGCTAAACTAGTGACCACCATCACCCTGGTCACCACGTCTTTCAAAATGACGTCTCTACCATGACCACATCTACCTCTAATTATTAGGGATCTGTAACTCTACTTTGGACATTATTTCCTAATATATCCAGTCTCTCCACATCCATAACAAGTCTTGGAGTCAAGTGTAGGTATCTGTGAAGAGGAAGAAGTCTGGGATAACCTCCAAACTCAGAAAAAGAATGATTGGTCTGCGATGGACCCTCAACTGAAGCCTACAGTGAATATTGAATAAGACGGGTTGGATAACCCCCTGAACTCTGCCCTCTAGAGTAAGAGCCACTAAATTCACCTCCCTTACGGACTTCTTAAATGTTGTCACCTTGGTGAAGTCATCTGGCTTCACCCCCTCTACCTGTATCAAAAAATCAACCACTTTTTAAAAAAGATTTTGCAGAAGCAGCTATCTGGAATCTGCAAATCTGACCTCAACCCTTTCAAAAAATGGTGAGTCACTCTAGTAGACTGAATCAAAGCTGAGTGGCATACCTGGATAGTGCACAAAATTTGGCCTCATAAATGGCAACAGCCATCCTTCCTTGCTCTAGGTTCAAGAAATCATCTCTCTTCCTATCCCTCAAAGTCCGGGTATATACTTCTCTATGAACAAGCTAGAAAATGATGCCCAAGTCATAGGTGGTGCTTTTGCAGGTCGACACTCAACATAAGACCATCAGCATATTTTGGCATCCCCCTAAAACTGGTAGGTCACAAAGTCAACACTGATTCGTTCCATTATGTCCATCTTATGTAAAAACTCATGACAATCAACCAGGAAATCATAAGCATATTCAGATTCAGTACCCTTGAAGACTAGAGGTTTAAACTTTAGGAACTTAATAAAAATATTATGCTGATCACTGGTCATTATAGGCCCTGTAGTCCATATAGGAAACAGGCCTGTTTCCAAGGATTCATCCATTAGGGGAGCCACAACAGCTGCATATAATAAACAGGATGCATCCATGCGGGGAGCCACAACAGCTGCATATTTTATTCCCTGAACCTGAGGTGCTGGTGCAGAAAACACTGGGGGCGTCTGACCCTGATCATATAACCCGCTGAGATAAGTGAGAACCTAATTAATTATCTCTGGAGTAGGTTGGGGTGGTACTTCCTTCTCCTGAATCTGCTCATCTTCCCTTTCATCATCCTTTCTCACTACCTCTTCAGTCAGCGGAGGATTCACCGCTCTATCCCTTGGTGGACCAGGCGCTTGTCCTCTGCCTCTAGTGGTCCTTTTCCCACAACCTCTACCATGGCCATTCGTCACTGCTCCCCCTCGAGCTGCAGCCCCAATGGTTAGCTCAGGAGCACCCTGTCTTGTTGGTGTTGGTATAGTTGTTGCTCTAGTTCTGACCATTTGTCAAATAAAAGGAAGAACGTCAGATATCCATTTATATCACCTATATACCAATTGGATCAAGGTAATAGCACGAAAGAAAGAAAAATATGAGTTTCCTAAAGTCATATAGCCTCTCGAAGAAAAGTAAAGGTGTTCCAGTACCGTTCTGCAAGACTCTACTAGACCTGTCCTTATGTTATGAGATAGGCATCCTAATGCCGTGATACCAAGTTTTCCATGACCCTAAATGAGTCATGAGTGTCACCCATACTTAACCTCCTAAGTATGCGAACCAAGGAATCTAAACCCCAACATATATCAATACTTCAACTACGAGTAACAATAAAAATGCGGAAGCTCAAAACTTGTCCAGGAACTAATCAAATCAATCTTTAAAGTCTATTACACATTATCCCCAAAACCTAAAGTCATCACATCAAGGACATCTGTTCTAAATTACCAAGTCTAAAAGTATTGAATATATCAAAATAAGTAAATCAGATTGTCCATTTTTGAAATTTAAGGACATCATGACATAAATGAGAGAATCCAGTACGAGCTAGAAATAATAGATCATCCTGAACTCTGATGTGCTGGAAACTGGCTAGAGCTAAGGGCGAGTAAAAGTCGATGGTACACTTGTTGCACTCCACAAATGAACAACGAAGAAAATACAAGTATGGGTCAGTACGTGCCTACTTGTATTTTCTTCGTTGTTTTTTTATGGAGTGCAGCAAGTGTATCATGGACTTTGACTCGCCCTCAGCTTTATCCAGTCTCCAGCACATCAGTTTTCAGGGTGAGCTCTTATTTCTAGCTCGTACTGGATTCTCTCATTTATGTCATGATGTCCTTAAATTTCGGACATGGATCATGTGATTTATTTATTTTGGTATTTTCAATACTTTTAGACTTAGTAATTTAGAACAAATGTCCTTGATGTGATGACTTTCAGGTTTTGGGGATAACGTATAATAAACTATGTAGTTGACTATTTATAGTTCAACTTATACACATTCAGTTATCAACCTAACTATGTACGGTTGTACATTCTCTAACGAACTAACTGATTCACACTATATGGCTTGTACATTGAACTTCGTTGATCAACACTCCCCCTCAAGCTTATGGTTGAAACACATCCTTCATTACAAGTTGGCTCACTAACATATTGTGTTGTACCTTTCCTAGACTTTTAGTGAGCACATCTGCAAGTTGGTCTTTAGTATTAATATGCTCTGTTTTCAATATCCCTTGACATATTTTTTCTCTAACAAAGTGACAATCAATGTCAAAATGTTTTGTTCTTTCATGAAAGATGGGATTGGAAGCAATTTGAATAGCTGTCTTACTATTACATATCATTCTCACAGGTAAGCTTATCATTCTCACAGGTAAGTTTATCTTGACACCCAACTCTTTGTATAGTCCTACCAACCAGGTTATTTCAGCTGCACATGCAGCCATACTTCTGAACTCTGCTTCTTCTGAACTCCTTGACACAGTGTCTTGATTCTTTGACTTCCAAGAGACAAGACCTTTTCCAAACTTTTTTGCATATCCTGTAACTGAACTTCTAGTCTCCACACATGTTCCACATTCAGAATAACAGTAGGCTGTCAGTTTATTTGTGTCATTTGTTGGCATTAAAAAGCCTAAACCAGGTGCCTCTTTAACATATCTCACCACTCTTAAAGTTGCCTCCATGTGTGAAATTTTTAGACTATGCATGAATTGACTCAATACTTGTACAGAGAATGCAAGATCAGGTCTAGTCATGGTAATGTACAAAAGATCCCCTACCAGTCTTTGGTATTTTGAAATGTCGGTAAGAATTGTCTCACCTTCAGGAATTGCATTATTGATGTGTTTATCATACTGTACAGAGGTGAGTTTCTGATTCATCTCAAGAGGTGTGCAGGATGGCTTTGCTTCCCCTAGCCCAGATTTAGAAATCAGCTCTAATGCATATTTTCTTTGAGACATGGGTATGCCTTTGTCGGACCTCGAAAACTCAATTCCCAGAAAAAACTTTAGTTCACCTAGGTACTTCATATTTAACTTATTTTGAATATCCTATTTGGTGTCAAACAAGAGTTTCTGATTGCTTCCAGTAACTATAAGATCATCCACATACACTAGTACTGTCACTGTGTCATAGCCAACCAACTTTGTGAATATAGAGTAATAATAGTGACTATGTTTGAACCTCATATCTACAATGCCTCTGTTAGCTTCATGTTTCATTGCCTTGGAGCCTGCTTAAGTCCATATAATGACTTGTGGAGTTTGCAGACCTTCTGAGTGTCCCCTTGTCTAGCAAAACCACTAGGAATAATCATTATACCTCTTATAGTAGATCACCATTGAGGAAAGCATTATGGACATTCATCTGATAGATGTACCACCCTCTAGAAGATTCAAGAGCAACCACTGACCTGACTGTAACCATCTTATCCACAGGACTAAAGGTTTCACCAAAATCAATGCCTTCTTTCTAACTAAAACCATTTGCCACCAATCGTGCTTTATATCTTTCTATTTCTCCTGAGAAGAGATACTTGATTTTATAAATCCATCTACAACCAATGGGTTTTTTACCAGGGGAAGATCAATTATGTTTCACGTCTTATTACTTTCTAAATCTTCTATTTCCAGTTCCATAGCTTTTACCCATGTAGGGTCAGAAACAACTTCATGAAAGGATGCAGGTTCACATAAAACTGGGTAAGCCTTCAACATCTGGTTATAAGCTTGTGACAAATGAGAGTAAGAAAGCTTATTAGTGATAGAGTATGCACATGCATTGTCTTTAGATGTAGTGACAAAGTCCTGCAACCATATGAGGGGTTTACTCTGCCTAGTTGATCTCCTAGATGGCTCAACTGCAGTAGACACATATGGAGTCGGCTCTGTATGAATGGATAGAGCTGGTATAACTGAGTTTGTGGTGGAGGATAAAGTGACAGACGACTCACCTAGACTCTCAACATCAGGGCAAACTGCTTCTAAACTGGAAATATGGGATCAGAAGATGCTTTGAGATCTTTAAATGGATATAGATGTTCATGAAAAACTACATGTCTGCTCATAAAAAACGAGTGAGCATGGACATCATATAAAATATACCCTTTTTGAGTTGAAGAATAGCCATGAAGACAGAAGGAATTGCTTTAGAGGCAAACTTATCTACGACTTTGGGACACGCAACATAACAATAAACACCCAAAAACTTTGAGGTGAGATAAGGAGGGAGGGTGAAGATAAGTTTTTCAAAGGAGGACTTGAAACCAAGGACTTTGGAAGAAAGCCTATTCAGAATATAAACAGCAGTAGACACACATTCACCCCAAAACTTGAGTAGAATACAGGCTTGGAACCTCATAGCTCTAGCAACATTTAGTAAGGTCCTATGTTTTCTCTCAGCCACCCCATTTTGTTGTGGTGTGTATACACAAGTAGTTTGATGAACAATACCAAGATCACACACTAAATTTTTAACCACATGACTAAGACACTCACAGCCATTATCCGTCCTTAAGACTTTAAATTTAGTAGAGAACACATTTTCAACTTGTGTGAGAAATTATTTGAAAACAACAACAGTGACAACCTTAGATGCAATCAGAAAAACCCATGTGTATCTGCTGTAATGATCTACAATAGTCACAAAAAATCTTTTTCCATTATGAGTGGGTACTCTGTATGGTCCCCAGATATCACAATGTAGCAACTCAAAAGCAGATCTGGACATAGTAGTGCTTACAGAAAAAGGAAGTTTTGTGTGCTTTGCTAAAAGACACATTGTACAGTGAGTGTGATCCTTGTTTTGTAATAAACTAAGAAACTCATGTCGTTTTATTACATCAATAGGTGCATGACCTAACCTCCGATGCGATACATCAATAGTTTCAGAATTAGACATAGACTTTGACATAGATTCATCACTAGCAAGTCTTCTACTTCTAGTATTGACCAACTTTTTTGGAGCTTGACGTGGTCCTTGATGTGATTCTCTTTGTAGTATGTAAAGCCCATAATCCTTCTTACCAATCCCCTTCAGCTGACAAGTAGAGAGATCCTGGAGGATACAAAAATTAGGAAAGAAGCCTACCATGTAGTTGAGTTCCTTAGTCAGTTTAGAAACTGACAATAAATTTACTTTAAAGTCAGGTAAGAAGAGAACATTGGAGATAGTCTGATTAGTACAAATATTAGTTGCACCAATGTGAGACACTGAAACTGTATCTCATTTGGCAAGTGTACTCTACTATTTGAGTTAGCAGGTGCTTCCATACATGTAGTTAGTGTGTTAATTTGGGAGGTGATGTGATGCGTAGCTCTGGTATCTATTATCAATTCATTAACATCCTAGGTACACAGAAAAGCTGAAAAAGAATACCTGCACCTACAAAAGCCACTCTTGCATGAGGAGTAGATGCAGTTTCACCACCAGGCCTGGATAATAGTTGCAGGATCTGTTGATACTAGTCCTAAGTGTAAAGAGCTCCAGTTTGTTGAGTTTTAGTTGAGTGAGCTCCTGATTCAACACTTTGAGACATTTCAACTTGATTAGCAAAGCTTTCTAAAGATTGACCTTTTCTTTTAGACTTAAAATCTGTTGGATATCCAACTATCTTGTAACACTGATCTTTGGTATGACCTCTGCAGCCACAATGATCACATTGCACCATTGGCCTCCTTCCTTTGTAAGTTCAAGATGTGCTAGCACCACTAGTAGAACCTCTATTTGTCATTGATGAACTTATCTTCAAGGATCCAAATCCATGGGTATACGTAGTACCTCTGTGACTGTACAAGGTTGTGCCATCAATTGCACCATTTCCTGAATCAATTGAAGCAGAGGAAACCAAATTCCTTTGACTCTCTTGATCCATAAGAAGAGTATATGATTTATTTACTGTAGGAATTGGATTCATCATATGAATTTGGCTTTGGGGAGGAGAATAGGACTCATTCAAACCCATTAAGAACTGTAACAACCTTTGGTACTCAAAATGTTCTCCAAATTTCCTTGACTCTAGATAAGGATATGAAGGACAGGGCGTGAGTGCATCATACTCATCCCAGAGATCTCTTAATTTCGAGAAGTAGTCAGCAACTGACATTGTTCCTTGTGAGAGAGTGTTGATCTCCCTATTAAGATGAAAGATCCTAGATCCATTAACAGTGTCGAACCGCTCTTTCAAATCCAACCATACTTTTCAAGCATCAGAAGCATACACAACAGAAGTCAGCAATCCAGGTCGAACTGCATTCATGATCCAGGATAACACCACAACATTGCATTTCTCCCATTGATCATGCAACACTGGTTCGAATAGAGATTTACGAAAACGACCATCGATAAACCCTAACTTGCTTCGACCTACAAGTCCAATCCTAAAGGATCTACTCCATAGTGCATAGTTCTCAGATCCAGTTAATTAGAGAGAGATGAGTGAGCTACCTGGAGTGTCTGTATGTTGTAGAAAGAGTGGGTGATTATGATCAATCGTTGGAAAAACGACCATGGATGGAGCACTGTCACTTGTAACAGCTGGAATTGCCATTTGAATGAATAGAAAAATACTTCAATTTGTCTTTGATGCTGCCTTGTGATTCACCTAAAAAACACTGGTGAGATATGAGCACCTAATGACGGAATTTGTGTGTGGAATGAGCCTATGATCTTGGGATGTGATACCATATAAACTCCATTAATGGAGATTCATAAGTTGATAACTTGTAGAGAAAGAAAAGGATTATAGAGAGAAGAAATGAAGAGAAGATTACTTTTACATTGAATTTGCTTAGCTGACTATTACATTCACGTAGTTAATTATTTATAGTTCAGCTTATACACATTCAGTTATCAACCTAACAATGTACAGATGTACATTCTCTAACAAACTAACGGATTCACACCATATGGCTTGTACATTGAACTTCATTGATCGAACATATTTAATTACCTACTTAAGCGATCTGCATTACTTCTTCTTTAACTGATTGGCTAACATATATAATGTCAAGTAGGGGTGCTCAAATCACTGTTTTAGAAAGTGAGAGTGAGAAGATGCGTTCTACAATATGGGATATACACGTTATTAGTTTTTTAATTTACACTTTAACAAATTAACATAATAATACAAAAAATGTAGAAAGTATATTAAAGCTTCAAAAAATTCATAGATAACAAATTATCTAGATGATAATCTTACAAGCATAACAATGCATAGTATTAAATTCATCATGAAATACAAATCAACTATATCGTCTTAATTTTCAAAAAATTGAAAATCACAATATTATCAAACTATGCATTTTACTCCCTTAAAGTTGATCATTAAATATTATTAACTAGAACTATAATTTAAAATATATATCACTCTTTCATAAATAAATATTACATTGCTTTCAAACAACAAAATAATGAAAGTTTGATTAGGTTTAACTTTTGTATACATAGGCTTCTCTTATGCTACATAGGAAAATCTGTTAAAAATAATTGGAAAAAAAATACAGAAAAGGAAAGTCATTTTCTTAATTATAATTTGTAAGCTGCTATTTTATCTCATTTCCTCGTATAAAACTTGTACAAAGAAATCGTAATGTTAAAAAGCTCAAAGAAATCTAGGAAAATAAGATTGTTATGTGAAGAATATTTAGGTATAACGTGCTATAGCGGAGTTATAATTTTCATTAAAAGAATTCAAAATATAAAGAAAATTAAAAGAAATTAAACATTTATTATATATGTAGAAATGCTACTAAACGATAGAACCAAAAAATAGGTTATTCCGAGAAAACAAAAGAATAAATCTAGAAGATGGATATAGATGTAATACTTAATTATATTTACTATGGGTCCGTTTGGATGATCTTAATAAAAGCAACTTTAAAAAAATACTTTTGAAAGTGCTGAAACTTATTTTTAAAATAAGCAGTTATGCGTTTGGATAAAAGTGTTGAAGTTAAAAAAAAAGTTCTTGATGTGTTTGGCAAATAAGTGCTGATAAACAGTTTTTTAAATCAAAATGTCTGAAATACCTTTAAAAGCTGTTAACATAATAAAAGTTAATTAATTTATATTTTACAGTCATAAATAATTATATTTTGCTATCATTGACATATTTCTTTCTCATCACAAATTATTTATAAGAGGAATATAAACTTATTATAGATTTTAAAGATATATAATTTGAATAGATTAAAGAACGATTTAAGATTTTATTTTAGTTTCATCCATAGGTAATAATAATTGTCTATCATTCACATATTTCTTTATTATCACAAATTATTTATAAGAGGAATATAAATTTTTATTTAAGTTATATGTGCAACTTATTTTACATTTTAATAATATATAATTTGAATAGATCACTTGAAAGATTTAAGATTTATTTTATTTTCATTCATTAGTAATAGTAATTGTCTATCATCCACACGTGAAA
The DNA here is from genome assembly GCF_036512215.1 of Solanum lycopersicum. Classification (NCBI taxonomy): domain Eukaryota; kingdom Viridiplantae; phylum Streptophyta; class Magnoliopsida; order Solanales; family Solanaceae; genus Solanum; species Solanum lycopersicum. The sequence goes on from NC_090807.1 coordinate 46,955,962, forward strand.
AGGGAAAAATAGAAGAAAGAGATGTTAGGGTTATGTGGGTAATTTGAAGATTGTATAAAAATATTAAGGGTAAAAAGGTAAAAATGTGGTCAACTTAAAACAGCTTATAAGCTGGGAAAAAAAAAACACTCCTACCCTATCTTTTAACTTTTGGCTTAAAATAAGTTTTTTTTAACTTAAAATAAGTTATTTTAAATATTGTCAAACAGCTAAATAAGTCAAAAACCAGCTTTTAATTCAGTTTGACCAGCTTTTAAGTTGAGTCAAACAGGCTCTATATTTTCCCTTGTGTAGATATAGCTAATACATAGGTATGTTGATTTTTCTTATTTCTTTGTAATTGTACAGTGTTGCATGGAGATTAATAAAATATATTTTTTCACCAAAGAAGTATGAGTGACTCTTTGCCTCTTGTAATTAATAAAATACTTTTTGTCTCAATTATGTGATATTATAAAATTTAAGAAGTTATCGAAATTTTTATATGATTTTAAAAATATTTTAAATTGTTAATATTATTATAACTTATTGTACTTTTAATTAAAGAATTAAAAATATTCTTAAACTATGCAAAATAGCTTGAATTTATCATTAAATTATATTTCGTCTCAAAACTATCCTTCCTGTTAAACTATTGGGTCAAAGTACCCTTCATATTTACGGAAGTAGAAAAAAGATTTACTAACATACAATCACGAATATCCACTTTGAAACTGAACCCCGAAAAAAGTTATGAAACCACACCCACGGAATGAGGAGAAAGTTATGAAATCTTAAATATCATGCTTTGAAATCGTAAATATAATAAAATAAGAGAAAATTACCAATTTACAATCACGAATATCCACTTTGAAACTTAGCCACAAAAAAACTGTGAAACCCTAGCCACGAAATGAGGGAGAAGAGATTGAGTCGAAACTGGAAAATAATGAAATAAGGAGGGGTGGGGAGTAATTAGCAGGGGCGGACCTACAGTTGTATATGAACTCACTTTCATTGAAAAATAACACCGTATGTATATGTATATTGAATCAATTTTTAAAATTTTATATCTATATATTAACTTTTGACCCATTAACACTAAGTCTAAATTTAGTCAAATGGTTGAGGGGTTTCAGTTTCTCCCAGCCAACCCAAGATTGAATTCTTGTTTGCACAATTTATTTTTAATTCTTTTTTTATATAATATAAAACGTCCACACAGACTTTTGTCCTCTATCTAGGTAACTTTTGTCCATTTAGTTACTTGGGAACTATAAAAAGTAGAACAACTTTTTACTTTTACATTTAAAAGTTCAATTGTCATCAATTTTTGTCCTTTTTGTTTTTATTTTTTGTATTTAAAAAAACTCAACCAAAAAAGTATTAGTTCCTATTATTCTCAATTCTAAAAATCTTTTTTTCTTCTTCTTTGTTGAACACTTCCATGAGCCTCTCTTACTTTTCATCCCCAAAATTTTGAGCATCTTTTTTTTTTAAGAAAAGAGACTCTTTGTCTCTCAAATCTCGCATCAATAGGCAATATCCATCAAGTATGTTTTTCTCTCTTGACTCTAGTCTTTATATATACATATGTTTATTGTGGTTATTTTTTATTTTTTCAACTAAAAAATCCCTTATCATTCTAAAATCAACGTAAAATTATAAATAATATTAGGTATATTTCTACGTATTCGATTCTAAAATTAAGGTTGTGATAATTTTATTGAATATTTTGTTTTTATTTGTTAAATGTTCAATGAAGAGAAGTCATTCATAATATTCTTTTATCTTATTAGTTTATTTTGAAGACTAGTTTTTTGTCCACCTTGTTATTTACTGTCTCATTCATAAGTTAGTGTTTTTTTTCAAATGTATTAACATTGTTTAGATATGTACGTTGTTAGCCTCATAAAAGCGTCTTGTCTAAATTGTAGTCCTTAGTTTTTTATTGAGATCTAACTTGAGGAGAATGCTTTCGACATAATAACGTCAAGTTAATAAGATGTTATGGAAATTTATTAAAGTTAAGCAATGCAAATTACAAGATCATTTAATTCAAATTTCATTTATTTAACAATGCTTTACTTAGTTACTTTCTAATTAGAATTTTAATTTGTTAATATAGGTTGAATATTAAATGAAGAGATTTTTCTCCCCTATATCCTCCAAGTTGCTACAACCAATGCAAGTTCATCGCTTAAAATGTTCTTCGGGTGGAAGAAAACTTGAACCAATTAGAAGAAACTCATCATTCTGCTAAAATATCGAAACAAGAAGTAGATTTGGATTCTTTACCGGCAGATCCAAAGAAAAGAATATCCAGTCAAAACTATCATGCGGATGAACATGATGAGATTAGACGGACATATATCCAAAGAGGTCCTCATCAACCTCGAATTCACGATTTTCCTTAAAACGATATTTATGGATTAAAACGTATTTTTAATTGCAAATGATTTAAAAAGCTATCATGATTGCTTGGAGTATAGTGTGACTGAAGATGCAACTTATTATTTCAAGATGAAAGCATTCATCAAGGTGAAGGTGAAGTATTTTCAAGTATAGGGTTCAGGAGTTGGCACAAAAAGAAAAGATTAGATACACATATTGGCAAGTCAAAGAGTGCTCACAATCCAGCAAAGAAGAAGTGTGAAGATCTAATGCGACAAGAACAATCAATTCAAGCCGCATTTGTTAAGCTATCCAATCAAATCAAGCTTGAGCACAAAATTCGCTGGAAGGCTTCAAATGAAGTGGTGAGACTTCTCTTGAATCAAGGATTGACATTTCGTAGACATCGTGAAGATAAATTATCACTAAATAAAGGCAACGTTTCTTGAAATTCTTTCATAGTATGCGAAGCGGTATAATAAAATTGGTGAACTTGTGTTGAAAAAGGCTCCAAAAAATGAGCAGATGACTTCTAATAACATTCAAAAAGATATTGCATGTAAGCTTGAAACAATGAAAGTTATTATGGAGGATCTAAACGGTGACCATTTTTCATTGTTAGTTATGAATCTTGTGATATATCAAGTATGGAGCAAATGACAATTGTTTTGCGCTATACTGATAGAAAGGGGTCTGTGGTGAAATGGTTCATATGAATTATTCATGTTCATGATACTAGTGCTTTATGTATGAAAGAAGTTATTGTTAACTATCTTGTGCAACATTATTTGAGTCTATTTTTTATTTGGGGGCAACTTTATGATGGAGCTAGCAACGGGCGTTTAAGTGGCCTTAAATTTTGATTCAACAAGAACGTAAATCAGCTCATGCAATTCATTGTTTTGCTCACCAACTTCAGTTAACTCTTGTTGGGGTATCTAAAAAATATTTCCAAGTTGGAGAACTTGTATTGCTGATTTCTAATGTGTTAAATGTAGTGGGAGGTTCTTTTAAATGTATGGATGAACTTCGAGAATTTCAAGCTAAAAAAGTTCAAGTGACACTTGATATAGGTGAGGTTGAAAGTGGTAAGACATTGAATCAGGAACTTGATTTTGCTAGAGCTGTGTCAATACTCGGTGGTGTTCACAATATAAATCTTTTAAGAACTTCATTAGTATGTTTGGCTCTATTACTGATATTCTTTATACTATTGGTGTTGATTCTGAATCTGTTAAAGAAAAAGCTAAGGTAATCGGATATTTTAAAGTTTGTCAAACTTTTGAGATTGCTTTGATATTGCATTTAATGAGAGGTATTTTAGCGATCACAAATGAGCTTAATGAGTCTTTACGAAAGAAAGAACAAGATATTATAAATGTCATTTTACTTGTTAAAGTAGTGAAGAAACGATCGCAAGATTTAAGAAATGAAGGACGGGATTCACTTGTCGAGATTGTGTCTGCATTTTGTTTCAAGTATGATATTTTGATACATAATTTTGATGAGTTCTACGTTAATTTTGGAAGATCTCGACGTAAAGTTGTTGAGTATACTATTTCAAATCATTATTGTGTGAAAGTATTTTTTAAGATTATTGATTGGCAGCTTCAAGAACTCAATGATCTTTTAATGATGTTAGAATAGATTTGCTTATTGGAGTTGCTTGCTTGAATCCAGTTGACTCACTTTCTAATTTTAACATCAAAAACATATAAGGAATGGTTAAATTATAGCATGATGATTATGGTAATAATGTAATGATTACTCTTAGAAATCAGCTAAAGACTTGTATAGTTGATGTCTGTAATGTTGATAAAAGATTCTCCAACTTAAAAGGACTTGGCGATCTTTCTGAAATGCTAGTTAAGGTAAAGTAGTATTTAAATTATTCTTTCGTGTTTCGCCTTATAAAATTTGCATTGCTCCTGTCGTTTGCTATTGCTACAGTTGGAAGTGCTTTTTGGGCAATGAAGTTGATCAAGACTGAATTGCGAAATCGAATGGATGATAATTTCATGAGTAGTTGTATGGTGTCTAATGTAGCGAAAAGAATAATTAATATTATTTCTTATGAGAGTATTATGAATAGGTTTTAAGAAACGAAAACTCGTAGAATAGAATTGTAATGATATATATTTTAATTAATCAAAAAAAAATTTATTTGCATTTTTACTTATTTATTTTTTATATCTTTGAACTCACTTCGTAAAAATCCTGGGTTCGCCACTGTAATTAGGATTTATGGATTTAGTCCATGACAATGAAATCTTATTGGCATGTGATGTGGAATTCACATGGTATTTAACAACTTCCTTTAACAATAAGGGTACTTGTAACCCAATAGTTTGACGGGAAAGATAGTTTGAGCCAAAATATAGTTTAAGGTTAGTATGAGTTATTTTGAATAATTTAAGAGTAATTTTTACCCTTTTTCGTTTAGTCTATGTGACATTGGAACCCTATTTACGTGTAATATGACACCCACGTGACATTTAACAACTTATGTTAATAAGAATGATACTTTTGACTCAATAGTTTGACGAAAATGGTAGGTTTGAGCCGAAATATAGTTTAAGGATAAATAGGATCTATTACAGATAATTTAAGGGTACTTTTTACACTTTTCTGTTTTTACAATAATATATATTATTTTCCATGTTTCAATTGTGGCATATTTAAGATTTTAAAAGTAAACTTTTTTTATGTCTTCTAAATATACTAAACTGTCAATTGTTGTTATTTATAGTACCTTTTTAATGTAATTTTCAGATAATATATGTATGACTTGAAAATATTTTAGGTTGTTAATTATTTTAACATAGTACTTTTTTTTACATAATTTTAGCAATAATATATATTATTCGCTTTATTTCAATTTATGTGGAATATATAGGATTTCAAAAGTTAGGCTTATGTTAATTATTGTAATTTATAGTACCTTTTTAACGTAATTTTCAAATAATGTGTTACTTTCCAAGTTTCCATGTCTCGAGTTATGTGTCATTGATAGACTTTTTGGAGTCAAGTGATTTTTTTAAATGCATTTTATTTTTTTTAAATTTTTTTAAATTAATGTGCTTTATAGTACTTTCTACGTCAATTACAAAAAAATATATGTTTATCATCTAACCCATTTTATGTGGTACCAATAGAATCAAGAATCAATCAATTTTTTTTTATATAACATTTAAATATTTATGTTGTTAATTATTGTGATTTATAATATTATTTATGTAACTTTTAAATCTATAACCAACAAAAACGATAAGAGAAATACCCTTTAGAAAAAAACAAAGAAAATCACTAAATAGTAATATTACACTCTACTAATAGAAATGTTTAAAGGAAAAATTAGTAAAGTAGTCAAAATAAATAACATATTTAGTAAAATATCCATACTTTATAAATATTAGCAATAATGTCAAAAATGTCATTATTTTAAAAAATTTATGTGTCCCAATTTTCTTCCTATTTTATCTCTCTTTTTCAATTAATTCTATATATCCTTATTTTTAAAAAAATTATTCTCTCTCATATTTATCTTTTCAAATTGTTAATTCTCTCTCCCATTTAATTTTTTTTCTCTCTCATGGTTATCTTTTCTGATTTTCCTCCAACATTCAAGTTGCAAATATTTTTTTGTCATATATTTTGGTTGTTTTTTTAATCCAAAATTGAATCAACAAGAATCCCTTTGATTAAAGTATCTCTAATTTTTATCCTATTTTCAGATTTCTTTTCTAATTTTATTTTTGTTTAAATCTTAAAAAAATGTTGTTTGTATTTTCCAATTTCCGTTATGATTTACTCTCCAATGGCTGAATCCAAGAGGCTTACTAGAGGTATTCATCTTAATCAACCAATTTTTGGTGATTTTTCATCCTTTAATTTATTTATTACTTAACAAATAGTGTATAATGTATGATCCGCTACTAAAATGAGGGAAGAAAGAGGGTAAGAACATTTACAAGACTCATTGGTGTGCGAAACCTTCCTCAAATTCAGAACGCAAATGTAGAATCTTTGTCTACTCGTGAGGATCTTGAAAAAGACGACGAAGATCGCGAACAATTTTCTATTAGTTTGTTTTGTATTTATAGTTCTTTTTTAGAATTTGGTATGTCAACTAGTTATGTATTTTATTTATAAGAAGAACAACCTTCTATTAGTTTATTTATATTCGAATACAAATACAAATAATAGACATATTGGAATGAATACGACTTAAAAAAGGAAACAAGATTTTGAAAAGAAAAATAAATACACAATGAAAAAGTATATACGAATACAAATGTATTTCTTAAATAGCTACATTTTATTTGACATATATATTGAATGAATACAAACTAATAAAGGTATGTCAACTGAATTTGACATTTTTTTCTAATTTGTATTTATTCTAAAGGTATGTCAACTAGTTATGTATTTTATTTAAGAATGAGTACACCAAATATTCAATTATTTCTTTTCAATTTTATATTTCATTCACTTTTTCATCATACTAATTTTTTGTATATAATATATTATTATACAAAAGTCTAAATAAAAACTAGAATAAATAGAAATACAAATAAAATACATATTGAAATGAATACATAAAGGATTTTTGAAGAAAAAAATAACTATATAGGGAAAAAATATATGAAAATACAAATATATTTCTTAAATGACTATATAGATAAATTCGACATACCTATTGGAATGAATACAAACTAATAAAAAACTATAATAAATATAAATAGAATATATTGTGGAATGAATATAATTTTAAAAAGGTAAAAATTTTGGAGAAAAAAAACAAAATTTAAATTTTATTTGAAAATGTAACTGATGAGAAAATTAAGGATGCTTGCCTTTTTTGAAATACCCCCCCCCCCTTTATTTTCTCCTTTTTGTTATTAAATAATTATATTCTTTAAATAAAAATAAATAATAAAAACATACATAACAAACTAAAATGACATTTTTACTAAATATTGAAATTGTTGCTAATGAGTCCTCTTAAATGCTAAAATATTGACATTTTGAAAAATTTCTCATGTTTAAATAAAAAACTAAATGAGCCGACATAGTAAAGTTAGCCCATGAGTTGGGCCCACACAATTCAAGAGAAAGAATTATCATTTTGATAGGACATATTACGACTGGTCAACAGACCAGAATTGGTTCATTGGATCGAAATGAATTGGTATTGGATCGGAATGGGACACGTTGATCGGTATGTTGATCGGTACTGGGATGAATAATCAATTTCACCCCGTTTCACTATATACCGGAATGGAATCGGAACGAATCGAACGGACTGGAATGGAACAGGACGACATTTTTTGGAATTAGGAAAAATGAATATTTTTTTAAGTTTAAATTAATAGTTTTTAAATTTATACTATAGTTTTTACTTAAGTTTATTTTAAATATATTTTAATTTTTTTTGTTATTAATTTTGCAAGTAAAGTCTAATAAAGTTTTCAAAATTTAAATCTTTTGAAGTTTATACTTTATAAGTTATTACTTATTATTCATTAATATTTATTTTATAAGTTATATTTATAACTTGTGTCTTGTAAATTATAAATAATTAAAATAAAAAAAATAGTCGTTTTAATTTTTTCGTCTTAAAACGACCATTGGGAAAAGGGAAGAAGAAAAAGGAATGCCGAATGGGGTGTTGGAAAGGGGGATTGCAGCTTTATCAAAAGTTGCAGGGCAGGGGCAGATGGTCTGGGGCTCAGGGCGCAGGGCAGCTTTTAGTAAAGTTGTCGCCTGCCAAGTGTCAGGGAAGGGGAGGGTGTGGTGGGTAATTAATTTTAATATATATAAATTATATAAAATATAAAAAATTAATATATATTAAATAAATCGGATCGAAATTGAAACGGATCGAACCGGAATAGGGATGAACCGGTACAGATACACCGGTACCAAACTACAATTCCGTCCCGTTCCGTGTACCAGTTCAGACTATTCCGTCCCATCCCGTACGCAACCGAAACGAGACGAATCGGAACAAACTTGAATGGTACCGAAACGGTACCGGTACGTCTTGTTCCGTCGCCCAATCTTGGGACATATAAGTCATAATGTAAATATTGATTGTTTTTTTTGGGGGGGTTTAGTGAGGAAAAGGTACACCTTTAAAGCAAAAAGATACAAAGGTTTCAAAATTGATCCTGAACTATGTGAAATAGATCAATTATACCTTTCACTAAATTTTGGAATTAAAAATGTATGTGTTATTATCCTAAGAGACCACATATACCCTTAAAAGTTAACACCTCATATTTTTATTGAATTGGCAAGCCATGTGGGACTAATCCTTCCACCTAAGCATTGTCAACTACGATTTACTACAAAAGAACTAGACCCTTAGCGGCGATAATAGTTGTCACAAAAGCCGAATAAGTCGTCACTAAAAATTTTTAACATTAAATTCTAATTTTGTGTTTTTTTAATCATTTTAAATTAAAATAAAAATGATATCAATAAGTAGCAGTTTTAAGACACTTTATGTTTTATTTTATGTTATATATAAATATATAAAATGTACAACGATGCATTATATAGTAGGAGATATGAATCGAGAAGTAATTTTCATGATTTTTCGTAATAATATTGGGTACTTTTAATATTAATATTGCAAGTTATTTATTTTAGAAAATTAGGTTGCAAGCGAAAATTAATTATCATATTTTTTTGTTGAAAAAATAGGTTTTACTATTAGTCGGCACCGAAACTCACTAAACTTTTAGTGGCAATATTTTGAGATTTTGTGGCAACTTTGTCGCCACTAAATATCAAGTTCTTTTGTAGTGAATCTTAGTTGGCAACGCTTAGGTGGAGGTATTAGTGTCATGTGGCATGTCACGTCACTAAAAAATTGGGATGTTAACTCTTGAGGGTATTTGTTGGTCTCCTAGGATAACAGCGGGGATATTTTTGATCCCAAAATGTAATGGAGGGTATAAGTAGTTTATTTCGCATAGTTCAGGGGTAATTTTCACCCTTTTCCGTAAAAAGTAATATGTTATACATATTTATTTTTTTAAAAAATATCAAGTGCTATTTGTAGAAAATATAATTTTTTCAAAAAAAAGTAAAAAAGTAATAGAAATTTTATACATTATGAATAGTGTCTCAAGAAAAATTAAATAATTGGTTATAACAAACTTCATAAAAAAAATATATTTAAATTTAAGGCCTTCATTCAGATTTGACTTTTAAGCCACTAATTTATTAGAGTTGCGCCTGCTTCTTTGTAAAGATAGTTTTGTCATTTGAGTGGATTTCCCACTCACCTATATAAAACTATACTAGATGGCTGTTGTAAGGATCAAGATTACATACTTGCTCTTGAAAATATTGTTGGGTATGTAGCAAGAATTGATGGGAAATAGAGGGAAGGAGAGGAATTTGAAAGGTTTAGAACTTGAAAGGTTGGGAACTTGAAAAGTCCTCTAATGCTTTATTGAAAAAGGCTATAGTCCCTCATCGGTAATGGAAAAGAAAATAGGAGAGTTTAAATAAATAAACACTCCTATTAATTGTTAAAAGGGTTGGAAAGAGGGACCCCCCTCGCGCCGTCGTTGTCGTCGCTCGCTTCGGCTTCGGCTTTGGCTTTGGCTTTGGCAAATGATCGATCGAGAGATAATTTTTTGGATAAAATTTATTTTAATTATTTATTAATTAATTTTAAATGGCCAAAAATTATTTTCAATAAATTAGTTGATAACAGAACTTAACCGAAATATTTTCAACTTTTTAGTTAACCCGACCCGACTCGGATCCGCGCGAGTGACCCGTTTTAAATTTCGTTATATTCAAAATTTCCCGCCATGACTGTTCTGAAAGGTTGCAACTTTCAGGAACAGTCAATACCATTTGAAAGTTTGCAACCTTTCATTAATGGTCGTGTTAATTCTGAAAGGGTTGCAACCTTTCTGAAAGGGTTGCAACCTTTCAGAATATATTCTTCTTGCCTATAAATACCATTGAGTCTTCAGAATATTCACTACGAATTTGTTCTGATCTTCCTTCTTCTTAAAAACATATATTTCTTTGTGTACTTTCCTGTTGTGGATTGATTCGCTGACAGTAGAGTTTTTGGTATCTACACTCTACTGATTAAAATCATTTTACCCTGGGAGGTTATATTCCAAATCAAACCTCGGATACTAGAGGGGAATAATTTCCTTAAGGGGACACTGTGAATTCAGTGGACTTGATTTTCTTCCTAAATTTTCAATAACAGTATTCCAGATTCTGGTACGTTTTTTACAGATTAAATTATTTTTTACAAATAAACTTCTGTTCATCTTATTTACTGGTTAAAAAAAAATCTCAGTTACTTTGTGTTTCTGAATGATTTATTAGAACCAGTAATTTCTGATTTTATAACACAGGTTGGAAACAATCTTAAGGAAATTATTAAATCTGTGTTTCTGGTGGAGACAAAAATCTTTGTGATTTTATACTCCTTTAAGTGTGCAATTATATTTTTATTGCTTACTTATATTGTATCAATTTTGTTTATCAGAAATGGAAAACACTGGTGTTACAGTGGCTGTTGCTGCACCAACCCGACCTCTTGTATCACAAGCAGAGAAACCGGGTAAATTCACAGGTGTGAATTTTAAAGGATGGCAGCAACGAGTATTTTTTTGGCTTACCACTCTTGGTCTGCAGAAATTTACAAGTGAAGATACTCCAGTTCCTGCTGATGATATGCCAGACAGGGAAAAATTTATGATTGTTGAAGCATGGAAACAGTCAGATTCCTATGTAAAGGTTACATTTTGAGTGCTTTAGAGGATGACTTATATAATGTCTATAGTGCAATAACAACTTCAAAAGAGTTATGGAATGCACTTGAGAAGAAATATAAGACAGAAGATGCATGCTTGAAAAAGTTTGTGGTCGCAAAGTTTTTAGACTATAAAATGACAGATAGTAAAACTGTTGGATCACAAGTGCAGGAACTTCAACTTATTCTCCATGATCTGATTGCTGAAGATATGGTAGTAAATGAAGCTTTTCAAGTGGCTGCAAAGATCGAGAAGTTGCCTCCTTCGTGGAATGATTTCAAGAATTATCTAAAGCACAAGCGTAAAGAAATGAAGCTTGAAGATCTTGTGATTCGGCTCAAGATTGAGGAAGATAACAAAAATGCCGAAAAGAAGTCGCGTAACAGTTCAACAATCATTGGAGTTAATATTGTTGAAGAAGCTCCTACCAAAGACAAAAAGAGAAAGAAGTCCAATGGGCAGAAGTCAGAACAGGCCAAGAAAAAATTCAAAGGCAACTGTTATAATTGTGGCAAGGCTGGTCATAGATCTTCTGATTGTCATGCTCCAAGAAAGGACAAAAACAAAGGCAAAGGCAAAAATCAAGCAAACATCGTGGAAAAATGGAAGATGCAGATGACTTGTGTGCAATGATATCGGAGTGTAACTTAGTTGGAAATCCCAAGGAGTGGTTTCTCGACTCAGGTGCCACTAGACATATTTGCTCTGCAAAAGAAGCCTTTGCAACATACACTCTTGTTGAGTACGATGAATATTTATTCATGGGAAACACAGCAACAGCAAGGATTGCAGGAACTGGCAAAGTAATGTTGAAAATGACATCCGGCAAAGTGTTGACTTTAAACAATGTTCTGCATGTCCCTACTATTAGAAAGAATTTAGTTTCTGCTGCACTACTCGTTAAGAACGGGTTTAAGTGTGCCCTAGTTAGTGATAAAGCTGTAATAAGTAAGAATGAAATGTTCATATGAAAGGGCAATCTCAATGAGGGTCTTTTCAAACTAAATGTAATGGTTATTGACAGTATCAATAAAAATTCTGCTTCTGTTTACTTATTGGAGTTAAGTGATTTATGGCATGCCCGTTTGGGACATGTAAATTACAAAGCCTTGCGAAAATTGGTTAATTTAGAAGTATTGCCTGATTTTAAATGCGATAAGTCGAAATGTGAAATTTGTGTGGAAAGTAAGTTTGTTAAACATCCTTACAAGTCTGTTGAAAGAAATTCTAAAACTTTAGACTTAATTCACACAGATATATGCGATATGAAGTCAACACCATCTCGTGGTGGAAAAAAGTACTTTATAACTTTTATTGATGACTGCACTCGATTTTGTTATGTATACTTGCTTAATAGTAAGGATGAAGCAATTGATGCATTTAAGCAATACAAAAATGAAGTGGAAAACCAATTGAATCTAAAGATAAAAATGATTCGGAGTGATAGGGGTGGAGAATATGAATCTCCTTTTACAGATATATGTTTGGAATATGGTATTATTCATCAAACTACTGCACCTTATACACCACAGTCAAATGGTTTGGCAGAACGGAAGAACAGAACATTAAATGAAATGATGAATGCCTTAATGATTAATTCTGGTTCACCGCGAAATCTTTGGGGGAAGCCATTCTTACAGCTAATAAAATACTCAATAGAGTACCCCATCGAAAAACACAATCAATTCCATATGAGTTGTGGAAAGAAAGAAAACCCAACTTGAAATATTTTAAAGTGTGGGGGTGTTTAGCCAAGGTAGAGGTTCCTTTACCGAAGAGTGTTAAAATTGGACCCAAAACAATAGATTGTGTCTTTATTGGATATGCTGTGAATAGTAAAGCCTGTCGATTTTTGGTTCACAAATCTAATAATCCTGAGATTCATGTTAATACGATAATTGAATCAGATAGTGCAGAGTTTTTTGAAAACATTTATCCGTATAAAATTGAAAGTGAGTCAACAAGTGAAAGATCTAAACGACCACGAGAAGAATCAATAGAAAATATTCTAACTAGTGAGGAACCTAGGTGAAGTACTCGACAACGAAAATCTGTTTCTTTCGGACCAGATTTTGTAGCACTATTGCTTGAAAATGAGCCTCAAACATTTAAAGCAGCTATGTCTTCGTCAGAGTCAACTTATTGGAAAGAAGCAGTCAATAGTGAGATTGAATCAATTTTAAGCAATCACACTTGGGAATTGACTGATCTTCCTCCAGGAAATAAACCTTTAGGATCAAAATGGATCTTTAAAAGGAAAATGAAACCTGATGGGACTATTGACAAATATAAGGCTAGACTGGTAGTCAAAGGGTACAGACAAAAGGAAGGTCTGGACTACTTTGACACATATTCTCCAGTAACAAGGATAACATCAATTAGGATGTTAATAGCACTTGCAGCAGTGCATGATCTTAAAATCCACCAAATGGATGTAAAGACAGCCTTCTTAAATGGAGAGTTAGAGGAAGAAATTTACATGGAACAACCTGAAGGGTTTATAGTTCCTGGTAAAGAAAAGAAAGTATGCAGACTTGTGAAGTCACTTTATGGACTCAAGCAAGCACTCAAACAATGGCATGCTAAATTTGATCAAGTAATGTTGGCAAATGGATTCAAGATTAACGAATGTGATAAATGTGTTTACATCAAAAATGTTATGAATCATGAAGTCATTGTTTGTTTGTATGTTGATGACATGTTAATAATGAGTAAAAAAATTGATGATATAAATGCTACTAAGCGCATGTTGTCCAACAAGTTCGATTGAAAGACTTAGGAGTTGCTGATTTGATCTTAGGGGTCAGGATTATCAAAACTCCCCAAGGACTAGCATTATCTCAATATCATTATATTGAAAAAGTATTGGATAAGTTCAATTACTTGAATTTCAATGTAGTCAAAACTCCAATTGATTTAAGTTGTACATTTAAAAAGAATGAAGGTCAAAGTGACTCTCAATTGTAATATGCCAGAGTGTTGGGAAGTTTGATGTATATTATGAATTGCACACGACCAGATATAGCATGTGCTATTAGTAAACTGAGTCGGTACACTAGTAATCCGAATCAAACTCACTGGATGGCTATGAAACGTGTGTTGGGTTATCTAAAATGGACACAACATTATGCTTTGCATTATAACAAATATCCTGCTGTGATTGAAGGATATAGTGATGCAAATTGGATCACTGGGTCAAATGATGTAAAATCCACGAGTGGTTATGTATTCATACTTGGTGGAGGAGCTGTTTCTTGGAAATCTTCCAAACAGACATGTATTGCTCGCTCCACAATGGAATCTGAATTCATTGCTTTGGATAAGGCTGGTGAAGAAGCAGAATGGCTCCGGAATTTCCTAGAGGATATTCCATTCTGGCCCAAACCTGTCGGACCAATTTGCATACATTGCGATAGTCAAGCAGCAATAGGTAGGGCAGAGAGCGTTATGTACAACGGGAAGTCTCGTCATATACGACGTAGACATAACACCATAAGACAACTGCTCTCTAGTAGAATTATCACAATTGACTATGTAAAGTCAAGTGATAATGTGTCTGATCCACTAACGAAAGGCCTAGTGAGAGAGGCAGTTGAAAGATCATCTAAGGGAATGGGTTTACGGCTTAGGACAAGTCAGCATGATGGTAACTCTATCTAGTAGACTGGAGATCCCAATAGCTAGATTCAAGGAGAAAAACAAAGTTGTGGCTGACGGTTCGACATTGTCAAATAACTCAATCCATTCTTATGATGAAGACAATGTTCAGGAAAAGGTTAAGACTTTAAGGCTTGTTAATGAGGTAATAAAGCTTAAAGTTTTTAATGATTTGCTAAGTTTGGTAGATTTGACCAAATAGTGTATCTACGAGATGACACGGTTAGAAATCACCTATGTGAGTGTGAAGTGGAAGCCGCTTCAAAGAGAATTTATGTCAAAAGCCTATTCTCTATACACTCATGAAACCAGGAGGTGTTCATGGCTGAAACGAATACAACCGTAAGAATCATAAACAGTAAAGGGTTAATTATGTGACATATGGTTGTCTAGGTATACACCAAAGTTCGACGGTTCAAAGATATCACATCTACCGATTGACCGAGTATATCCGACATATGTTCACTACGGAAAGTCCAAGGGGAAACCTACTTATCCAGATGCAATTAATCCTTGCTTGTAAAGTACACAATTGTCCGTGCATTCCTATGTTATAACTATTCCCCATCAATGTGGGAGATTGTTGGGTATGTAGCAAGAATTGATGGGAAATAGAGGGAAGGAGAGGAATTTGAAAGGTTGGGAACTTGAAAAGTCCTCTAATGCTTTATTGAAAAAGGCAATAGTCCCTCATCGGTAATGGAAAAGAAAATAGGAGAGTTTAAATAAATAAACACTCCTATTAATTGTTAAAAGGGTTGGAAAGAGGGACCCCCCTCGCGCCGTCGTCGTCGCTCGCTTCGGCTTTGACTTTGGCTTTGGCTTTGACAAATGATCGATCGAGAGATAATTCTTTGGACAAAATTTATTTTAATTATTTATTAATTAATTTTAAATGGCCAAAAATTATTTTCAATAAATTAGTTGATAACAGAACTTAACCGAAATGTTTTCAACTTTTTAGTTAACCCGACCCGACTCGGATCCGCATTTCCCGCCATGACTGTTTTGAAAGGTTGCAACTTTTAGGAACAGTCAATACCATTTGAAAGTTTGCAACCATTCATTAATGGTCGTGTTAATTCTGAAAGGGTTGCAACCTTTCAGAATATATTCTTCTTGCCTATAAATACCATTCAGTCTTCAGAATATTCACTACGAATTTGTTCTGATCTTCCTTCTTCTTAAAAACATATATTTCTTTGTGTACTTTCCTGTTGTGGATTGATTCGCTGACAGTAGAGTTTTTGGTATCTACACTCTACTGATTAAAATCATTTTACCCTGGGAGGTTATATTCCAAATCAAACATCGGATACTAGAGGGGAATAATTTCCTTAAGGGACACTGTGAATTCAGTGGACTTGATTTTCTTCCTTAATTTTCAATAAGAGTATTCCAGATTCTGGTACGTTTTTTACAGATTAAATTATTTTTTACAAATAAACTTCTGTTCATCTTATTTACCGGTTAAAAAAAAATTCTCAGTTACTTTGTGTTTCTGAATGATTTATTAGAACCAGTAATTTCTGATTTTATAACACAGGTTGGAAACAAATATTACATCACGGCTACAATGACGATATCCAAAAAATCATATTCATCATCTCTTAGCTACAATTACACACTTTCGATGTTGGGATCTAGATACATCTTCTAAAGTTTTTTTTTTTTTATCATCAATCCTTCTCATTTGAAATCTCAAAATTCATGTGATGGGAGTTCTTGTGTATCGTTTATAACTTTAGGAGGAGTATTTTACAAATGTAAATTATTAGAAGTTGTAACTCAAAGCACCTTAGGCATGAAAGCTTGAAAACATTGAAAAGACGAAATGAAACACATCTATAACTAAAAAAGAAATGAATATCTCATTCAGATGGAAACACTTTCAGTGCTCCTCCTTAAGAAACTTCAAGAAGGTAAAGGACAGTAAAACTCAGTGGTATAATACCAATTCTCGATGGCTTTATCTCGTATTCCATTGATACCATACTCATGTTATGCTTTATTTTAAAAAATTCCTAACGTAGCCTCACATGGATTTTTTTTTATAATTTTAACTTTTCACCGAGATAATTATCTAATATATTATGAGATATTTTACCTTTTCACTTCTATGTACATATCATGTTTATAACTGGGTTCAGAGAAGTATGATTTGTTGACGATCACATATATGATTGAAAGGTTAATTACACATACATTTAAGAAGTTACATGTTTCATTCTATCCTTGATTGTGCAATTGAGCTTAATATAATAATTTTTCAGTTCTTGTTTGTCAAAAAAATGAGTAAGTGGTGAGCAAGAATTGCAAGGCTCAAGTGATGACACCACCCATTGGATATAATTGTGAAGTCTTTGATATAAAAGAGTGAGACTCAAAGGATGAAATTAAATGTGTAGTAAGGGGCGTATGTTGTCATGAGATTCGTGCAATATGAAATAAAAAATTATGACCTTAAATTCAAAATCGTATAACTTGACGTAAATAATAAGTTTTATTTCACAAGAAGCGAATTAAATACTAATATTCGCAAATCTATTACTCCATTTTACCAAGGAAATAAAGTTTTAAGTGAGGAAATGCAACTTAAATTTATAGTATAGAGGGAAAAATTGCGCAGTTGTATCATAAATGAGAATTTTAATTTTGGAAAGTACTAAATTCCCAAAATAATGACTTACTTTGTTTTCCAAACTTCAATTAGTCTCTCATGCATATATCCAAATGAATACCACCGTACAATTCACTAGTTGCTTGTCCATTCCCTCCACCGCAACACCAGTTCCAAATTTTATAATATATATATATATATATATATATATATATATATATATATATATATATGGTTCATGTTTGCTATAAATATTAAAATGTTAGCGTTTCTTTTTTACCTTAATATGAATTATAATTTTTCTCATGTTTTCAACATATTCATCGATAGGGCATTTTCACCAAAATTAAAAATGATTAGAGAAGCCTGAATGTTATCATTCTGCATGTGAATAAACTAAATTATAATTTCACATAAAAAAAGTTGAAGAAAAAAAAATATCAACTAAATAGTAAATAAGGTCTAAACTATTGGATTTAGTTCGTTTGAAAAGCCACTAAGTAATGGCTAGCAATAACGTCAAACTATGTATTATTATCATAAGGAGTATTAAACTTATAAAAAACAAAAAAATAAAACTCAAAAAACAGTGACCAACGTATTGTTATGTGTAGTAAAATAAAATAATACTAGTACAATATAGGTAATTATTTTATTTTTGTAGGCCACTTTGCGCAGTTTAAGTCAGCTGTGCTCAACAACCAGACCAACGTATTCTTTTGTATCAAAATAAAATAATTAAAAATTATACATATAAAAAATAATAAACAAACCAAATCTAAAAAAAATGAGTAAAAACTCTGCATATAAAAATTAAAACCAAACGTCTTGAAAAAATAAATTTAAAAAAAAAACAGTGGTGTATTCACACGTATCTTTATGCATCATACGGTCTAGCTATGTATTAATATCATAACGAGTATTAGACTAATAAGAAACAAGAAAATAAAATGGGAACTTTTTTTTTTTTTTCGTATAATCAGCCTGCAAGGCACCGATATCCTTGCGCCTTGTAAGGCTAAAAGGAGGCTGAGCCTTACAAGGCTATAAAATTGCTAAACCTTGTAAGGTTCACGAAAATCTAAATTTAATTTTTTAAAAAATTTACTTTACACAGCATCAATAATTATTATTTTTTAATTTAAAAATAAAATTAATTTACTGTTTTAAAATTTTCAAAAGAAAGTATTACTCTTGATTCTGGACTCCTCTTATAGCCCTAGGCCATAAAATTAGTAGAATCAGAAATCTGCGACTTTAGGACTCCTACTAGAGACCCATCAAAAAGTAATAGCAGGATTACCTCCAAAAACCCGATCAATATTACATTTCAACCACCCATTAGGAGGTGGTACCTCTTTACTATTTATGATTGATATAGAAATATGTAATTTTCAAACATGATTACCATTTGTGGCCAGATAGTGTGACAAATTATATAAATCTTAACCTAATAAATTTGAAAATGGCAGAGTTAATATTCCACATCACTGTATTTTCGAAATAAGAACCTCCATACAAGATGGTGTTTTTCTGCTTCCATGAAAATCATAACATAATGGCCTAATAAAAATTAGTAGTCCCCTAAAGTTGTCACTAACTTTCACTTAGACATTCTAACTAGACTGTTTATTTTATTTAAGGTTCTATTGTGTGATTTTGACACTTTCCTTACAATCAGTAAAAATATATAACGTGTGTGTAATGCAGTCGCAAATAACATATAAAGTGTCCAATCAAATGACGACATTTGTCATTTGTGCCTAAATCTTTTTTAAATAATGAATTTTGAGAAAAATAAAATATAGCCAATGAATCAATGACATGTGACATTTTTGCCCACATAATTTTAAAAAAAAAACATTTAACGAATTAACAAAAAATATTTTGCAACCTTCTCATTATCTTCTCCAAAATAACAATTTTGCAAAAACTCTGCCCCCTCCCTCCCAAACCACCACTTCTCAAACATACACCAACCCTTTTATTATAAAAATATAAAGTTAAGTCATGAATTCATATTTATCTTAATCAAAAACGAAACATTAAAGTTGAATAGAAATAATTAAAATTAAGTGAAAAAAATAAGAAAACATTTACAATGTAAGCAAAGTATGAAGGTCGGTGAAGAAAGATGTAACGACCTGTTTAGTCGTTTTGAGCAACAAACTTCAATTCTGGAAAAACAGGCTGAGGCGACGGACCAAACGACGATCCGTCATGGGCACGACGGACCGTCGCAGGGTCTCGTTTCAAAACACTTAGAAAATCTGAAATTGGGTACTGAAAATCGACTCTCTGAACTTCGTGACGGAATGGCAGGACGGACCGTCACAGGAGTGACGAACCGTCATAGATTGTTCAGTGGAAATTGACTCTCTGACTCTTGCGACGACCTGCAGGACGGACCGTCGCAGGCACGACGGCCCGTCACAGGTTGCGCAAATCCCAGGCAGAATCGGATTTCCTTACACGTTTTAAGGGACGTTTTTGGACTATTCCTTCCTTAATTATAGATTTCGTGGGTTTATATTAATAAATCAAATTCTTGGGGGTTAAAAGAGGTAACCCTAAGTTAATTAGTGGGGTATTATTGCCATCTTTTACACTTAATTATATGTTAACTAGGGTAAAAGAAAGAAGGTTTGAATAAAGAAAATAGAGAGAACAAGGAGAGAGAGAAATTGATCGATCAAGAGGCAGAGGGAATATCAAAGCTTGGGAAATTGCTTGTTGATTCCAATTCTTCGGTGGAGGTAGGTTATGGTTTTCATGCTTCATAAGTAAACTCTTAATAGTGAATGATATGTATTGGTAGTATTGTAAACCCTACTATATGCTTAATGGTATGTTTGCATGAATATGATTATGTGATTGTGATAAGATAAGCATGATGAAAATATTGAATCCCAAATCTTGAAAAGAAACTTTAATATACATTATTAATGATGATGCCTTGGTATAGAAGAAGGCTTGATGAATTAAAGTAATGGGATTGATGATGCCTTGGAATAGAGAAGGCTTGATGATTTACAGAATGATATTAGTGGATCAGAGTGTCACGTTCCGACACATAGAATTAGGGGATCGGAGTGTCACGTACCGACACATGTAGGGGATCGGAGTGTCACGTACCGACACATGTAGGGGATCGGAGTGTCACGTTTCGACACATGTAGGGGATCGGAGTGTCACGTTCCGACACATGTAGGGGATCGGAGTGTCACGTTCCGACACATAGAATTAGGGGATCGGAGTGTCACGTTCCGACACATAGAATTAGGGGATCGGAGTGTCACATACCGACACATAGTAGTAGGAGATCGGAGTGTCACGTACCGACACAAGAGGAGGAAAGATAATGAATCTTGAAAGATGATAATATACTCAACTTAATATACTTAATTCCCAAATGAGTATGGTGTTGAGGCTTGAGCCCTCATGGATGAACTTGATAGTACTTATTGATGATTATAATACTTGTTGTTTCTATATGTTGAGTTTTATAGTTGATTTACGATAATATTGATATATACTGTTCCCTATTTTGAGTTGGTCGATGATATCTACTCAGTACCCGTGTTTTGTACTGACCCCTACTTTTATGTTTTTCTTCTTGTTATTTGTGGAGTGCAGCAAACGTGTCGTCATCTTCGACTCAACAGTAACTCAAGCCAGTCTTCGTCACACCGGATCTTCAGGGTGAGCTAACGTTTCTAGCTTGGACTGGATCTTCTCCTTCATGTCTTGATGCCTTGAACTTCCGGCATGGACTAGCTTCTTATGTATTTTTAGCTTCTTAGAAACTCTTATAATTAGTAGTTTAAAGTAGATGTTCTTGTGATGATGACTTTCAGTTTCTGGGGATAATGATAAGTTTTTGAGTTATAGAAGTTAATTATTTATTTTTACTTATGAGTTTAAGTCTTCCGCATTACTTTCTGTTTATATTATATTGAAATGTTAAGGTTTAGATTGGTTGGTTCGCTCACATAGGAGGGTAAGTGTGGGTGCCAGTCGCAACCCGGTTTGGGTCGTGACAAACTTGGTATCAGAGCATTAGGTTCGTTGGTCTCATCACACAAGAACAGGTCTAGTAGAGTCTTTAGGAACGGTAGGGGGACGCCTTTACTTTTCTTTGAGAGGCTATAAGACTTTAGGAAAATTTCACCCTTTCATTCTTTCTTTCGTGCTACTACTTGAGTCCAATTGGTATCTAGGCGATACAAATTGGTATCTGACCATCTTCACTCTCTTTTGCAGATGGTTAGAACTAGAGCAACGACCACGTCAACACCAACACCGGCCAGACAAGAAACAACTGAGCCAGCCACTGGGGCTGTGGCTCGAGGAAGAACAGCGGCAAGGGGCCGTGGTAGAGGTCGTGGGAGGACGTCCTCTAGGGGAAGAGGACGAGCACCTAGCCCATCTGATACTAGGGCAGTGACTCCTCCACCGACTGAGGAAGTAATAAGAGAAGGGGAGGATGGGGAAACTGAACAAGTGCAGAATGAGGGATTGCCACCCCAACCTACCCCAGAGATGATCAATCAGGTTCTGGCTTATCTTAGCGGGTTATCTGATCAGGGCCAGACACCCCCAGTGTTTTCTGCACCAGCACCTCAGGCTCCGGAGGTACAACATGCGGCTACTATGGCTCCCCGCATGGATGTTCCATTGGAAATAGGCACGTTTCCACGTCTGACTACTGGGCCTATAATGACAAATGATCAGCATGAACTTTTCAGTAAGTTCTTGAAATTGAAACCTCCGGTCTTCAAGGGTACTGAATCGGAGGATGCTTATGATTTTCTGGTTGACTGTCACGAGCTACTACACAAGATGGGTATAGTAGAGCGGTTTGGTGTGGAGTTTGTGACTTATCAGTTTCAAGGGAACGCCAAAATGTGGTGGCGGTCGCATATTGAGTGTCAACCAACGGAGGCACCACCTATGACTTGGGCCTCATTCTCTAACTTGTTTATGGAGAAGTATATCCCCCGAACTTTGAGGGATAGGAAAAGGGATGAGTTCTTGAGCCTAGAGCAAGGTAGGATGTCGGTCAATGCATATGAGGCTAAGTTCCGTGCACTATCCAGATATGCCACCCAACTGTGTTTCAGTCCATGAGAGCGAATTCGCTGGTTTGTGAAGGGGTTGAGGTCAGAATTACGGATTTCGGCCTTACAGATAGCGGCAACGGTAAAATCCTTCCAAGAGGTGGTAGACTTTGTGATAGAAGTGGAAGGAGTGAAGCCAGACGACTTCACCCCGACATCGACATCAAAAAGGTTTCGAAAGGGAGGTGAGTTTAATGGTGCTTACACTAGAGGACAGGGTTCGGGAAGTTACTCGGTCCGACCAATTCAGTCTTCACTACAGACTGTAGTTGGGGGACCACCTCAGACCGGTCAACACTTCTCCGAGGGGCCTATGATTGACTCCAGAGAATGTTATGGATGTGGGGAGATTGGACATATTAGGAAAAATTGTCCCAGACAAAGTTATAGACCCCCAATAGCTAGAGGTAGAGGTGGTCATGGTAGAGGCCGTTATTCTGGAGGACGTGGTGGTCGAGGTAATGGTGGTCACCAAAACGGCAGAGGTAATGGGCAAACTGGGGCCACTATATCACAACATGGTAGGGGCAATGGACAGACAAATGATAGGGCCCATTGTTACGCTTTCCCTGGGCGGTCTGAAGCGGAGGCATCTGATGCTGTCATCACAAGTAATCTTCTGGTTTGTGATTGCATGGCTTCTGTATTGTTTGATTCTGGATCCACGTTTTCTTATGTATCTTCCTCATTTGCTAATGGTCTAAATTTACATTGTGAATTTCTTGATATGCCTATTCGTGTTTCTACTCCGGTGGGTGAGTCTGTGGTAGTTGAAAAGGTATATAGGTCTTGTTTGGTGAACTTTGTAAAGAGCAACACTTATGTAGATTTGGTTATATTAGAAATGGATGATTTTGATGTAATTCTGGGTATGACTTGGCTTTCTCCGCAATTTACGATCTTGGATTGTAATGCTAAAATGGTGACGTTAGCCAAGCCTGGGACAGATCGGTTAGTGTGGGAGGGTGACTACACTTCCAATCCGATGCGTATCATCTCCTTTCTTCGTGCTAAGAAAATGGTTAGTAAAGGGTGTTTAGCTTTCTTGGCACATCTCAAGGATGACACTACCCAAGTGCCTTCGATTGAGTCGGTTTCAGTAGTCCGTAAGTTTCTGGATGTGTTCCCTGCAGATCTTCCTGGTATGCCACCAGATAGGGATATTGACTTCTATATCGATCTTGAACCGGGTACTCGCCCCATTTCTATACCCCCTTATAGAATGGCTCCCGTAGAGTTAAGAGAGTTAAAGGCACAACTTCAAGAGTTGTTAAACAAAGGCTTTATTAGACCAAGTGCATCTCCTTGGGGTGCTCCAGTTTTGTTTGTAAAGAAGAAGGATGGGAGTTTTCGAATGTGTATAGACTACAGACAACTAAACAAGGTAACCATAAAGAACAAGTATCCTCTTCCCCGCATTGATGACTTGTTCGATCAGTTACAAGGTGCTTGTGTCTTCTCTAAGATTGACTTGAGATCCGGTTATCATCAGTTGAAAATACGGGCAACGGATGTGCCAAAGACTGCTTTTCGAACGAGGTATGGGCATTACGAATTTGTAGTGATGTCCTTTGGTCTTACGAATGCCCCTGCTGTGTTCATGAGCTTGATGAACGGGATTTTTAAGCCATATTTGGACCTCTTCGTGATCGTATTTATTGATGATATATTGGTATACTCAAAGAGCAAGAAGGAACATGAAAAGCGTTTGAGAATGGTATTGGAAATGTTGAGGGAGAAAAAGCTTTATGCCAAGTTCTCTAAGTGTGAGTTTTGGCTAGATGCAGTGTCCTTCTTGGGGCACGTGGTTTCTAAGGATGGAGTGATGGTGGATCCTTCTAAGATTGAGACAGTGAAGAATTGGGTAAGACCTACTAATGTGTCAGAAATAAGGAGCTTTGTTGGGTTAGCTAGCTACTACCGCCGATTTGTCAAGGGATTCTCTTCTATTGCTTCCCAATTGACGAACTTGACTAAGCAGAATGTTCCATTTGTATGGTCGGACGAATGTGAGGAAAGCTTTCAGAAGCTCAAGACTTTGTTGACTACCGCACCTATCCTTACCTTGCCAGTAGAGGGTAAGAACTTCATTGTTTATTGTGATGCATCCTATTCTGGGTTGGGTGCAATACTAATGCAAGAGAAAAGTGTGATTGCTTATGCTTCAAGACAATTAAAAGTGCATGAACGTAACTATCCAACTCATGATTTGGAATTGGCTGCGGTAGTGTTTGCATTAAAGCAATGGAGACACTATTTATATGGGGTTAAGTGTGAGGTCTACACGGATCATCGTAGCCTTCAGTATGTCTTTACTCAGAAAGATTTGAACTTAAGACAGAGGAGATGGATGGAACTACTGAAGGACTACGACATCACTATTTTGTATCATCCGGGGAAGGCGAATGTTGTAGCGGATGCTTTAAGTAGAAAGGCGGGAAGCATGGGAAGTCTAGCTCACTTGCAAGCTTCTAGACGCCCACTGGCTAGAGAGGTTCAAACTCTAGCTAATGACTTGATGAGATTAGAAGTAAAGGAGAGGGGAGGATTATTGGCTTCTGTGGAGGCAAGATCTTCCTTTCTTGACAAGATTAAGGGAAGACAGTCTGATGATGAGAAACTGCGCAGAATTCAAGATAAAGTATTGCGAGGAGAGGCTAAGGAAGCACAAATCGATGAGGAAGGTGTTTTGAGAATCAAGGGAAGGGTATGTGTACCCCGCGTCGATGATTTGATCAACACTATTCTGACAGAGGCTCATAGTTCAAGGTATTTTATACATCCGGGTGCAACCAAGATGTATCGTGACCTAAAGCAACACTTTTGGTGGAGTAGAATGAAGCGTGATATTGTTGACTTTATTGCCAAGTGTCCAAACTGTCAACAAGTAAAGTGTGAACACCAAAGGCCCGGAGGAACACTTCAGAGAATGCCCATTCCGGAATGGAAGTGGGAAAGAATTGCAATGGATTTTGTGGTTGGTCTTCCGAAAACAATGGGTAAGTATGACTCCATTTGGGTGATTGTTGATAGGTTAACTAAATCTGCTCATTTCATTCCGGTCAAGGTGACTTACAATGAAGAAAAGTTTGCCAAACTTTACATCTCGGAAGTGGTGCGATTGCATGGGGTTCCACTATCCATCATATCAGATAGAGGTACGCAGTTTACTTCTAAGTTTTGGAAAACATTGCATGCAGAATTGGGTACTAGGTTGGACCTTAGTACTGCGTTCCATCCCCAGAACGATGGTCAGTCTGAGCGAACGATTCAAGTGTTGGAGGATATGCTTCGTGCGTGTGTGATAGAATTTGGTGGCCATTGGGATAGCTTCTTACCCTTGGCGGAGTTTTCATACAATAATAGCTATCACTCAAGCATTGATATGGCTCCATTTGAAGCATTGTATGGTAGGAGATGTAGGTCTCCCATTGGTTGGTTTGATGCGTTCGAGGTCAGACCTTGGGGTACTGATCTCTTGAGGGATTCGATGGAAAAAGTGAAGTCTATTCAAGAAAAGCTTCTAGCGGCGCAAAGTAGACAAAAAGAATATGCAGATCGAAAGGTTAGAGACTTAGAGTTCATGGAGGGTGAACAAGTCTTGTTGAAAGTTTCACCCATGAAAGGGGTGATGCGGTTTGGTAAAAGGGGTAAAATAAGTCCAAGGTACATTGGACCATTTGAAGTACTTAAGCGAGTAGGGGAGGTGGCTTATGAGTTAGCCTTGCCTCCAGGGCTGTCCGGAGTACACCCGGTATTCCATGTGTCGATGTTGAAAAGATATCATGGGGATGGGAACTACATTATCCGTTGGGATTCAGTTTTGCTTGATGAGAACTTGTCTTATGAGGAGGAGCCTGTTGCTATTTTAGATAGAGAAGTTCGCAAGTTGAGGTCAAGAGAGATTGCATCCATCAAGGTGCAATGGAAGAATCGACCCGTTGAAGAAGCCACTTGGGAGAAAGAGGCGGATATGCGAGAAAAATACCCACATCTGTTTACAGATTCAGGTACTCCTTTTCGCCCTTGTTTTCCTTCTTTTGATCATTCGGGGACGAACGATGGGTAAATTGGTATCTATTGTAACGACCTGTTTAGTCGTTTTGAGCAACAAACTTCAATTCTGGAAAAACAGGCTGAGGCGACGGACCAAACGACGATCCGTCATGGGCACGACGGACCGTCGCAGGGTCTCGTTTCAAAACACTTAGAAAATCTGAAATTGGGTACTGAAAATCGACTCTCTGAACTTCGTGACGGAATGGCAGGACGGACCGTCACAGGAGTGACGAACCGTCATAGATTGTTCAGTGGAAATTGACTCTCTGACTCTTGCGACGACCTGCAGGACGGACCGTCGCAGGCACGACGGCCCGTCACAGGTTGCGCAAATCCCAGGCAGAATCGGATTTCCTTACACGTTTTAAGGGACGTTTTTGGACTATTCCTTCCTTAATTATAGATTTCGTGGGTTTATATTAATAACTCAAATTCTTGGGGGTTAAAAGAGGTAACCCTAAGTTAATTAGTGGGGTATTATTGCCATCTTTTACACTTAATTATATGTTAACTAGGGTAAAAGAAAGAAGGTTTGAATAAAGAAAATAGAGAGAACAAGGAGAGAGAGAAATTGATCGATCAAGAGGCAGAGGGAATATCAAAGCTTGGTAAATTGCTTGTTGATTCCAATTCTTCGGTGGAGGTAGGTTATGGTTTTCATGCTTCATAAGTAAACTCTTAATAGTGAATGATATGTATTGGTAGTATTGTAAACCCTACTATATGCTTAATGGTATGTTTGCATGAATATGATTATGTGATTGTGATAAGATAAGCATGATGAAAATATTGAATCCCAAATCTTGAAAAGAAACTTTAATATACATTATTAATGATGATGCCTTGGTATAGAAGAAGGCTTGATGAATTAAAGTAATGGGATTGATGATGCCTTGGAATAGAGAAGGCTTGATGATTTACAGAATGATATTAGTGGATCGGAGTGTCACGTTCCGACACATAGAATTAGGGGATCGGAGTGTCACGTACCGACACATGTAGGGGATCGGAGTGTCACATTCCGACACATGTAGGGGATCGGAATGTCACGTTCCGACACATGTAGGGGATCGGAGTGTCACGTTCCGACACATAGAATTAGGGGATCGGAGTGTCACGTTCCGACACATAGAATTAGGGGATCGGAGTGTCACGTACCGACACATAGTAGTAGGGGATCGGAGTGTCACGTACCGACACAAGAGGAGGAAAGATAATGAATCTTGAAAGATGATAATATACTCAACTTAATATACTTAATTCCCAAATGAGTATGGTGTTGAGGCTTGAGCCCTCATGGATGAACTTGATGGTACTTATTGATGATTATAATACTTGTTGTTGTTACATGTTGAGTTTTATAGTTGATTTACGATAATATTGATATATACTGTTCCCTATTTTGAGTTGGCCGATGATATCTACTCAGTACCCGTGTTTTGTACTGACCTCTACTTTTATGTTTTTCTTCTTGTTATTTGTGGAGTGCAGCAAACGTGCCGTCATCTTCGACTCAACAGTAACTCAAGCCAGTCTTCGTCACACCGGATCTTCAGGATGAGCTAACGCTTCTAGCTTGGACTGGATCTTCTCCTTCATGTCTTGATGCCTTGAACTTCCGGCATGGACTAGCTTCTTATGTATTTTTAGCTTCTTAGAATTAGTAGTTTAAAGTAGATGTTCTTGTGATGATGACTTCCAGTTTCTGGGGATAATGATAAGTTTTTGAGTTATAGAAGTTAATTATTTATTTTTACTTATGAGTTTAAGTCTTCCGCATTACTTTCTGTTTATATTATATTGAAATGTTAAGGTTTAGATTGGTTGGTTCGCTCACTTAGGAGGGTAAGTGTGGGTGCCAGTCGCAACCCGGTTTGGGTCGTGACAAACTAGGAAAAAACCAGATCCACCTTTGTATTACAATGGTAGAAATTCCTCCAAAAAAAAAGAATTTCATGACTATAGCGACATTTAAATCTTGAAATAGGTCATTTCTTAAAATTTTAAAACATTTGTCATGGATGGGGTTTGACCTTGAAAATTGGAGGCTAAAAAGGGGAGAAGAAAAAAAAAGCTTATTAAAAAAGTTTTTCATGCGCAATAAACGAGTGGATCACAATCTCTATAACGTGTTTGTAAAAAATGTCACAACTTACGTCAAGAATCTAAAATGAACAAAGTCTAATTAAAACATCTAAGTAAAATTTAATGCCAACTTTAAGGAGTCACCGATAAATTAAGCATAATTTTTAAAAAAACACTCTCAACATGTGCATTCCACCAATTTTTTCATAGTGGAATCCATGGGCTTAAGATCTCAGCTATCAATAGCACAATAATAATCTCAAATAAAAGCAACCACTTCCCTAGATAGGAAAGGTGATTAATAACTTTCCTAACAAGAACAATGAGAAATTATTTAATGATAATAACAACTTTATACTTCCGGACCTTTCAATCAAAAAATAAAATTTCCAAAGGACCTTTGTATTCACATCTTCATGTAGTCTTCTAAATATATAATCAACTCTACATCTGATTTAACTGTGAACTTGTGTGTGCTAGATTTAATACACAATGATTTATTCATTTAATCAGATTGCTTGACATACTCTACAGTATTATTAGGCAAATGGTCCTGCATTATATTCATCCAAAATTCCAAACATCTTTTTTTGAAAAAATAAAAATAAAAAATTATTGATATTATTAGTCAAAATATAACAACCCTACACTTCTGTAAGAAGGGAAAATAAAGCACCACGATTAGTCAAATTATCAAACCATATCCTACAAGATCCTCTTCTTAAACCAATCTTATCACGTGTGGAAAGTTTAAATTGTTACCATCTAGAATCTAAGATTGATGAAATGATACAATTCATAATAAAATCATAAGTTTATAAGCAATTAAAAAAATACTTTTTTTTACCTCTACTGTGAAATAATTGGATTGTATTTTCCCACCTTATGCGAGAAAAACTCGTTGCAACGTGTATCATGGAATTCAGAGTCTAAAATAACTACTAAATGAAAATTATTATCCCTACACTTTTTTGAACCATTACGATTTTATTAATATAGTAAGATACCAGTAAAAAATATAATTATGCTTATTGAATAGAAAATAATCCTCAAAACATAAAATAGATGCACTTTATTTAGAATTATTAGAGATTGCTTATTCCCTGTAACAATCATCATTAAACCTAGTATTCAATTTAATTAACTTGGGCCTTTAATATTTTAAAAGGCACGAATTCAAATATAGACTTGAGGATTTATACTTCAAATGATACGTAACGATAATGGTAATGGAAATAATCAATCATGTTCAAAACTAACTTATTTTGTTTTACGGAGTTAAAACTGGTATTTAAATTAAGTAAATTTTGCCCTTTTAATTTAATAGACACAAGTTTAAAAAGTAACTTGAAGAAATATGCTCCTACACCATATGTAACAACCATCCCAATATCTTCTACCAAATTATTTAAACAAAATTGTATTCCTTTGTGTGCCTTTTCCTGTTCGACAGAGTCTTGTTTCTCCACACAGTTGTCTTTTCCATATTATATTCTACACCCAACTACCTTCATATAGCTATAATTTTTATTTTTATTTTTGCAACATTATCTCCAAAGTCGCATTTTTTACCCTAAAAAGCAATCGTTAATAAAAGATAATCATTTCAGTTTGAACCCCTTGCCAAGGATATAAGGTATGCAAAGACATAATAAATTGTTATGAAAACTCCCCGTAATAAACCAGCATACCTACTTCACGGATCCTTGAGCTCGGAGAAGAAAGAGATAAAAGAAGACCATGTCAATTAGGTAAAACGGTGTATTTTGGGTGTCAATCACGTGGTTAATTTCGAAAATACTAGTTGGGCAACATTAATGAAGCTTCCTCGTTAACAAGAGGTAACCATACAAAGTAGGCGTAAAAGAGAGGCAGGCTGCTAACGTCTCTCGTGTTGGAGAAAAGGACAAAAATACACACATTTCAATTGACCCCAAGAGGTGCCAAAGGTCGGTATAATCCCATCTTACTATCATATATACATCCATTGTATTTGAACACAATGAATTTCTAGAGATCAAACACAGAGATATACAACCTAACTTTTTTGTTTTTTTTTTTATTTAATAAACAAAACTAACATTTCCACAAGTACAAAACAAGGTTACATTTGGGAGTTTCAAGAACAAGAGAGGCCTGCAAAACTAAGGCTTTGTAAAAAGAAAAAACAACCCCAGAGGGTTGTCATGGCAGAAAAGGAACTTCCTGCCATGGCCAAAGCCCATGAAAAGAGAGGCATATATACCTACAACTGCCCAAAAGCAACCACCACCACAACAACAACACAAACATAAACCCAACCATCACGAGTTGAAAGGTTCAACAACGTGAGAGACTCGGTAAAACTACAAGTGCACACACATAAAAGACTTAAGACAATATTGAAAAAGCTTCTACCGCTGCAAGATTTGGCAATCAATGCAAGCATAGAAGCTAAAAACTAGTGACAACAAGGACTAGGACTAGGACCAGACATGAATCTCTTAATCCAAAAACTCAGCATTTGTATCTCAGGGAAGTATGGTTGGAAAAACAGGAAAAAAATTTCCCAAAAACAGCTTCAGTGAAGAAGCTGCAAAAAAAGAGAACCAACCACATCCCCGGAAAAAGGAGCCGAGATACTGGACTATTAGAAGACCCAAGATCATGGACCAAAAAACTTTATGCTAACACTAACAAAGAAAGACTAGTTAAACTTCCTTACTAAGCTCCATCTTTCAAAGGAGCTCAACTTGTAAGTTGCATTGACCCTGCACTTAAGAAAGGATATCACACCTCCAGAGCTGTTCCAAGAGGAGATCAACACAGCTGCTACTGACCCCATTGCAGTGCTGGATGTTTAAGCCCATGAGTGTCTGCCCCAACTTCTGCAGAAAGGGTACACTTTTGTCCGAAAGCATAGAGCAACCTGACAAGGAGAGTATCTGCAAATTAAGTCGCACTGTACTGGCCAAAGATGCAACACCTGAATCAGTTATACCACACTTTGAAACATCAAGTTCCTTGAGCAACCAACAGTTGTTGGAAATTGCTAACAAGGTCATATCAGTAACGTATCGACACTCGTCAACATTAAGAGACTCGAGACTTCCCCCATGCAACTCAGTTATGAATGAAACTGATCTGTCTGTAACATTAACACATCCACTTAGATTCACCTTGACCAAACCAGCTTCACAGCTCTGAACAAGAGGGAAAAGACCCTCATCAGTTACTTGAAGGAGTCCACTCAGCTCCAAATGAGTCAGTTTGGGGCACAGCCTACCCATTATGGCCAAAGTAGCATTACCAACTCCAGGACAGTTGCGGATAGACAAAGACTGAAGTGAGTTGCAAGGCAACACAGATGGAAATCGACAGGCCAACTCTTTAACACCAAAGCATTTCACCATGGACAGAACCTTTAACTTCTCACCACAGCTCAAAAGAACACCAACAAACCCAGCCTGGGTGATCCTGTGGCATTCTTCTAATTGGAGGTTCTCGAGTGCAACTGAACCTTTGGCAAAAGCAACCAAGCCATTATCTGACAGGATTGTACATTTTCGTAGGCAAAACAGCTTCAAGTTTGGACAACCTTTACCAAGAGCTTCAAGTCCCAAATCAGTAACTCCATGGCAAGCAGTTATAGCAAGCGACCTCAGCTTCTGCAAACCTTGGCCATTACCCATGACCCAAAATCCTCTCTCATTTATGTTTTGAAGACCAATAAGGGCTATGTCAGTGATGGCAATGCCATAATGTCCAATAACAGCAAGGGCGATGTCACTGATGTTCAATGCGTGAAGTTTCACCTTTGTCAAAACATGACCAGCGGATGAAAAGAGACTTGCAATTCCTTGATCTCCGATGAGTGGGCAGTTTTTGAGAGACACAAACTTCAACTTAGGGCAAAAACGACCTACAGCTTGAAGAGTTTCATTTCCAATCTTTGAACAAGATTCTATCGTTAGAGAGGTCAAATTAGGACAATTCTTTGCGATAGCCATCAAGGACATATCAGTAATTGCAGGGCATTGGCAAAGATCAAGCTTCTCCAACAGATGACATCCTTGAGCAATCTCGGTTAAACCTTCATCACTAACAGAAGAGACATTCCAGAGAGAAAGAGCCCTTAGAGAAGGACAACCTCGAGCAATAACCTTGAGGCCTGTATCAGTCACACCACGGATTGGGTTACTTCCTCGAATAGAAAGCTTTCCTAACCCTCCATGGCCTGGTGTTCCAACAGCAATAGCAGCAAGTCGGACATCTGTTGCTTTCTTTCCATCAAGGCACCTGGAAAGATGACCCTCTCCTTCAATATCTTGAGATTCAGCCTCAGCAACTTCTGCAGCATTAGAGTCCACTACCTCACCCTTCTTAACGCAGTCCACAGACTTAACAAGAGCAGTTTGGATAGATCTTTCCTCGGTTTCCAAAGATGGATTGGGATTTGAGATTACTGTTTCATCCCCGCGGATGCTGCTTAAGAGCATAAGCCAGCGCTTGGAAACACAAGCAGAGGCACTCCTGTCTTTGCCATCAGAAAGGCGCCTCAATACCTCAAAAAGGCATTCATCAGGTAGGACATCAATGGAAGACAACTTGTGCTTCTTTTCACTGAAAACAAAAGGGACCGCAACACGAGACCTCTTGCAAGGAGGAAAATAGACATCCACATGATTCCTAAGGGACAGAAATAGGCTGGATTCCTTGGGACTTGGGTACACAGTCCCACCATGGTCACCTGAAATCCAGAAGATGGTAAAGAACATCAACCAAAGATCAAAATTGAGATCCAAATAAATCTCGAGAATGGCCAAACCCACTTCACATACAAGTCTGATAAGATTCAGATTTAGAGCAAATATCACAGAAATACAAGATACCAGGTTAATCAGTTTTGAAGAGTTCTATGAAGAAAATATTTCATCAAACATGGAAAAAAATTAATTGATTTTCGACATAAATATCCATCAATGAATTTTCTATCTACCATTTTTTTCCCAAGATTAGCATATCATTAACAAAACATATGGAATTTTGCACTAGTTAAGGGGGAAAAAAAGAGATTCAATTGTATCATATCTAGATAGATCAAAGTAAAAAAAAAACACTTAGGCTAAAATCAAGGATCCAGATGTAGAAACTCCACTAGTTACAAACAGAAAGTTTAACAGATGAACTCTAACAGAAAACTTAAAATCTAAAACACAAGTTTCAAAAAAAAAAAGATTGAATTTTTAAGCAAATCCAGATAAGGATTAAGATCATACCACTAAAATTGAAGACTTTAGACATGAGTATGGTTGAAAAAGACTGGGGAAGTAGAATCTGCAGTGTCCAGGACCAAAAAACCCTCTATGGAGAGCAAAAATTGACAGATCAACCAAAAGAAACACAATTAAAAGAGCTTGAACAACTGATTGCATCAGAAAAACAGGTAGCAAGAGATCATTTGAGAACCCTATTGAATAGGGCAAAAAGAGAGAGAAAAAAGAGGTGGAAGGAGGAAGAGGTACAAAACAAATGAGGTTTGTGTGTGGGTGGTGCTGTCATCTATCTATCTATATTTTTGTTTGTGTAAAGTGGGGTTAACATTTTCTATTTTTTATTTATTATTTTATTAGGAAAGAGAGAAGAAAAAGTATCCAATTCAGATGCAATGAACCAAATCTATAAATGATCTTGACATGATGCTATGTTCAATGTTTCTTGCATTTATTTTATTAATTTAATGGTGGAAAATATTCATTTTATATTAACCCAAAGACCTACCTATCAAGAGAAGTAGAAAACCACAATTTTCAATGAAATTGGGTAACCATCAAACACATAGTCTATGTGGTTAAGTTAACTATCACAACAGCTTACTTTAGCTGGGTAAGGGAAGAAAACCATGGATGCCCCAACTGGTATTTAAATTTACCCATTTTTCAACATGCTACTTTTTTGGGGGTTTAAAAGAGGTTAATATTATATATTTTTTCTTAGGAAGTACAAACATATTAGGTAGTAATGTTTTTCTATCATAGTTAATCGGCTAATTAATTATAAGTAACTAGGTTAAATTGGATGATAATTTATTTTTTTATTTTTTTATCGTTTTTAGTATCAGTTTGATGTAGTCTAAAGGGTTATATATAACGTGGAACGTTTTATTTCTTGGTAGTTTGAAAACTTATTTAGCTAAAATATCTATTACTTTATTAGTATTGCCAAAACTACGACGGATCATTACATTTCTCAACTTATTTAAAAAGTGACGTGCATGAAAAAATAATAGATTCACAAGTACGTTGATCATGTGCTAGTAGTGCAACAAAGTCACAACATATTTAACTCCACTAGAATTAGGTAACCTCAAAAAAAACATTTTTACTTTTTTCTAAGAAAAAAAACTAAAAACACTTTAAATAGTTTAAAATATATTTATGCTAGTTAAATAACTAGCATAAATATATCTAACAACAATTTAAATAGTTTTTAAATAACTTTTGTTTTTCCAAAGGTTCCTCTAAAATAATAGAAATTTCGCCTTGAACTACTTACCCTCAAATGTAAAATTCAAGACAAGTATAGAAGCGAGAGAAGGCCCAAAATAATTCTTTCAATCTTTGGATTAAGACTCAAAATCATCTTTGAATATCTACATGGAAC
Organism: Solanum lycopersicum; assembly: GCF_036512215.1. NCBI lineage: Eukaryota > Viridiplantae > Streptophyta > Magnoliopsida > Solanales > Solanaceae > Solanum > Solanum lycopersicum. Next base: position 46,991,322 of record NC_090807.1, read on the forward strand.
ACTAATAGTCTCTTATGTTTGCGATATTGGTGCACTTTTTGTCCTCACCTAAACTTTGTCTATTTTTTAACATAAATTTTATTCATAATCTTATGTAAAAAATGTTCTATTGTCTTTTTATATATTTAGTAGAAATAATACTATGCGAGAGAAGGTGAGAAGTAAAATACTTTGTCTGTTCAGTATAAATATTGCTGCAGCTAAACTAAGAACAATTTAACATATGACATTGCAAGAAAAAAAATTGTACTATTGTACGTGAAATCGTCGTGATGAACTTTTCGACTTTACCTGCAATATGATTTCACTAAACAAAATAAAGTGTGTTTCTTCTCACAATCTCTCTCATTGAGTTATTATTTCTACTAAATATATAAAATGATGATTAAACATTTCATACATAAGTTAAGAACAAAATCAATGTTAAAAATTAGGCAAAATTTTAAAGAAGGACCAAAAGTGCATCAATATACCAAAAATAAGGGACAATTAATGCTCCATGTGAAAACTAAAGAATGACTTTGATTCTTTACCCAAAAATAAAAGACTATTTGGACCTTTTCTTTGTAGAAGTTCGTTTAATGTTAGGTAGAAGATATAATACTTAAAGAAATAAAATGTATGAATATTTCACCGTGCATTTGATTGGGGTAAATATATAGTCATTGAATTATTTATCTCACAATTTATACCATGATGGATTAAATTATCTTATATATATGGTGGAATAACTTTTTCAAAATTATTTTTATCGAGATAATTAATCCCAAAATTACATGTTCTCAATTTCTATTGAATACTTCCTCTTATAATAATAAAATAAGGACAAGTCAACTTATGTATTGCTACAAATAACTTTCAAATTATATATTGCGAAAAATAATTATCAAATTATATATTGCTAAAAATAATTTTCAAATTATATATTGCTAAAAATAATTATCAAATTATATATTGCTACAAAAAAATTTCTAAGCGTTTAATTTCTGATAATTCATTTCATATAATGCTAAAAAATTAATTAACATAAATTTGTATTGCAATTTAAGTTAGAGAACTCATAATATTTTACACTTACCTCATTACTCTATTTTTTTTGCTTTTCTCTTCTTTCTTGCGGTTGTTCCTAGGGAAAGGGTAAAAACATGACCGCAACGAATTAAAAAAATTGAATCAATTTTTTCCTTCTATCAATCTATTGGGCCAAAAATGTCTTTGGTCTATTTGAAATGGATAAATTAATTTTACCATTCTTCTACCTAAAAAATCTTAATGTGCCTATTGTTATTTGTAGTTTTGATGATTTGACAAACTTAGGGACCTCATAAAGGTACCAGGTTTTCTACTTGAGTATTGCAGGTGTATTGTTCGAAGTATTGCAGATAAAACAAAACTCAGGGACCTAACAGAGGTACCAGGCTCTCATGATGACGAGTCAGTCAACTGCCAGCTGGAGATGGTGCAGAAAGTAGGTGCACACTTTCCGATGGCGTCAGAAAGTGTGACCCTTCCAGCCAATGGCAAAGAAGTTTAGGAAAGTAACTTGCCCATATAAAAGGCACTTTCCTAAACACTTCTCTCTAGTTTTTGCAACTTGATAAAAACTTTTCAAGAACTCTTGCAAAGGCTCTACAAAGTAAAGGCAGAATTATTCTAAGAACAACAGCAATATCTTGAGCTTTTCGTCTAGTTGTTTAGGAATACATTCTCTTGTTCTTAAACTGTAAACCATTCCTGAATCTATAAAGGATTTGGTGTGTTGTGTTAAAAGTCTAGGTTGTCCAGGTGGGATAGCTTAGTGGGTAGATTGTTTTTCTACTTTGGCTTGTTGAGCAATAGAGGTCTATTGCTTAATGGTAAGATTGATAACTCTTTCTTACGTTTGGTGTAATCGTGTTTCGCTTTTGCTTTTGAAGATTAGTGAAAACGATTGAAAATCCTGTGAGACAGGTCGTGGTTTTACTCCCTTAAGCAAGGAGGTTTCCACGTAAAATCATTGTGTTGATTTTACTGCATTTAACTTTCTGGTAATTTTCTGAAGTAAAGTAAGGGACCTGGTCCATTACTCGTAAAGTGAAGGCATACATTCTATCAAGTGGTATCAGAGCAGGCACTACCTATTTGGTTAACACCAAGGTAGTGATTTTGTTCTAAGAATGACAGCTCCACTTAACCTCGAAGAAGGTCAGTCATCACACAGACCTCCTCATTTCAATGGACACTTCTACAGTTGGTGGAAAGTTAGAATGCACGACTATCTCATGGCTGAAGATAGCGAGTTATGGGATATTATATTAGATGGACCCTTTGTTCCAATGATGGAAGTAAAGGATGGAGAAAGGACCATTACTGTTCCAAAGCCCAGGCAGAATGCTGACAGGAAAAAGATTGAAAAGGGTTTCAAAGCTAAAACTCTTCTGGTCTGTGGGATAGGACCTGATGAGTACAACAGAGTGTCAGCCTGTGAGTCTGCTAAAGAAATTTGGGATTGCTTGTTGACTGCACATGAAGGAACTGAACAAGTCAAAGAATCCAAGATTGATATGCTCACCTCACGATATGAGAACTTCAAAATGAAGGAAGGAGAAACTATACATGACATGTTCACCAAGTTTTCTTCTATTACAAATGAGCTGCGAAGTTTGGGTGAACCTATAAGCATGAACAAACAAGTCAGGAAAGTGCTTCGAATTCTTCCAAAGTCTTGGGAGAGCAAAGTTGATGCCATTACTGAAGCTAAAGACTTGAAGGTGTTGATCATGGATGCCTTCATTGGCAATCTGAAGACACATGAGATGAATCGGAATTACGATTTATCAAAGAAGGAAGCTAAGAAAGACAAGTCATCGATGTTGAAGTATAAATCAGATGAAGATTCCAGTGATGATGATATGGCATATCTCATCAGCAGATTTCAAAAGGTTGTGAGGAAAAACAAAGTTTATAAAAGAGGAACAAATGGTACTCGAAATGCTGCTCAAGGTGACATTTGCTACAAGTGTGGAAAAGCTGGACACTTTATCAAAGAGTGTCCTTTGCTCAAGAATGAAAGCAGGATTATCAAAAACCAAGAAGTGACAGTGAGAATAGAAGAGACCTGGTACCTGGTAACAGAGATCGTAAAGCTACTGCTGATATGGTTGTCAAAAGGGCTCTTGCTGCTTGGGGGGATTCTTCAAGTGATTCAGAAGATCCTGATGAGTCAAAAGATGTGTCTATGGTCGCTGTGCATGAGGAGGAAACTGTCTTCAATGAAATGTTTGCTCTCATGGCACACACAGAAAATGAAGAAGAGGACAATCAGGTAACTCTTCTTGACATGAAAAATGACTTGGATAAATATTCTCTTAAAAAATTGAGAGCTTTGGCAAAAGTCATGCTAGATTCTGTGATAGAGTTAACATCTGAAAGAGATACCATGAATGCTGAACTTGAAATTTTAACTGAAAACAAAGTTCAATTTGAAGAGACAATGTCAAGAATGGTGTCTCTAGAGTCTGATAATTCTGAACTTAAGAACCAATTGAATCAGATAACTGAAGAAGCTAAAAAGCTGAATGGAATGTCAAATGGTTTAAGAGTTGAAATTGAAGAAAAATTGAAAAACTCTGAGAAAAATCTGGGACTGTCTTTGGAGAAAAGCAACAGATTAGAAAAGGATATTGTCAAACTTAAGGAAGAACTTGAAAAATCTCTTAAGTGGACAAAATCCTCTAAGTTGTTGTCAAGTGCAACAAACCAGAGTAATTTCAATAAGAAAGGACTAGGAAGTTTGAATATCACTCCTCCCTTTAATCCTCACAGTAAGTATGTATTTGTGTCTGACAATCTGCTTTGTCTTCACTGTGGTAAAAATGGGCATTTAAAGGGAAAGTGTGCTAGCTGGAAAAATTCCCATGAAAGGCTCTCTAACTATGCTGTAAGGCAAAAAGTATCAAATGAGAGACCTGGTCCTCCAAAACATGTTTCAACTGATAGATTTTCAAATAAAAAATCTGTTTCTACTCCAAAGTCCTTTATTAGAAAAATTCAAAAACTGCCCTATTGGACTAGATACAATCTGATCACTCCCTTATCTGCTTTCTGGGAACTCAAATTGAAATGGGTTCCCAATCTTAACAAGTAATTCTTGTTGCAAGTGAGTGAGAGCAGCAGCAGTCAATGTTGGTATATGGACAGTGGATGCTCTAAACATATGACTGGTGTCATCAAAAATTTCCTCTCACTCAAGACACTTCAGGAAGGGGGTGTCTCTTTTGGTGATGGAAAGAGGGGGTATATTTTGGGTGTAGATGTTTTGTGCTGAACAATGGAAAGGATGATCTGGGAAAATTTGATCCTAGAAGTAATGAAGTAGTGTTAAATCCAACAATAGAACTCAAGGTATTGAAGAAAACATTCATGTTGTTTTTTATAAAGATGGAAACTTAAAAGCCAATGGATCAAATGATGAAGATGATGTGTTCAAGCTATTCAATTCAAAAAAAAATTAAAAAAATTGAAGGAAGTGAAGCTGATGCAGAATAACAGTTGAAAAATGACTTTGATGATCAAAATCATAGTCTACCTAAAGAGGCTGATGAGGTTGGAATGTGTGATGAGGTACGTGGTACTACGCTGAATTTCAGTCAGAGTAAATCAAACTCCCCAAAAATGATGACATTCTTGATGAGGAAGAACATCTCTGTGAAGAATTCTCATTACTAATGGGAAGGGAGTTTGAAATGAGCATGATGGGTGAGTTGACATTCTCCCTGGGTCTGCAAATCAAGCAATCATCAAATGAGATTTCAATATGCCAGGAGAAGTACATCAAAGAGTTGCTGAAGAAATTCAATATGTTTGATTCTAAACCTATTGATACTCCTACGGGAACAAATTCCAAAATGATAGTAGAAGAATCTGATCCCCTTGTGAATCAGACATTGTACAGAGGAATCATTGGCTCCTTGTTATATCTGACTGCTAGCAGGCCTGATATTGTGTATAGTGTTGGAATGTGTTCCAGGTTTCAAGCATGTCCTCGTGATTCACACCTGAAGGCTGCAAAATGTATTCTCAGATACTTGAAGAAAACAGGGGACCTGGTTCTCCTCTATCCTGCAGGTGGCACTTTTGATCTGGTTATTTTACAGATGCTGATTTTGCAGGTAATCAAGTTGACAGGAAGAGTACCTCTGGAATGGCTCATTTCCTTGGTTCATCACTTATCTCTTGGGGTACCAAGAAGCAGAACTCTGTGGCTCTTTCAACTGATGAAGCAGAATATGTAGCTGCTGCAGCTTGCTGTTCTCAGTTGCTGTGGATCAGGCAACACTTGGAGGATTTTGGAATTCACATCAAAGCAATTCCTCTTATGTGTGACAATACTAGTGCTGTTAGTATGGAAAAGAACCAGTCCACCATAAGAGAACAAAACATATTGATGTTAGACATCATGTCTTGAGAGATAATGTTGAGAAGGGAAATATTGTGCTCACAAATTGTCCAACGGAGGAACAAATTGCAGACATCTTCACCAAGGCTCTCAGCAAGGATCAATTTGAGAGGAATCGGCTAAAGTTGGGAATGTTAATCTCCAAGTGATGCTTTTAGCTTCCAACAGTGGAACTCCCTTGATGGCTAAAATTGCAGTGCAGGTATCCTTTGTGTGAATTTTAAATATCTGAACAAAGATCCCTTTTTGTATCTTTTGTAGGTATACTCTCAGTAGGGACCTGCTCAGCAAAAGAAGAAACTAGAACAATTAAGGAATAAAGTTAAACTCTACCATGGTACCTGGTACTTGTCCAGGTTAGCATTTATACATTAAATTTAAACTGAAAATTTTGACCGTTGAAAATGCCACGTGTTAGTCATCGGTTACTCTGACCGATCAGTCCCATCGTTTCTCCCTCAAACGACGCATCCAATCACAGGACCTGGCACCCTTTCACTTCTTTTAAAAAGCCTTTCTTCTTTTTGAAACTCTCATCTGTCTCTTAACATCATCTTTCTTTTCTCAAAAGGCTTATCAAATTCAAGGGGCAAAATCTGTCTCATCTTCTTCTCTTTGTTTTTCAAAGAAACCTTCCAGTATTACAACCATGTCTTCTTCTTCATCTTCTTCTAAGAAAATGTTGGATGCCCTTAGTGAAATTGAGCCCCTTGCATTCTATTCTCCAACAACTGCTCAAGCCAGACTTCCTCCCCCACCCAGTCCTCCACAAAATACTCCTGATAACCCTTTCTTCTCCATAGATCTAAACACTTCTGCAGTGCCCACTGGACCTGGTCCATGTGAAGACATGTTGCTTGACAACATGTTTGAAGGAGATCTACCAAAACATAGGGCTTCCGAGTCTAATATTCTGGCAGCGAGTGAGGAACTCGTGATTGAAAGTCTGGCAATGATGCGAGAAGAGGCCAGATCAGAAAACACTGATGTCCTGGAAGGAGAAGAGGTCAGGCCTTCTCAACCCATTTTCGATAAAACCCCCGATTTGGGGCGGTATTCTTCTTCCTTTTCATCTGAATCTGCAAATGAGGAAGTACCATTAAAATGGAAGGTTGAGAGTCGAAAAGGGAAAGAAAAGGTCATGGAGGAGACTCCTAAGAAACGACCTAATACAAGGTCTGCTGCACAAAAATTGATGGTAGATGCCTTGAAGGCAAGTGCACGCTCTGCTGCTGCAGTCAGAAGTGCACAAACCTTCAAGGTATCAAATTTTAAGATACCTAAAGAAAAATTGGTTGAGTTGTCTGGAGAAGAGGTTGAAAAGAAAAATAACAAGAAGAAGTCAAAAAAGAAAAGGGAAAGGGTTACAAAGAAGGTTGAAAAGTCACAGTCAAAAGGGAGATCTGAGAAAAAGAGAAAGCGGACACAGGGACCTGGTCCTCAAGCCAGGAAGGTTGAGAATGTCAACTTGCAGGAAGTAGTTGACAGTCTGAGGAAACAAGCAGTTCTCACTGGAAGAGTGTTTGATATGGGGATTATTACTCTTCCGGGCATGGATTCTCTGCATGACATGGTGGAGATCCAGTCTTGGCTGCACCTGTTCAGCAAGAAATCTCCCATCCACCATGAAGAAGAGGTTCGTGAATTCTATTACAATGTTCAATTTCTGGAAGATGAGAGTCTCCTCACACGTGTGAACAATGTTGCTATTTCTTTGAATGAGGAGGTGTTGGGCAAAATCCTCAGAGTGCCTACAGAGGGGACCTGATCCGTGCAGGGAAAAACTTGCTCTTCAGAATTTGCATCTTTAATTTCTAAGACTCCCACAACCAAGGTTGCTGGGATCTATAAGAAAATTATGAAGAGTGACTATCAGCTGGTCTTCGAGTTTGTCAACAAAGTGATTCTCCCTCGCACTAAAAAGAGAACACTTGCTACTGCTGCTGACTTGTACGTCATGGAGAGGCTGTGCAGCTTTGAAGCTCTGTGCCTTCCTAGTCTCATGATTGAACACATTCATAAAACAGTTATTGAGAGGAAAAGAGTACATGGAATGGGGTATGGATACTTTCTCACTAAAGTATTCAAGCACTTTCAGATTCCTCTTGGTATTGGAAAGGTGGGGACAGTTAAACAAACCATCTCTGAGCACACCTTGTTTGAATGTGAGTGTATTGAAGGCAGAGTCTTACCAAAAAGAAAGATGGCTCAACTTCTTGAGGAACTGGATCAGCTTAAACACGAGACTGAAGAACTCACTGTACGGTTGAGTAGTAAAGAGGCTGAAATTGCTGTACTCAAAGCAGAGTTGCTTACTGCACAAAGTGAGGGACCTGGTTCTTCAGTTGTACAAGCCCTGGAGAAAGAGAACAATGAGTTGAAGGCGAAGACAACTTCCCTGCAAGAAAAGGCCATCAAGGATAATGATGCTGCCAATGCACGACTCACTCTTGTTATCCAGTCCCTGTCCAAAACTCCCCCCTCTTCCTAAACTTTCAATCAATCCTTCCCTGTGTCTCTTTTGTTGTGTGGCTAATCATCGTGTTAATGGATTTTTAGTTTGTTTTTAATGTATTTATGTTATAATGGCATGTTGGTTACTTTATTCCTTTGCTGTTCTTCCTATGTTCTTTTGTGAATGCTTTTCCTCTACTGTTTGATTGCTGATTCGCTCTGATCTTGTTCACTATTTATGTTGACTCAATGGTTTACTGCATATCTTTTTTATGATGTCAAAAGGGGGAAGTAAACTGTAAGTAGCTAAATAAGGGGGAACATACTTTAAGGGGGAATATACAGTAAGGGGGAATACAGGGGGAATATACAGTAAGGGGGAATACACAGTCAGGGGGAACGATTTTGGTATCATTGTTTGTCATCATCAAAAAGGGGGAAAATGTTATTTGTAGTTTTGATGATTTGACAAACTTAGGGACCTCATAAAGGTACCGGGTTTTCTACTTGAGTATTGCAGGTGTATTGTTCGAAGTATTGCAGATAAAACAAAACTCAGGGACCTAATAGAGGTACCAGGCTCTCATGATGACGAGTCAGTCAACTGCCAGCTGGAGATGGTGCAGAAAGTAGGTGCACACTTCCCGATGGCGTCAGAAAGTGTGACCCTTCCAGCCAATGACAAAGAAGTTTAGGAAAGTGACTTGCCCATATAAAAGGCACTTTCCTAAACAGTTCTCTCTAGTTTTTGCAACTTGATAAAAACTTTTCAAGAACTCTTGCAAAGGCTCTACAAAGTAAAGGCAGAATTATTCCAAGAACAACAGCAATATCTTGAGCTTTTCGTCTAGTTGTTTAGGAATACATTCTCTTGTTCTTAAACTGTAAACCATTCCTGAATCTATAAAGGATTTGGTGTGTTGTGTTAAAAGTCTAGGTTGTCAAGGTGGGATAGCTTAGTGGGTAGATTATTTTTCTACTTTGGCTTGTTGAGCAATAGAGGTCTATTGCTTAACGGTAAGATTGATAACTCTTTCTTATGTTTGGTGTAATCGTGTTTCACTTTTGCTTTTGAAGATTAGTGAAAACGATTGAAAATCCTGTGAGACAGGTCGTGGTTTTACTCCCTTAAGCAAGGAGGTTTCCACGTAAAATCATTGTGTTGATTTTACTGCATTTAACTTTCTGGTAATTTTCTGAAGTAAAGTAAGGGACCTGGTCCATTACTCGCAAAGTGAAGGCATACATTCTATCACCTATGCTTCGTGGGGTCTCAAAATAACTTATTAGAATGTATAAATAAACTATTTTTTCAAAAAGATTTCAAATTTGAGTAAACTAAGCCTTGGCTTTTACATCCATTTTACTACTATTAGCATCATATTTATATTTTTTTTTCATTACTTAAAAAATTTGGTCTACTACAACTACTGAGATTTTAATATAATTTAGTGATAAGACAAAAGTACCCCTTAGACTATGACTAGAATTTCTGAGACACATTTGAAAAAACGTTGTTCGATTGACCAATTCAACACACTTCGTTCCCATTCAGTCTTCCTTCAATGTCGAGAGCTTAGCTAGTGCCTACATTATGGAGGTCGCTCGTCTTCATATGGTACTAATATCTATTATTTTAGATAAGGATTTTCAGTTTATTTCTAGCTTTTGGAGGACCTTTTGAGAAAAGTTGGGCATTTGTGTTGATCTTAGCACATATTTTTACCCACAGACGAACCAGAAGTCATAGCCCACTATTCAAGTTTTGGAGGATGTGTTGTACTCCTATGTTTCATACTTTAGAGGTTAGTGGGATCAGTTTTTGGCTTTGGCGGAATTTGCGTACAACAACTATCACTTAAGTATTTAGATTGCCTGGTTCAAGGCTTTGTATCTTATGGTAGGCGTTATCGCTCTTTGGTTGGTCGTTTGAGTCTTGTGATCCTAAGTCATGTGGCACAAATTTGCTTCAGGAGACTTAAAATAATGTTTAGGTGATTTAAGATAGACTTAGGCATTGGCCTTTGAGATTTGGGGTTAGTGATAGAGTGTTTCTTCAAGTTTTACCCAAGTAGGGCGTGATGTGGTTTAGGAGGTGGGGTAAGCTTATCCACAAGTATATAGGGCAATTTGAGATCTTGCGGATCGTTGGTGACATCACTTATGAGTTTTTGTCCTCAACTATTCATATGGCTTTTGATGTTTCTACGTTTTGTTAGTATATTCCTAATGAGTCTCATATACTCTGGTATGATTGAATTGAGATGGTCTGTTTGACCTTCGTGGAATAGTTGTTGCTATTCAAGACAGAGATATGTGGTGGTTGCATTTGAGAATCATTCTTTGCAGGGGCGGATCTATTAAGGCTGGTAGGAGTGCCACGCCACCCACAAGCTTTGACGGAAACTCTATTTATACATAGGTATTTATATACATCATATGTATAAATAAACGTGCAACCCAGGAAATGAAAGTACTATCTGGTGCCAGTGATAGATGTTCGGATTTATGTGTCTAAGTTCGCGAGATCGAACCCCATTAACAATGCCTCTTTTTTTGTTTTACTTTTTTTTTGAACTTGTTAACTTATTAGTAAGTATTAATCAATTACTTTTAACTAATTTAATTTATCTTTTTGACTTTTCTTTTATTTGATTAAACATAAAAAAGGTTTTTTTTTCTCTTCACCATTGAAACCTAATTGTTCCTTTAAATTTTTCAAGAACAAAAATCTATTATTACTCAAAGTTTCAACCTTCAGCCCGTTGCCCAATTCCGCTCACTCATTCGTTCACAAGATGAATAATTCTATTTCGATTTAAAGTTGTTTTAATCTTAGTCTATTGGGCATTATGGCGAATTTAAAATTTAAAGAATTCGATACATCGATACTATCTTAATTTAGGCAGTTAACAAAACTTTTGCTACGATAAACAAACAATGTATTATTTTCTTGGTCGCGAATGGATCAAATATAAGCTCTAAGTGAAACTTAAAATAAAAATAATGATATAGGCCTTTAGCTAGATTTGAATCGTATTCTCGTGAGTGGTTCCTCTGCATTGTACCAACTACACAAGGGCATCGCTACGCTTCTTATATGTGCACTGTTGATTATATCCTACTTTTATATATATGATTTTTTCGAAGTTAACGAGTGCACCCATTCAAATCATGTGGGTCCGCTTATGTTTGACACCCCATACTCTGAATCCTAAATCCGCCTCTATTTTATGCTTAAGGTACATTAAAGACATCATCATGTTGAGGAGGATACCTGGGAGACTAAGCACGAGATGCGAGAGCAGTTTCCCTGCTTTTTAAGCCTTTGAGTACTTTATCACACTTACTTTCACAAATATAACTCCTTTTTACTACTGAATGTTGTAATGACCCTCCAGGTTGATTTCCTCTTATTTTCTTATTTTCATCATTTAGATTTGGGACTGATAGTTCAATCATCTAGTCGTTCGTTTGGATTATGTGCAAGTTTCTATGGTTTGGAGCTTTTGAAGCTTGAACAGTTGACTTCTGCTAGACGTTCAGGAAAAAAGCCTCATAATGCAATTTTGATTGTTCCGTTAAATCCAAAGCATTAAGTTTGGTCTAGAAGAACCTTCGATGTGTATCCCAAGGCTTCCAGGTTCATCCTGATCTCTCTTGTGGAAGTTATACTTAATTGGAGTTTATATATAAGACCTATTTTTTTTATAAAGATTATGTTGTTTGGAAGTTTTGACATCTTCGTTTGAGTCCACAATGCTGAATTTGGTAAGGTAGCCTATCTTATTTGAGTGCATGAGGTTCCTAACCAATTCTGAGCACCCGAGTAGAGTCTATTGAGACTCGGCTAAAATTTCTAGTGTATTATGTTGGTGCAGCTGCTTTATCGGCCCTAGTGTCACTTACGTTGTCTTTGTTTTAGCGGCTAGGAGTCCGTTTTTAGCAAACTAGACCAATGAGAGGCTAGCCTCTTTAGGCCCTAGCTTCGTTTAAATTTTGTCGCTTTAGCAGCTAAGGGCTTACTTAAGTGGTAGCCAACCTGTGTTTCCAACCGCTAAAGTGGCCATGCATCGGTTTTGCGGTGCCGCTTAATCGGTATAAGTGACCAATTTTACGGCATATGCAGGTAGTTAAGGTTTTTTTGGGATCTTTTTCATCATTGTTCTATTATCAGTCTTAAGGCTTCATATCTCGTTTTATTGTGGGAATTTGGTTTTTCTTGCTGGAAATTGGTATAGTTAGTTTGGACCTTCGGGACATTTCTTAGCCCTTTAATGGAGCTTTTTGTGTGGAATTATTTCATGATTTGGGTTGGTTGTTTTCCAAGCTTGAAATGTGTCCTATTTTGGTACACAAGTGTAGTAGATCATTAGGACCTTTTGACCGAGTCAACTTAAGGAATCCAGTGTGGATACATTACTAATTTTACTAGATTTTGGATCTATCCCTAATTGTAGTGTTTTTTTGTGTCAAAACGTTTGTATTGATGTCGTGGTTATAATTCGTACTTTGTAGCAGCATTTTGAGGTCGTTTTAAAGAGAAAAACTATGGAATCATTATTTTAGAACGTGTGCAATCAACATTGAGATAAGATATGGCTTCTAGATTTTTAGATTAATTTTGAGAATGTGAATTCATGTTAATTAGTTGGAATCGGAATGGGTTGGTCATCGATTCATGGTTACCTATCATATAAATGTAGTAGGCCTTATTTTTGGGTATTTCGAGAGTGCTAGTGTATTATTCGTGCTTTATGGTCATGTCTTACCTTGTTGACTTCGTTCATGTTTAATTATGATTGTTGGTAGCTTGTTATTTGTCTTAGCCTAGGTGTAGGCTAGTTTTTTCCTAAGACTCTGATTTTGAGACTGGTAGGCCTTAAAATTGCTTTCTCAATTTCTCGAATGGATTAGCTCCTCATTGACTAATATAACAAAATTGGATTTGATAGTATGAGACTTAAGTAGGCATTAAATCGGCTCTGAGGACCTTGCATCCATAATGCCCTTTTATGCTACGGCCTTAGTGATTCTCCTTTGTAATTTCAAACTTTGTTTAACAATTCAGGTTGGATTTGGTTCAGGCTTAAAGTGTTTCATAGGCAACTTTGGGTGGACGTTGGCCTTCTGATGGTGACTTTACATGTGACTCTCCCTCGTTAGTTTATATAGTCATAGATTCAATGTTTGGGCATACCACTCTTATAGTTGCATATAAAGGTCTGGGCACATGACCTTCAGTCACAGTTCGAGCTTTGGGCACATTATCCTCTATTGAGTTAATACCTAGATGCATGGTTTAAAAGATTTCATGGGTGTTATATCTGTAGTTAGAGGTTTGGACTATGCATTTTCCTATTCTAAGTTTACCAATTTTCGTACTCATTAGTTATAGCTTGTATGTGTACTCGTTAGGCTTATAGGGTATGTCGGGTTATGCACTTAAACTTGTGCATGAATGTATTTTTGGGCTTATGGTGTCCAATTTGGTTATAGTTAGTTACTTTCTTTTCACTTCCATTATTTCCTAGACTCGTGTGCATTCCTTTTAGATTTCTATTATCATCCCATCTATTTGACCTCTAGATAATGTTATTTTCCACTTTTCATATTATTTTACTTTTCAAGAACAGTCGCCCTATGATATCTACGGGTACCTGTTGTTTTGAGTAAGATACACTCTACATTTTGCATTTGTTTTCATGATGCAGGTCCAAGCACTAGTCACCAGTGCATATATCAAGACAATTGCAGGAGTATTAAAAGACGAGGGTGAGATTTTGACGTATTTGATCAATCTGCCTCTATCTTTTGTATCTGTGACTAGCCTTTTGCATTTGGACATAAGGCTATATGTTTTTAGGTCCATTTTGGGACTTATATTCTTTGTAGTAGCTATGTACATGTGACTATCAGGTATATCCACCAAACCCTGCAACTGATAAGAAGGTCCTATGGAGTAAAGGGAAACGTGTATATTGTCACACTCTCTGCCTTCCAAATGTGTGTATATATATACACACACACACTTATCTTCAACTATTTCTTTTAAAGCTTATCTTGTATTTTTCGTTAATTGTTGTTTCTACCCTATATGCATGTTAAATGTCGTTATGAGTTACGGGTTGCCTTACCTACTGATGGGTTATAGTAGGTATCATCATGAATTGAGTTTTAGGGTTGTGAAGAGACAAACATAGGTGGATGAACAAATAATAAGATTTGGTTTCTTGCATTACTACACACATATTACCTCCTATAATGTATTACATATACAGAGTGATTAATGATTTTTCTTTTGCTACACACATATTACCTCCTAACAATAATGTATTACATATACAGAGTGATTAATGATCTTTCTTTTGCTACTATATCTCTACATGAGAAATAAATAAGTTGGGCGGATAAATAATAAAACTTGCTCTCTTACATTATTCACATGTATTACCTACTATCAACAATGTATTCCATATGAGAATGAATTATTTGTCTTACTTTGACTACTATTATCACTAAATAAACATACATATGTTGGACAAATCAATAATAGAACTTGATTTCTTACAACTACAGGTGTATTACCTCCTAATATCAGTGTATTTCAAAATTGAATGAAATATTGGTATTTCTTCAGTAACTATATCACTAAACGAGACATACATATGTTGACAGACCAATAATAAAACTATATTTCTTGCATTGCTTCAAGCATGTCATCTCTTAACAATAATGTATCACATATGTAGATAGATTGGTGTTCTTTTTTTAGCTACTATATCACAAAACGAGACATATATGGGTTGGATGGATCAATAAGAGAACTTGATTTGTTACATTACTACATGTATATCACCTCCAAATAACAATGTTTCCATGCTTTGATATTAGTGGTAATTCTTTGACTAATATATAAGTAAATGAGACATACATAGGTTGGGCGGACCAACAATAAAACTTGGTTTCTTACATTACTTCACATGTATTACCTCTTAACCACAATATATTCCAATACTCGGATGAGTTATAGACTTTCTTTAGCTATTATATCACTAAACAAGGACATACATAGGTTGGATAGACCACAATAAAACTTAGTTTCTTACAGTATTAGACATGATTATCTACTAACAATAATGCATTTCATACCTGGATTTATTATGTATCTTTTTTTTCTTTTGCTACTATATCACTAAGTTATACATACATAGGTTGGATAGACCACAATAAAACTTAGTTTCTTACAGTATTAGACATGATTATCTACTAACAACAATGCATTTCAAACCTGGATTTATTATGTATCTTTTTTTTTGTTTTGCTACTATATCACTAAGTTATACATACATATATGTTGGATGAATCAATAATAGAACTTGATTTCTTACATTAATAAATGTGTATTGTTATGTTGTAATTTTACTATCTTTAGAAAAATCACTTTTTGGAATATTTCAAGTATTAAACAATTTGAGAAAAATACTAGAAAAGAGTCACCACATAATTTTTAAAGAAATTAAGAAAACTTAATTTAAAAAGATTTTAATAGAATAAATCTTTATAAATTAGAGAAAATGAGTAAGAGGTTCTTATTAACACTTCAAGAAGATTATTAAGGCATTTGAAGTGTCCGCTAACATGCGGTTATCCTACGATTTAGATTAAATATTTTAACTATGTTTTAGAAAAAATGATTTAAACATAAAAGAAAAAAATTACAATATTTGATTTATTTTGAGAAAATAGTTATACAAAAAAATATTATTTTATTTTTTATGAAAATGGGGACTTAATTGAAACTTTGAATTGAATTACAAGTGATTATAATTTTTAAAGAACTAGATTAATTAAAATTTATTTACATCATTTTGAAATAATAATTTGAACCAATTGATTAATTCAAGCATGAAAACAATTTTAAATTAATTGAAAAATAAGAAAGTTTTGACTAATATATAGAATAAAAGTATAAGAGTTGATAAAAATAGATTTTATTAAAATAAACTAACATAAAGGATATGGTTCATCTTTTGGGGAAATCAATTAAGTTAAACCAAACCAAACAAAAGATTAGTGTTAACACAAGTAATAATAAGCAAACAGTAATAAAGAAAGCCAATAAATATTCTCAAACTTGGGTCCTTTGCTCAAATTCGAAACTATTGGGCTTGACCAAACCTGAACTTGTCATAATTCTAAGTTTTCAATCTTTTAAGATTGTTGCTGCTTGCGTTTGGGCCTGGACCATCTGCAAGAAATTCATGGGGTTGGCACATTTTCATAGTGTATACACTTCTCATAAATATATGTATATTAGTGTATATAATTGTATATTTGCCTCTTTCCATTTGTGTTTTCTGTTTTCCAGCCTTGTGTTTTGGTTTTATTTCCCAGCTGACTAGAACTGTGAAGAAAAATAAATTGAGCCCTGATGGCTCAACTAGAGGATGCTAGAAAGGGAAGTCCACCATGGATTCGGAAGAGATTTACATACACAAAAAAGAGAGAGAAAAGAATTAGAAGATGAGATGAAGCTTTCAACAAATAAATGGTCAAATGATTTACTTGACGGAGATTATTAAAAATGACAAAATTGCTTTAAAAATAACTTGAATTTCATAAAACTCATTAATTCAAAATTATAGTCATCACGAATAAAATATTTAAAATATTTTTTTTTGATATGATTTTTGAAATATTCATAAAATATCTAATTATATACAATTACATAGAATGTATGTATTAATTAAAAAATATATAAAAAAGTGATGGAACTACTTAAAATAACTCGCAAACTATATTATTATCTTTTTTTTAAAAAATCATAAAATTATTATTTGAAATCTTTAAAATTGAAAAAAGTCGATGATTAATTTATATTGTGGAGGCAAAAAATGGGTCTGAAAAAAAAAAGACCAGAATAAATAGTAACCCTAGTTTGACTATCCTATGATGATGACCGGCAGCCAGTCATCTCCGATGATTGGTCAGATTCCAACTATTGCCTCCACTTCCCAATTTCCTCCCTTAATTCCTTAGACAAAGGCCCATCAGATCCCTTCCAGATCTAATGAGTTCATTGCAAATTACGCAACTGTTACTAATCCTAATGTGGTAACCAATAAGAATTCAAAGACACAGATAAATATAGAGTCCATATATATGAAGAAGATTGACATTATAGATGGTGTACCGATGGTAAAGTGGACTAAACAAGAGGTCACTAGAAATATCTGAATTAAGGGATCTGATCCCTAAGCAATGTGAAAATAAAGGTGATTGCAAAATTGACTTTCTTCAAAATAGGTATGTATTTATTAAACTTGAAATGGTTGAAGATTTCATTAATATTGTCAACAAAATCTTATTACATTACTGCTAAGAATGATCGCTCATATCAAATGCGACCTTTTATTTATGATTCAAAGTTTAAGATAGAGGAAGAGACCTCACAGGCTATTGCGTGGATCTCTTTTCCAAACCCGTTGCCAACATTTTTCATCAAAGAAACACTTTTTACATTGACTTATGCAGTTGGTAAGCCCTTAAAACTTGACATGGTTACTAACAAAACTCGCCCAAGTCGCGCGAGAGTAAAATTACAATTGGACTTGCTTGCAGAGAGACCTCAATTTGTACAAATAGAGATAGAGGATGAGAACACTAATGCCACAAGATCAGTAAAGGTCAAGATTAAATATGATAACATTCTATCATACTGCAGGAAGTGCAAGCTACAAGGTCATATGGAGGATGAATGTAGAATACTTCACCCTAAGCTGAAAAAGATAACAAACAATCCTGAAGAGGAAACACAACAAGATCAGCAAAGAAGAATGCGAAATGAGAAATATGTTGGCAATAGAAAATGGATACCAACAACTAAAGTTATATTCTAACCAAACATATTGAACAACCAGATGGTCTTGCAAAAGACAAAAATGGGGATGTAAACACTTATAATCCCTTTGAAGTGTTAGCAGAGAATACAAATAATGAAGTGAATGACATAAACAACATGGATGGTTGTATTTTAACAAATCTTACAAAACAAAAGGAAGAGACTACAAGAGAATGGGTTGATGAATCTTTTAAAGAAGACTCCAGTCATCATATTACACTTTTAAAAGCAGCTTCTAGTACCACTGCTAGTAGTCATAGCAATGAGAAATCTAGTAAATGGGGGATAGAGTGGAAATTGAGCAGGCAAAAGAACTGGAGGATGGTGAAATCAAGACAAGGTATCCCAGTATGAAGTGCCGAGAGATCGTGATTTCTACTCAATCGAAGGCTTCAGTCAGTAAGAATGGTGATGGTGAGTTTCATGAGGAGAACCAAGTCTGCAAGGAACTTGATATAAAATAAAGAAAAGTAGATTCTAAAGACTTAAGAAAAAATGAAAAGGAGGATCAAAATGATACAAAGCAATCCCAATTGTTGGCAACACTTTACAAGAAAAGTCCATCTGAAACATTACATAATATTGTTATGCATCAGATGAACACGGTACAAGAGGCAGAAAACAGTTATCATGAAAGTGTGACAGAAGTTGAGGAGGATATTGCTAAAAATATGGAGGATGATGCTAATTGGAAATTGGTTGGTAGGACAGGTGACTAGTCTCCCAAATCAATAAAGCAATCAGCTAAGAGGAGCAAAAAGCAGACAAACCTAGAAAATCAGCAATCTACAAGAGTTGTGCCAGAAAGAGGGACCACAAACAAAGTTGTTAGATGAT
This sequence comes from Solanum lycopersicum, assembly GCF_036512215.1. Taxonomy (NCBI): domain Eukaryota; kingdom Viridiplantae; phylum Streptophyta; class Magnoliopsida; order Solanales; family Solanaceae; genus Solanum; species Solanum lycopersicum. Next base: position 47,009,954 of record NC_090807.1, read on the forward strand.
GATGGAGGCTATCTTTTATGTTATCAGATCTATTATTACACAAAAAGCTTTTAATAGATTGCAAACGTCAAATAGATATCATAAATATTTTCTAAAGTATCATGATGCGTATGTTACATATATTCAAAGTTGTTAGATCTGATTTCACTTAATTTGTGAAAGAAAAGTAACAAGCTTGGAGTGAGCTCCATCTAGATTTAAATACATAGCACCTGGTGAGAGTTTAAAGGTGACTTGAAATGTATTTAGCTCATAGCTTCATATTTTTACACAAGTTAGGTGAAAAAAAATGACGTAGAAAAGCTATAAACACAACCTGAAAGGTAATTTACGGTGGTCGACTTACCTGAGACGAAGATTTCGGCGAGCAACTGAAGAAGATGACTGATTAATGCAGCAAGAGATCGCCTCACTTTCCTTTATCAGAATGTCAATTTTTTATTCTTTCCCTTTGCAATTTTAAGTTAGATTTCTTAATGATTTTTTTATTATTTCTTTAAAAACATTGTTTAGGTCTTTCTATTGAATGGCTGGTTGATCAGACCATATCACGGGAGGCGTATTTTTTTTAATAAAATGGGCCTTTTTGGCCTTAAAAACAAACATTAGTTTGTTTCACATTTGAATGGAATATTAAATTTTCTTTGGTAACTATATCACTAAACGAGACATATAGATTGACGGACCAATAACAGAATTTGCTACTAGTAGGCAATACACATATACTAATGTAAAAATCTAAGTTCTTTTATTATCCATTCATAGAATTTGTAGAATGTTATCATATAACCACTAGAGAGCAGTTTGCAGAAAGAGGAAAGAAGAAAAGGGGATAGAACAGTGAATTGATTTAACCGATTTACTCTTTCATACACAACGAGTCACTATTTATATAGGTGTCTAACTAATTAGCAGTAATTAAAAAAAACTTCTAACTGACTTAACAAACTAGCTAACTCGATAATTATTTAAAATATTTATTTCAACACTCCCCCTCAAGTTGGGTGATGGAATATGTCCAGCATTCCCAACTTGAACAACATATCATTATACAGTTGTTTTTCAAGTGCTTTGGTGAAGATATATGTCATGTGTTCCTTGCTTGCCTCATACTTTGTCTTGATTATGCCTTCTTGTAACCTTCTCGAATAAAGTGACAATTTATATCTATATGCTTTGTTCGTTCATGACACATAGTATTTGAAGCAATTTACATTGCAGCCTTATTGTCACAGTGCAACTCCATAGGTAATTCAACCTGTGTTCCAAGCTCCTGTAGTAAACCTTGCAGCCAAACCAATTCAACTACTGTTATTTCCATACTCCTGTACTCTACCTCTGTTGAGCTTCTTGAAACTGTGCTTTGTATTTTTTATTTCCATGATATTAGAGATTCACCAAGTTTGACTCCAAAACATGTCGCTAATTTTTTGGACGACAAACAAGACGCCCAATTTGCATCACATAATGCATTGATCTTTACTGATTTCATTATGCTTATCAACAATCCCTAACCATGCTGATTTTTAATGTATCTCACCACATGTAATGCTGCATCATAATGTGATTTTTCCGGAGCATGCATGAAATGACTTAGATGTTTAACAAAAAATGAAATATTAGGCCTTGTCATATCTAGATACAATAATCTTCCAATTAACATTTGATACACTCTTTTGTCCTATAATTCTTCAGCATTTGTATTATCATATTATTAACTTGTGAGTTTCTGATTCTGTTCAAGAGGAGTTGTGGTTCCTTTTCCTCCAGCTAGACCATATTCTGACACCGATTCTATGCACATCTCGTTTGATTCATCAATATTCCACGTTTGGATCTGGCAAACTCAATGCCAAGGATATACCTTAACTATCCTAAGTCTTTCATTTTGAATTATGATGTAAAATATCTTTGGCCTCCTGAATTAATCCCTCACTATTTCCAGTGATCACAAGATCATCTACATATACAAGTATGATCACAATGACACCGGTAATATCTTTTTCAATAAACAATGAATAGTTCAACTTACTTTGAGTAAAGCCTGATTGTGTAAGTCCAGTGGTGAGTTTCAAATTTCATTGTCTACTGGCTTGCTTCAAGCCATATAAACATTTTAGCACCCTGCAAACCTTAGTATCCCCTGACTCCCAAAACCAGGTGGTAAATCTATATAAACTCCCTCAAATAAGTCACCTTGGAGGAAAACATTGTAGACATCCATCTGTAAAAGAGACCAATTAAATGAAGCAGCTAAGGCTATGACAAATCTCACAGTCACCATCTGGACAACATGAGACAATGTATCATGATAATCGAGGTCCTTATTAAGTGAAGCCTTTAGCCATAAGTCTAGCATTGAGCCTTTCGACACTCCTATCAGCCTTGTACTTAACCTAGTACACACATTTACATCCAATAGCTGTCTTACCTATAGGTAAATCAAAAATCTCCCAAGTATGGTTATCACTATGAGCTTGAATTTCTTGGTCCATAGATTGAATCCAACCACTATTTTGGATGTCTTGTTCAAAAGTGAAGGCTCAGAAATAGAAGAAGAAAAACCTGAAAGATAGGATTGATAGGAAGAGTTGAAAGTGGTATAGGAAATTAAGAAAGAGATGAGTTAAGAAGTTTTGAGGTGGTGAGATAATAAGTGTGCCATTTAGGAGGTATGACTAATCTAGATGACCTTCTCTGGGGAATGACAGGTGGAGGAGAAATGGAAGTAGAAGGATCAGGAATTGGATCAGGTAATAAGGGAGGCGAGGAAGATGGTGAAGGAACAGGAATTAGATCATGTAATAAGGGAGGTGCGGAAGGTGGTAAAAAAATAGATGAGGGAAAGCAACCATCATTAGGGTGTGGAAAAGCAGGTTTTGAAGAAGGAAAAGAACATTTATAAGGTGGATTTGCAGAATAAAAGAAGGTGTTTTTTAGGATGTTTGAAGGGAAAAAATAGATTCTCTAAAAGAAACATCCTTACTAACAAAAAAGGAACTTGAAGCAATGTTATATAGATTATAACCCTTTTGAGTGTCAGAGTAACCCTTTTGTGTTTGTGGCATAACAGAGGCATCCAAATACTTTCAAATGATTGAGTAAAGGAACCTTTTCTGTGAAAGAGTTCATAAGGAGATTTGCCCCCCCAAAACATAAGAAGGTACTCTATTGATGATAAAAGTGGTCGTAACTGCATATTCTCCTCAAAACTTTAAGGACATATCAGCTTGAAATCTGAGGGCCCTTGCTATCTCAAGAAGATGTATGTGCTTTTGTTCAGAAATGTCATTTTGCTGAGGAGTATGGACACAAGTGGTTTGGTGAATTATACCAAGAGAAAAAAGAAGATTGTTGCATTGGTTGTTCACAAATTCAAGGCCATTATCAGACCTAATTATTTTGACAGAAGCTAAAAGTGGAGTTCTAATTAAATTTAAGAAAGCTGTAATGAAAATAGCAACTTCACTTTTGTATATTAACAGGAAAATCCATGTCATTCTAGAATAGTCATCAACAATAGTAAGAAAAAAATCTATAACCATTATAAGTGTATTGATTAAAAAGTCCCCAAACATCCATGTGGAGTAGTTCAATAGGGGATATAATTTTCTTACTACTAGGGGGGAAAGGGAGTCTAGTTTGTCTTGCAAGAGGACATATAGCGCAAGAAGAAAAATTTGAACTCTGCAGATGAAACTTAAGAGATGCATTCTTCTGCAGTACATTACAGTGACAGATGATGGTTTCTTGGAGAATTGGAGTATGTAGATACCTTTTGCTTCCTTACCAATCCCCCTTACCTTGCCATTGCAAAGATCCTGAAAAAAGCAAAAATCAGGATAGAAACAGACTCAACGATTCAGTTCCTTTATGAGTTTGGAAATGGATATTACATTGTAAGTAAAATGAGGAAGATAAAGGACATTTTTCACTTCAGTATTGGCAAAAAGTGAAGCAGATTCAGTATGAGTGACTAAGGTGGTTTGACCAATTGGCAAATGTACTTGGTTAGAGGTAGAAGGAACAAGAGTTGGATAAAGTAGTGTATCTAAACTAGAGACCATATGATGAGTGACTCCAATGTCCAAAATCCAAGGAGTTGCATCATCACTTGTAGGAAAACAAGAATTATGTACTGAATGTTCAGGAAAAGTTTTGATGTATACCTGCCATGTTACAACATGCTCCTATGATGAAGATTCATTATCAATTAATTTCATCAGATGATTACATTGATCAACTAAAAACATGGTGCAGGCTAAAAAGGTGGAATGTCAGAAGCAGAGTTTCTTTTCGATTCAATGCCTACAACACAATTCACATTGTTAACCTAAGCTCTTCTATTACCCCTAGAATTCTGCACCTATCATTATGTCCCCTGTAGCCCCTATCATCATCACCTTTATTCCTTTGGAACTTGTGATTTTGTGGATATCCATTCAATCTATAACAATTAGCTCTTGTATGGTTTCTTAGATGACAGTGATCACATTACTATAATCCTCTTGTGTCTGATTGGAATTTGTTGCCTTTTACTTAAGCTAAAATAGTGGGATCATGAACATCCAATTTTTGTAAAGGAAACACACAATTAGATATCAATCTAGATTGTATGTTTTGTCTCTCATCCTGCATTATCATATTGAAGGCTTGATTCAAGCTTGGACTAGGGATAGTCATAAGAATCTGACTTCTCGACTGAGCAAAAATATTACTAAGTCCCATTAAAAACTGCATAAGTTTTTTTCTCTCCATGTGTTCTACATAAGCTCTATATTTGTCACATTCACATGCTGGTAAAGGAACTAGCAATACATATTCATCCCAAAGATTTCTCAATCTAGAATAGTACTCAGAAAAAGTAAAGGTGCCTTGACTCACAGTGTTGATTTCAGGATGCAATTGGTATATTCTAGTCAAATTGCTTTTATCAAACCTTTCTTTTAGATCCTTTGAGACAATATGTGTGTTAGATGAAAACATCGATCAATCTATTTGCCAATTCTTTCGAAACTGAATTGATAAATCACGATAATACAAAGGCATTACATCTCTCCCGCTCATGTTCTAGATCTCCTTTGTAATCACCTTTGTGACACTTTCCATCAATAAATCCAATTTTAGTTTTTCCTAATAGGGCTACTTTCATAGAATTACTCCAACCAGTATAATTTTTAATACCAATAAGTTGTTGAGAGACTAAAATGCTACTTGGAGTATCATATGGATAAAGGTACATAGGATTTCTGGGATGAATGTCAGTGAACTTGTGAATTTGCTCTTGGTTTGGAGTATTTTGGTCCTTTGATAACTCGATTGTATCCACCATGCTTCGATCTTCTCCTGTGAGCTGATTTGTAGAGAATTCTTAGGTCGATGTTCAATTGTTCTTCCAATTTTGCAGTGAAATTTGTGCTCTCTGTATTAGCTAGATCTTCACAATTGAAATTAGGTCGCAGGCCTAACTCACACCCCAAAAGTTAGCTCAAAGTGAGGAGGATTGCTCAAACCTTAATTATAAGGAGTCCACCCATCTCATTAGCCACTTATGTGGGACTTTTGTCATTCTTTAACACACTCCACCTCACACCCAGTGCCTAACATCTGGTGCGTGGCAATTTTGATTTTGGAAGCCCCAACATCGGGTGAGAAAGGTCCTACTCTGATACCATGTTAAATGTTATCATCTAGCCATTAGAGAGCAGTTTGCAGAAAGAGAGAAGAAGAAAGGGGGATATAACAATGAATTGATTTAACCGGCTTACTCTTTCATACACAATAAGTCACTATTTATATATCGTGTCTAATTAATTAGCGGTAATTAAAACAACTTCTAACTGACTTAACAAACTAGCTAACCGGCTAATTATTTACAACATTTATTTCAACAGAGTTAATCCCTACTTTCACCATAGATGTCCAATTTTGACTTTTTCGATGTTGTTTGTGTATTGTTTATTTTATTATTGTGCTTCTTGGTAGCTAACGAAAATTTCTCCTATCAGTCATAATTTATTTTTTCTACATCTTTGGTGATTCTTCATGTATGGTAACCTTCTTATTTCTTGTGAAAATGAGTTTCTTTTTATAGTTTAATTTGCTGATTTTTTGTTGGTGAATGTACTTCAACTGACAAGTTTATATGACTCTGCCTACAAAAGTAGCGAACTGTTGAAAACTTTGAAACCAATAAAATTAACACCAATGAGGACAGTGAGAGCCAATCTATGAGAGACAACAATAGACCAATTGATTAGGCTTGAGTGTTGAAACACCACTTAATAGTACTTAGGTGATTTTAGAGAGTTGATGATAGTGTAAAAAACATTGAGTGGACCAATCCATTGATTACTCATAAACTTGCTAAAACTAGTCCTTTTGTTTTCTCTTTTTCTAATTGGCTTGAAATTTGAACTTCTTTGTTATTGTCTACTGGGAATGTGTTTTTAGGATTTATTTTGTGACATATGAAAGGAACATTGGTAGAGTACTCTGATATGATTTGAATGTTTAAAGAAGTGGATATTAGCAAGATCACATATATGTGATTAAGAAATAATGTTCTTGAGGGTATCATTGGTGCCAAGTAGAATAATTCTAGCCTTTTCTTCTAACTGTTGAAATAGCATAGGAATTCGACTTTGATGGATTGTCACTGGTCATATATAGTTGAAAGATTATGAAACTGAAAACTCTTAGCATTGCATGTTGCTATGGTATGGTATGTGACAAGAAGGTTGAAGTAGCTAGCTAGTTCAAAATATCCCATTGTTAGAGTAGTTAAGTCTCACACACACAACATTCATAGTATATTGAATTTGGTGATTACTTTGATGATAAAGATGTAAGTACTGAAGAAGCTTTAGATATTATTAGAAACTTGTTTAGCTTGCACCACCTTCAACTTATTGGAAACATGCATGACAATTAAAGACGTCGAGGATATTCTTGATCATTTCCCCCATCTTGTATTACTTACGTGTGGTTGTGCAAATATGTTTACCTCAACAAAAATCTTGAGTAACAAATTTATAGGCGGATTAAAGATATGAAGATCCGCGTGACTCTCTCTTGTAAATATTGAATATTAATTTGAGGCTCGTAGGAGGACAATGAGATCAAATATCTTATGATTACTGAGTATTAGTGACCGAGTTTCTAGCTTTAGCCGCATTCATGAAGTCATCAACATTTTGGGTCATTAGATTATGAATAGATTTTCAGGTGTATAAAATGATAAGTACTACAGGGAATCTTTATTCTTACGATTACTCCTTTTCTTGGGACTAAGTTCCTGAGGAAATGAAGATGTAATGATCATGTAGTGTTATTATTTGTTAAACTGAGACAAATTGTTCTGAATATGATTTATCTTCTTTAATATTATTAACAATGAAGTTTTATATGAATTTAATTATTAAATATATTTTTATGTGTTTTAGTGTATAAAACATTTTATATTATTCATTGGTATAATTTTTTTGTATAATAGCAAATGAAAATGGAGTCATTAAAACTCATTTACAAATATCTTATCAAATATAGAAATGGCCATTAGCTACGAAAAATTTGACCATTAAAAGTTTCGATATTGAAATTAAGATACAATTAACAAAAGAAATTTTGATCATTAAAAGTACTTATACATAGGGAAAATCCGATCGCTACAAAAGGACATAACAATTGAAATTTATCTGATCTTTAAATGTTATAATGACCGACTTGAAATACAATTAACTTTTAACTCGGGATTTTTAACGACTAGTTATAAACATATTTTCGCCGTTCATTATTCAGATTTATCGACCTGATTTAGACTCTTAACGACCAAATTTTCTTTTACTAGTGACCATTTTTCTTGAAGTGTAAGATGAGTTTTTGGGATAAGCCCCCAGTTAATTCTAAATGACTGGAACTAAAAGACAAAAACGAATAAATAATAATAGTCTTGTCCTCGAAAGATGAGGACTCACCAAACTCTGTTGCTAAGATTAAATGAAATTGCACTAACTGCAAGTTAGATACTGAGCATCTGAACTTAAATTTTAAAATAATATAGCGCAATAAATTATACAGACGGTACTTTATATGAACTGAGTATATGAGATATATGCACAATTTGAACATGATAAATCTTAGAACTAAAACACATGAGTTGATGATGTGATGACCAAAGAGTGAGACATACAACTAATAAATACTAAATAAATTGAATGAAAGATCAATGTTATAATCTAAAATATTGTAGGAGATACTATTAACTGATATACTCTATCTAAACTAAATGGAGTTCAATTTTTACCCAACTAATAGGGAGCTTTGTACCTTGTCAGTCCTAATCTATTGGGTGATCCTTAAAAATCTATGATGACACGTAATTCTAGGACTTAGATATTGCTATTAAAGGTCTATGTCCTTGCTAATTATAGGTGAGTTTTTATCACTATATCCGCTTGGTACTAAATAATACTATCAACTGAAGTTAGATAACTGAATATTACTAACAAAATTTAATAGCTTAGAAAAATGAATATCTAATAAAATCTAATAGACACTTTTATCTAAAAGCATCTTTAAACATATAAAAATGAAAAATTGAGTTTAAAGCTAATCATGAGAATTTTGAAGAAACCTTACCCCTACAACAAGAACGAGATTCTTGTAATTTTATCGTAACACAATAAAACAAAGATTTATCGTGGAAACCTTCCTAACTCAAGGAAGGGAAAAATCACACCGAAGTTTTATATTGATTCAAGATTTACAACTCAGTTAATCAATGAATCTAACTCTAAACTTCCCTTTTCGATCAATTATAATTGAAAACTCTCCACTCAACAAGAAGTCAAACTCGCTTCTTATTTACAAAAGCTCTCAACTCTTTCTTAACTCTAACCACCCAAGAAGTCAAACCCACTTCTTGTTTACAATTCTCACAACCTCTCTCCAAAGAAGTCAAACCCACTTTTTGTTACAATCCTCTTAAGACTCAACTCACAAGAAGTCAAACCCACTTCTTGTTACAAATCTAGGAATTATTACAACTCAATAACAAACCTAGAACAAATCAACAAAGACTAATAACCCTAGACTTTACTTGATCAAACTTCAATATCCAATAGTTCTGAGTGGAACAGGTTTCGTGAACCTGGTCCTTATGTTGCTGTGATGAAGGTAAACCTGGTCCCTGCATTTTTGTGACGAAGGCCTGCGTTTTTTCTCCAGAAAATACTGCTCTCAAGATGATATATTTCGTGAATATGCAATACCTATCGTTCTGGCTTTGCTGGAAAAATTCTCTCAATTTTTGTGATTGCAAAGACGCTTTTTTCTTCAACTTCTTGATCCTTTTATAGATTTGATTTGCCTTCAACTTCTACAAGGAAAGGAATTACAAATCTTTTTTCTTCTTGAACTTGTCTATATTTACTTCTTTCCTTATTTGATTTGAATTGTAACTTCTTTATTTCTTTCCTTCTTTGACTTGAATTGCTACTTTTTATTTCTTTCCTTCTTTATTTATTTCCATATATGTTTCCTTCTTTTCCTTCTTTTTAATTCTGCACTTTTTCTTATTTGTGGTAATCTCTCAAAATTTTACACATATGACACCATGCCTTCACTTTATCAATCATCAAAACTACTTTATTTGTTCTCCTACTTCCCAACATTTTCTCCCTTTTTGATGATAATAACCAACAATTTATTACACATCAAGACTATTTGTTATTCATCAAGACTACAACTCTTTGTCATCCATCAAAACTACAAACTTCATGTTTTCTCATTCCCTAACAATTTTTTCCTTTTTGATGATGACAAACTATGCATATGTCTATCCATATTATATAATTTTCCCCTTTTGGCATCATTGAAAACCAATAACCAAAGAACCCGAATAACATTCAATGAGTGTAATATCATTTTTAACTCATAGCTACTTGGGCAACACTTTTAAGTACACTTCTTCTAACAAAATGGTTAGTTAATCTGAGGATATTAGTCATCTCAAACTTATATACAATTAAGATCTTCAATGAAAAACGAAATAAACAAATATGTACCAGTTTATGCCCTAAATAAAAAACATATGATATCATGAGTGTGAGACAGACATAAGCACATCAAAGACTCAAAGAGTCTAATATTTGAGGATGAGGATTGGGACAAAGATTACTAAAGTGAGAAGAAAGGGATGTTTACTACCATTGATAATTTTTTTCAGTATGTCCACTGTGCACCATCTCCCTTGTTCTGATTAGCTTTCTTAGAATGTGAAATTTCATCAAGAGAAACATGAGGTACATCATCAATTTTTCATTCCTTCGTGAATTTTTTTTATTAGCCTTTTTCTTGATGACAACTTTGAAGGAGTACCAACTACCAGTAAGAGATTCATCAAATTTTGGTGCACAAAGAGATGTGTTTATCAATAATGAAAGCAAGCAGCAATTTATTTCTATGAGAATTGTTTTCCCTGAGAGATAGACAGGTTATACACTTGGAATGAATGAAATACCAATTTGGAGTTTGTGAACCTGGTTCAGATGTGGGTGGTAAAGCAAGGTTCCCCCTAAATTAAAGCATGAGTGACTTCAATACTGAGATTTTCATCATTAGAGCAGTTTGAGATTGAACGATGCTTATTGTCAAAGAGGATTCTTTGTGATTTTTAAGAAAGTTGATTTTTTTATGATCGACCAGGTTCATTAGTGCTTATGTTTGACGCAAACTCAAGAAATTCATGCAATGAAAAAGGATGGTAGATACCTGGGAATTACAGAGATATCAGTTCCCTTTTTTTTGTTTCTCCATGATTTACTTAATGGTGTTAGCAAAGAGTAGAGATAACATCCGCGGACTTTCTAAACATTGTTTGAGATGTGACTGGAATGTGTACCCGTTACAGTACGAGTTTGAGTTAGCATATATTCATTGTATAATTACTCAAGCGTAAAATTATTCTTTTACTAGCCAATTATTAAAGAAAATCATGATAATGCATCAACTTGTTTCGATAAGACCATGCTTTGACTGATTTTTCTCAAGTTCTTCATATTCAAGGCCTTTACGAGAATGTTGCATCATCATATTCTCCCAGATCAAATGAATCTCAAGCTGATTCACAAAGAACCAACCCTTGTCAATTTTCAATACCTTCCAATGAATAACAAAGACCATGTTCACACAACGAAGTTCCTCCTAAAGGTGTACCATACTCTTACTGTCCCGATTGCTCTATTATTTCCCAAATCTCCAGAACCATAGATTAGTAGTAATTCATGTTGCAGGTGCATCAATGATTGTTAGATGTGAACAAGGTTCATATGCAGTATTCCCTGAATTTGCATCATCAAAGATGTTTGATATCATGTCACTTTCTTCAACTTTTTTTTTATCTTGTCTCTTTCATTTTTATCATCATTTTCAAGGAATAAACTGCCTTCTTGAAAATCAAAGAGCGAGAGGAAATTTTCTACCATTTTTAGCACTTGTTTGGAGCATGCGCTATTCATATACCAAGTTGGCCTTTTCCCTCTCACCTTCACCTGAAACACTAGTCAAAGATTAGTTTTGGGAACTCAGATTAGCTTGGGCCCCTTTATGTGAGTAAAAGGATTAATAACATTTCTTCTAGCCCATAAAGGCAAATAAGAAAACATTTTATTTGGAGCATTTTTATTTGGAACCAGATTTTTAGCCGTATCAGTCTTTTCCTTTTTGGTGAACTTAACATTTTTCTGAAAAGCCTCAAATAAAGCTTTACATTGATTCTTTAAATGACCTGAGTTCCCACAATGAGTGCATAAACTTTTAGACATGTGAATAGTGTGTGACACAAGATTATTCTGTTTTTTAAAACCTATCCCACTTCAACTAGTGATTTGCCTTTCTTGAATCTGAGTTGAAATTTCAGAGGACCTGGTCCATCTAATATTTCGTTCCATATCCAGTTTGGTATGATCAAGATTTTCTTGTAGCAACCTATTCCTTTCTGTTAAAGCTTGACAATTTATGGTTAACAATTTTATTTTTTCTTCTAGAGTTAATTGAAGTTCACTAACAGAGTTTTTGCCCTTGTGACTTAACTCTGAGATTTTAATCTGTTCTTTTAATTTTTTTTAAGAAAGTGATTGTGTTTCTCAAGATTGTGATTTAATTCTCTTAAAGATGCATAGTTTTCCATCCTTTGTTCTCTTTCAGAATTGATTGACTGATATGCATCTATAAGAGTACTCAATAAGGACTCTACTTCCTTTTTAGAATATGATTCAATATTTACTTTGATGTGATGAAAACTTACCTTGCTTTGTTTGTAAGAAAATCATATTTATTTGATTGTTTTATTGCAAGTAGTGACTGATTTTCGAACCTTCCATCCTCAAATTCTTCTTCTGATAAGTCCCCCAAAGCGGCAAAGGCTCTTTTCGTTGAACGATCCGCTTCTTGATTGGTCATTCTTCTGTTTGTGGGAATGTACTTATCATTATTGATTACCTTCTCTTTTTTCAAACTATTCCTCTTTTTCTCTAGAGTTTTTAATGGACAAAACTTGACAAAGTGATCCAGACTTCCACACTTGTGACATACTTGATATATTGGATTTTCAGTGGTTTTTTGAGAGTTCCTTCCATGGAATACTTGTCCCTTTTTTTAACAATTTTGAGAACCTTTTGGTCATTTAACGCAATATTTTCGTTCTCAAAATTTTCTGGTGTTGTGCCTGTAAGAACCAAGTTCTTCTCTTTTCTTTTGCCTCCAATTTCCTTTTCTTGTTTTTTCTTGAGTCATAGGTCATGAGATTTCCAATGAGTTCATCAATAGCTAACTTATCTAGATCACGGGCTTCAGTAATGGCCTCTACTTTGCTTCCCAAGATTCTGGAAGAACACTCAAAAGTTTTCTGACTGCTTTCCAATTGGGAATTATTTCACCTAGTGAGTAGATTTCATTAATGATAGCAGTGAACTTGGTATGCATCTCTTGGATTGTTTCACCTTCTATCATTCGAAATAGTTCGTATTGTCTGTTTAAGTTATCTATTTTAGACTTCTTTACCTGATTTGTTCCTTCATGCATAGTTTGCAAAGTTTCACATATTTCTTTTACATCTTGACATAAGAAAATTCGATTGTATTCATCTGAACGTATTCCGCATATCAAGATCTTTTTTGCTTTAACATTGTTCTGAATTACAAGTTTATTTGCAGCATTCCATTCTTTCCTATCTTTTGGTACTTAAGTGATTCCATCAATTCCATTCTTCATGGGTATGGTTGGACCGTCCAACATGAATTCCCATAGGTCTGGATTTTCTCCTAGTAAATGATCCATCATGTGATTCTTCCACCATCCATAATACTTTCAATTAAACAGTGGTGGTCGAGTTTGAGAAGCTCCTTCTTATGGTGTAGGTGATGAAGTCATTGATCCTTTTCAAGATGTTAGTCTTTTAATGAAAAGACCTACTCTGATACCAATTGAAGAAACCTTACCCCTAAAACAAGAACCAGGTTCTTGTAATTTTATCGTAACACAATAAAACAAAGATTTATCGTCGAAACCTTCCTAACTCGAAAATGGTGCCTTTAAAGCAAACTAAGAGCAGGGAAGGGACTATGGCCGGCATAAGCTCACCAATTAGGATAAGGAAGGGAAAAACCATACCGGAGTTTTATATTATTCAAGATTTACAACTCAGTTAATCAATGAATCTATAAAACAAAGATTTATCGTGGAAACCTTCCTAACTCAAGGAAGGTAAAAACCACACTGAAGTTTTATATTATTTCAAGATTTACAACTCAGTTAATCAATGAATATAACTCTAAACTTCTACCTTTTCGATTAACTATAATTGAAAACTCTCCACTCAACAAGAAGTCAAACTCACTTCTTGTTTACAAAAGCTCTCAACTCTTTTTAACTCTAACCACCCAAGAAGTCAAACCCACTTCTTGTTTACAATTCTCACAACCTCTCTCCCAAGAAGTCAAACCCACTTCTTGTTACAATTCTCTCAAGACTCAACTCACAAGAAGTCAAACACACTTCTTGTTATAAATGTAGGAATTATTACAACTCAATAATAAACCTAGAACAAATCAACAAAGACTAATAACCCTAGACTTTACTTGATCAAACTTCAATATCCAATAGTTCTGAGTGGAACAGATTTCGTGAACCTGGTCCTTATGTTGTTGTGATGAAGGTTAACCCTGCCTTTTTTCTCCAGTAAATATTGCTCTCAAGATGATATATTTCGTGAATATGCAATACCTATCGTTCTGGCTTTGCTGGAAAAATTCTCTCGATTTTTGTGATTGCAAAGACATTTTTTTCCTTCAACTTCTTGATCCTTTTATAGATTTGATTTGTCTTCAACTTCTACAAGGAAAGAAAAAACAAATCATTTTCCTTATTGAACTTGTCTATATTTACTTCTTTTCTTATTTGACTTGAATTGTAACTTCTTTATTTCTTTCCTTCTTTGACTTGAATTGCTACTTTTTATTTCTTTCCTTCTTTATTTATTTCCATATTTGTTTCCTTCTTTTCCTTCTTTACAATTATGCACTTTTTCTTCTTTGCCGCAATCTCTCATAATTGTACACATATGACACCATGCTTTCACTTTATCAATCATCAAAACTACTTTATTTGTTCTCCTACTTCCCAAGAAATTTTTGTATTCTTAAGAAAACATGCAATTTAAAACAACACAATTTAGAGGCATCAAGTATTTGTATTCTCAGGGTTCAGTGTATTTTAAGAAAATGTGTTGAATCATGGTAAAAACATGTCTTTATAGACTATTATTGACAAGGTACTGAAATTCATATTTTTCATAAAATTTTAAATTTTCATATGAGCGAAATGCAGGAGAACCGATTTCACTTTGAGACTTGATAAGTGAAACGATACTCATTAATGAAATCTCACATACTTGAAATGGAAAACGTTGGTATATGCTTGAGAATAAAGAACCCTAGCTTATTATCTGATAATTATAAATATTATTCCTAAGGCGAGACTTTTTTGTCAACTGGTTTCACCTCAATTTTACTTAAGATAGGTCAACACATCGTGCTTTAGGAGTTAAAAGGTGGGGAAGGACAGAAATAATCCTGACTAAAAAGTTGTCGTAACATTCCACGAGGGTCATCTGGTTTGATACGTCATGGACAACCTAACTCTTACATATCTTTAGCTTGATACGTCATGGACAACCTAACTCTTAATATTCTGAGAAATATAGTTGTTTAAAGTTGACCTTTGCATGAACTCATGAAAAAAAACTTATACGGTAGGAAAAATATGAACTCGACTTACTGCTAGAGGTCCCTTATAACACTAAAACACATTCAATACACATCCTACACTTGGAACTGAACCTTAACACACCTAATCAAGTAGGACCTCACCTGGTCCAAGCTGATAAACTTATGATGAATAATTAAAATATTTAGCATAGAATTCAGCTAGATGCTACACCATGTATCCAACATAATTTGCATAGCATAAGCAAGCAAGGTGATTGATTCTATTCAGAGATCTAGAAAAAACTTATGCACCCAAAATGAAAATAGGCTGGCATAGAGGGTTACTATGTTTGAGACCCTTGGACGAGAAGATTTTGTCATATCTAGTGTCATTAATCAAAAATAAAGTACCAATCATTAGAAATAAGATTTCATATAAGAATGATAAATTTTTCTGATAAACCAAATCTTTTTTTCAACTTCTATAAGAAAATTTAAACCCATTCTATTATAAGTTTTAGCCACGTCTAATTTGATAACAATATTACAATCAACATTAGATTTAGACATTTCACGAACAATTTCTTGAGCAAGAGTAACTTTTTAGGATGAACCGACCGGTAATAAAGTAACTTTGACTTTGTAGAATTTATCTTTATGTTTTGATAGCATCTTTTTATCACATAAGACTCAATGTGCGCACTCCATTTCATCCACCATGTACTAATAAGGTGAGTGATATCGTAGTCAATCTTCTTATTTATCTAGATAATAGATCCAAGATATTTGAGACTTACTTTCTTTTACACAACATGTGTATCAAACCTCACTTTTACAATAGTCACACGTGTTACATGTTGAACTTGCTCTCCATGTATTTAATCTTGGAAAAGGGTTTGATATACCCTTTAATTTTGTCCTTTAGAGCTAATATACTTTCATCATTAGAGTAGCTCATATATACCTCTACAGTTATACAAATGACTCACATATACCATTTTCCTCTAATGAAAGTGAAAAAATTAATTTTAATTTAAACGTTTAATTATTTTTTGAAAAAAATATAATCCATATGGGGTATATTTGATCCTCCTCACACAGATATATATTTTTTGACTTTTTTGTTCCAACGATTAATAATTTTGGGTATATTTGATCCTCCTCACACAGATATATTTTTTTTTTTGACTTTTTTGTTCCAACGGCCTATATAAAATTATTATTTTAATGATCAAATTCGTTTATGTTTCATTTTTATTTGTTTTACAAGTACAAAAACTAAATTACAAATACCCGCAAAAAATAGTTTTGAATTTTTTCTTTACACTAAAGAATGAAATAAAAAAGGTCAAATACATATGCAGGTCCCTAAAGTTGTTCGCGCTTTTCCCCCAGGTACCTCAACTAACCAAGATTCCTATTAAATCATTTAACCCCCTATAATTTAATCCTTTTAAATATTCTTGGCTGATGTGGAGCCAAACGTGATCTCACGTCTTTTAAGCGCGTGCAGACGCTTTAAAAGCGCTGATGTGGATCTTGAACCACCCACCAACGATCTTCTTCCTCTTTTAACCCTAATTTCTCCCATTGTTCCCTTATTTCTCCTATTTTGTTTCTCTTCATCATTATTTCTCCTCTTTAGCTCATTATATTATGTCTCTTTTTCATTGATTTCTTCTTAATCATCAAGTTTCAATGTCGAATTTATCTTCTTCATCAATTTCTTCTTCTTCAACTGCGAAGGTACTATGTCAATGTGGGAACGTTGTGGAAATGAAGACCTCATGGACTCAATCCAATCCTGGACGTAGGTTCCTTTGTTGCAAAACTTCAAAGGTAAATCAAATTTTTTTTTTGTCCAATATAGTAAAGAATCACTTTATTTATATTTCAATTTTTTCTTTAATTTTGTAGGCACAAGGTGGATGTGGATATTTTCGATGGTATGATGATGAAATGCCTGCTCAAGCTAGGAGGGTGATATGAGATTTGTTGAAAAGAGTCAAAACATATAAATTGGAGAGGAATCGATCAGGAAAAGTATGGATGATATGCATCATCGTAGGGGTGATATTGGCTACTTGGATTTGTGTAACAAAATAATCTTAGTTTATTCATTTGTCTTCTATTAGATTCCTTCATAAAGTATGTATGGTAGATTCTAGTGTTCTTTATGGGCAATTTTGATCAATTTTTTTTATTGTAAATACCTTGTGTTTTTATTGTAATGATTTAATTGAAGGAATGAAGATAATTTGTGCCTCAAAAGCAGTAAAAATTGATCATTCATGCCATTAATTTGCTCTTGTGAGCTCCAAGTTTCAAAGCAGTCAATACAAATTTCTGCTGCTAATTACACAACCAAAAAGTGACTTTTCTACATAAATTAGGCATTCCTTGGTGCACTAGGTGTTCCATGCTTGTTTTCCTTGACTGAGTGATACGTTGCAACTGTGAACCAGTGACAGCATCTCCACCATTCCACTTGAGTCCTCGAGGCTTATAACCAATTTCAATATTTGTTGGAGATGCATCCTTCTAAACTCTCGAATTGATAACTTTTTTCTCCTGAATACCAGGCTGCATAGAAATATCTTAAAATGAGACTTTATATAGTAGAGTAAGAAATGAACAAAATTATGTATACACTTACATTAAAGGTTTGACTACCACTTGCATTTTGTATAGATGCCAAATCCTATAGTCTTGGTCCTTTTTTGTCTTCCTGTTGATATTTAAGCTTCCACAGCCCTTGGTTGATCAGGTTGCTAACTTGATACTCTAACTCTTTTTTTGTCATTAAGCTTCAATTTTAACCTAGTTTTATATTGACAAGAATAGTCTGCAATAGCTTTTCTAAATTGTTCAGCACTTTCAAATATCATACCAAGCTCAAAAATTGCTACAACACAATTAGGATCAAATCTTACCTTTTTACCTTCTTCTTGGTAAATCAACACCCTTCACAAATTCTGAATCCAATTCATCCCTACTGTCTTCACTGTCCAATTCTGAGTTATCTATATATTGCTCATCACCCCCTAGTCTTCCAGTGTATCTAGCAGCCTTATTCCTTCCTATGTTTTCAAAGCCTCTATCAACACCAGCTGTTCCAAGCTTTATTTCCTCAGTTTGAGTAGATTTTTTCTTTTTCACTTTGTTTCTCCTTTCATCTTAATTCTTCAACATCAGAGTCATCCACATCAGGAATAGCATCCTTTTGAGAGTCATCACTACTTTCTTCATTTGATTCAGTCCATTCCACATCTAGATCTGATATATCTCCTGGCTCAACTTCCACATTAACATTTTCAGATTCAGCCTCATGATTCAACCCTTCACTTGCAGTCACATTTATATCTTCTAAGTCTTCTTCAACGCAGACCCACAAAGCAAACCCGTTGTGACCACTTCTACATCATCCACCACATGTTTTACATAAATGTCTAAAAAGTCACCACCTTTTAGGTCTTTGATGAGATTTACTAAAGTGAAATCAGTGTCCACCTCAATAAAGCCATTTTTTGTGGGGTCTTTAACACAACCCACCAACAGTAATATACCCCAATTGTTTAGTGTAAAAAAGTAACTCGATTATTGAGAAGTGGTCCTTGTCGATACTAACATATTCCACCTCGGCTTCCCCTCTATAAGTAATTCCAGTTTTGTCCTGAATAAACTTACCAACATGATGAAAATGAGTTATAATAATGGCGTCCATAAGATTCCCTGAAACAAGGCCCCAAATTTTTCTGACACGTTATGAACAATAAAAACCAAAAATTCTAACTTTATCCAAATATTAACAACAACCACCACATTGATACTAAAACCCAGTATATATCAATAAAAAAACACAGGCTAAACACATATATTAAAAACACACAACCACTACAACATGCTCGTCACTTACCTCACACTCGTCAACTCCAAAATCTTCTGCAATCTTCGATGATATCTTCAACATAACACTCGAAATCACTTTAGAATCTAAGAATTTCAGCTGTAAAAGTCATTGAAAGGGAGAGATTCTTAGGGTTTTCTCGTTTATAAACGAATTAGAAGTTATTTGGGGGAAAATTGATTTTTAGGTTTGATGACTTAATATATGGCACTGACGTGTAATTGGGTTGGAGTGTATTGGTCAAAATTTCCACGTGGGGAAGGTTCATCTCACGCGCCTAATTAACAAAAATAATTTATTGAAATTTGGCTCCACATCAGCCAAGAATATTTAAAAGGATCAAATTATAGGGGGTTAAAGGATTTAATAGGAGTCTTGGTTAGTTGAGGTACCTGGGGGAAAAGCGTGAACAATTTTAGGGACCTGCGTATGTATTTGGCCAATAAAAAAAAAGGAACTTGAATAATAATAATCAAAGAAGTCCGGAACAATTTTTCTAAGAAAAAAAAATTAAAATATATCTTAAAATTTGTTAGAATGATCATATATACCCCTATATGAGTTTTTCTAAAATTTAAAGTAGAAATAAATAAATTAAAAACTCATTTTTTTCACTTTCGTTAAATAAAGAATATATGTAAGCTCCTATTGTAGCGGTAAGGGTAAAACAAGTTGCACAACAATATAGATATATATGAATCACTTTCTTACAAAGGCACATCAATTTTAAATGGCAAAATTGAGGAGTATGTTAGGCCTCTCTCCTTTAATCTTGGACTTGCTCTATCTAAACACTTTAGAGTCTAGCATATACTTTTCCGACCTCAAACCCCAAGTTTCATCAACCAAAAAACTGTATCATCCGCAAATAATGCACACCGTGAATCCTCTCCTTGATAAGAGCTCTTATATTCGATCATGTGATATATGGTGTGTATCCGGTAACAAAGTTATTATAGTGGTGTTCAATGTAATTAACTTAATAAATTTTGATACCCTGTTTGCTTGCAACTCTCTCCATGATAGAAGGTAAGGGTGTAATAGATTGAAGAAAGATAAAGGTAGATATTGAAAGCTAAGCTAGATTAGAAAGGATCTAGATCTCTCAAATAGATCAAACAACAAGTCCTTCCAATAAGAACCTAAATAACTAAGCCAACAATTGAAATTATCAAGGGGAAGTTGACACAGTCTGGTGTATCGACATGATTGTGTGGACAATTTTAATAAACAAACACTCTTATTCAAGACTCAATTGTCTCCTCATGTCAATCAATTGCTGACTCCTCATGTCAATCTTTCAAACATCTACTTATGATTTGTTACTGCTCTTATTCCAAGTCATTTCAGTTTCCCAAGGACATCAACACAAAGATGCAGTTAAACAACATCATAGACAACTGTAACAATTGATGAATTAGACCAAACATGGAATCTGCATCTTTAGAAACAAAAATGGACACAAATTAGTTCACTTTGGCCAAATAGTTATGGGTCTAAAATAGAAACGCAGCTTACTACATATTACAAACATCTTTGTAATTCTCGTGAACAAGCTAAAACCTTAGGGTTCCTTTACCATATCAGATGAAAATCATAATTAGTGTGTTTTGTCCTGCCCTGCTCCCCATTTCTTCTAATGCCTGATTCACATTCAGAAACAAAAATGGACACAAATTAGTTCACTTTGGCCAAATAGTTATGGGTCTAAAATAGAAACGCAGCTTACTACATATTACAAACATCTTTGTAATTCTCGTGAACAAGCTAAAACCTTAGGGTTCCTTTACCATATCAGATGAAAATCATAATTAGTGTGTTTTGTCCTGCCCTGCTCCCCATTTCCTCTAATGCCTGATTCACATTCTTTTCCTTTACTGATGCAACCTTGGGCGGCTGTAGAGCGTTCTGACTTTGAGAAATTAATCAATAATTGCATGACAACTGTAACAGCCATGAGAGAAACCTGATATTGCAACACCCTTCCATGACGACAACAAGGCAGTTGCTTGTAAGATTTTTATGGTTCTAGATAAGAATGCATATGCCCAAGATGCCACTACCTGTTATTAAGGAGAGACAACAGATAGTTTGATATAAGAAAGGATTTGAAATATCCTCAGCATAATCAGAAAGTAACTTACCACAAGGGATTTGATTGGGTGGCATTGTCTTGCAACTTTTCTTCTCCAAAAGTGTCTTCGGCAATATGTTTGTCCAATAACTTACTGGAGGAAAGCAGGTCAATAGACAACACCAAAAGTGCTTTTTAGACATCACAAATAAACACAACAGGTCATTCCACAAAAAAATATTTCGTTAAGGATAATTTTTTATCGATAGAGTTCGGCAAGGATACATAACAAGGACAAACCTTAGCCAGAAAGATATCTCTACACCATTGGGCTATGGCATAATCATTTTCAGGCTGATCCTTCACCTCATGTCGCTTGAGATACACAAAAGAAAAAAAAATCAATTAAACACTAGAAGAAAATAAGCCACTATCTCAACACATTTTAAGTACTACAAGGCACCACAAAGATAACAGGCTTAATGTTGTGGCTTCATTAACATCTATGAATAGGATATGCCGAACTCCTCTTTTTCCATTGGCATCCATTAGCCTCCCACATCGCACATCAGTTGTAGCAAGCATAAGCAAGAAGTTCTTTCAAAATGCACCGGCCTTTAACTTGAACTTCCACTCTCATCCACAAGAGATCCACTTCACTGTCCCTATTAAGATTCCTCTAGGACTTCCACTTCAAGTACATGTACTGAAGCCTATCTTAAAAGTCTCAAACAAGCTTAAGAATCCTATTAGATTTGGCTCTGGCCCATCATACAAAAACAGCTGTTGAGTCACAGTGACAGGATGCAATTATGTCAATAAGGATCAAATTAGAGTCACCACTAAAAATAATAATCAAATCTACTCCCTCCTTCCCAACCTGTTTGGCACTACTATCTCATTAGTAATCCCAATCTAAAAAGAAATGCAAATTTATATGTCCGGAAACAATTAACTTTAAACTCCCTTTTACCCTTAACAAGAAGCTTTCACAACCACACAAATGTTATGGCATGTTTAAAACCACAAGTTTCAAGTCTTACAATCACACCGTTGTGGCAAGTTTAACCTTTCTGCCAAATCACATGTACCAAGCAAATTGGAACAGGAGTCTTTTTCTGTAAATATCCATCAGCAGAGAAGGAAAAAGAGAAACAGAGTTCCAACTTAATAGATAGTTTATTTACCACAGAAGCCTGCCCCTTGAAGAGTTTCAGCACTGTAGGTGCAGGTGAACTTTTGGAGATGCATATTGTTGCATCATAAATAGCTAGAACAAATGAGTTCATGACTTACTGCAGCAACAAAACCCTGAAATCAACAAATTACAAAGACACCACTTCAGGATATACACTAAAGATATAGCAACACAACGAAAGAATCGAGTTAAAGTGGAATAGAATCCATTATAAACTTGGGAAAAGATCTGTTTGGCATGCCTTAATCGGTGTATTGCATTAGAGCACCTTGACAAAAACAATAGTGTGATCTGTGAATCTGAACGAATCAGTCTCTTATTTATATTTCAATGGTTTTCTCCTCCTTTCCTTTTTTGAGAGCACATTATTAACAAAGAAACAAGGAGTTGTCGAAAACGTCTACAACATATTTAGATTTCTACGATTTTAAAGTTAAAAAATCCGATATCCTAGTTCTTCATTACTCGATTAATTAAGAGTGCATCACCATCTCTTGTAATTGTCTGCAAATTTTGAGATCCAGACAAATTGGCAAGATTATCAGATTTCCTAAGCAAGTGAAGTGACCCTATCTCTCTTTTATTTTGTTCTTACCTTTTTCAATATAGGCAACTACTCGAATTTCAAACTGCGATTTTAATATATAGAAGGTTTTTATACGTCTGGAACACTGAAGAAGCAACTACATCCACCAGCTAATTCTTAGGCTAAGTTCCTCATGGCACAGTTAGCTTCTTCTAACGAGGGAATGGGTTGTTTGACAGTATTCTTCTCGAGTAAGAATTTCAATAGATCATGATTAGGGAAGCAAGAAACTGCCAAGTGATCTCCTCTTTTCTTGAAGTCTTGGTGAATTGAGTTAACCTGGTACCTATGCTAGAGCAGGCACTTTGTAGATTGATCAAGGTACCCACAGGTTGACTACCATCATAATAAAAGTGAGAGTAAACAAAAAAAGAATATTGATCACTCAATCAAACTACCAGCAAGGCAGCAACTTAATTGTCCGTACACTAATAACAGTATTACGCTGTCGGAGACATCAAACTGGAAAGCACAAGACCCAAAAAAAAAAAAAAGAGAGACCAAGCACCCTACGCAGTTCTGAAATTTAAAAGCTGTAGTGAAAGGAAATTTATGTAGTATTACCTAATTTAGAAGCAGGAAACACTTGGATATCCATAAACAGAAAATTGATAAGCAATCATCTAGCATTGTTTCCATGCAGCTGAGCAGCTCTTAGACTAGGCTCATCCTGAAGTGACATAAGATGCTGGATGTTATTCGTATCCAGTAAATTACTAAGTGCAAAACTGGAAGACAATGGACAAACCTGCAAACCATATGTGAAACTCGGCTGCCTAAAATCCAAATGCCCCTAAATAAATGAAAGAATCATTTTAAAAAATTCATGCTCTCAATCATAATTTCTATCCAATAATGGCATACATACTAGTCCTGGAATGCTTTGTTGAGACCCAAAAAAACCATCATGGCCAGGTGCAATTGTATTGAGTTGTCCCTGTAGCATGATTAGAAGAAATTTCGTTCACATGGATCTTAATCTAACCTGTAAAGAAAATCTAACTTAAATAGACCAATATCACATACCAGTCCTTGCATATTCTGTTGGTTAACATAATAGCCATCATGGGGAGGTTCCATCAAATTTAACTGTATCTACCAGTGAACACTAATTAGAGATCATAACAATAGAAAATCACAAAATTCTTTGTACAGACTAATTCTCTTTTTTTGAGATTTAGCAATAATCAGAAATGTGATTGAAATATTGTAACCTACCAGTCCCTGCACATTCTGATGTGTACCATAATAGCCATTCAACGTCATTCCACCCACAGTAAGACTATCCTATAACCAGCAAAGTAATAAAATTAACATATCACTAAAGTCTCACACCAGCAAATATATAGTCACTAGGGACAAAAAGGACACGTCGCAAGTCCCAACATTTCTAAAAGGTTTAAAACTACGACTGCTTGTAGAAAGGATTTATCATATACTGAAAGCATTTCTTATGGACTTGGCTATAGGCAACAAAATAATTAATACAGTGCTAAGAAACAAACCATTTGTTGTAAGCTGTCTTTTGCTTCAACAATTGCAGCTTCTGGTTCAGAGTGCATCTGAGATACCATTATGTTAATGGTCACATCAAAGGAGCCAAATTATTATAACAAGTTATGCTAAAAACAATCAATGATCCTAAAACTAACCTTCCGCTTCTTGTTTGTATTTTTCTTCCTACTTGTTTTAATTGCATGAATCCCTTGAGTATCTTCTTCAAGATCACGAAGTCCAACTGCACTGCTGCTACATTCTGTTAATGCAGAACTTCTATTGTTAACATTCACACAGTTCTTTAGAGCTTCATCTAGGGCACGGAAGGCAACGCCGTAACTCTCCTCAGATAAAGAACCCTCCACACCCAGTTCAATTGCCCTTCTACATAGATCATTGTATCTTTGTACTCTGTTTCGAATTCTTTCAGTCCCCTCAGATATTAACTGTATATTCTTTGCATCTTTGGTCCACCTCTTCAAAATATATTGGGATGGGATGATTGAAAGACCACACATCTGAAGAACAATCATTGCATGCCTACAGAGGAAACCATTGTATTCAAATAGAAGGCACGAACAAGAAACATCTGATCTTGCCTCATTCCACGTGACCATAAAATTTTCATCTTTCTCGCAGTCATCAACTCTAAAAGTTACATTTTCCCCATTTACAGCTTCCTTCTTTGGATGACACCCAACTACACCCAATACTTCAACTTGAAATTTCTTAAAGATTGTATGTGTATAAATTGTAGACATCTGCTTTTCCCAAGGGGAAGGTGACTTCAAAGCTGGTAGTTTGTGCAATGTATCAAAGTCTGCTATTGCTTCCTCTTCATATCGATTTTGCAGAATCATTCCATATTGTCTCATAAACTCTTTGAGACTGATTTTCTTATGAATGTACTTGTCAAAG
Source organism: Solanum lycopersicum (assembly GCF_036512215.1). Lineage (NCBI taxonomy): Eukaryota > Viridiplantae > Streptophyta > Magnoliopsida > Solanales > Solanaceae > Solanum > Solanum lycopersicum. The sequence continues at coordinate 47,035,400 of NC_090807.1, forward strand.
AAGGAGCTTATACTCTCCGACCTTTGAGCTGTTGACATTCCAGCCATAAAACTGCCTCTCATGTAAGCTGGAATCCACTTTTTGCGGTCCTCATACAGTGTATGAATCCATTCATTCTCTTGCAGTTCAAATCTGCTAACCATCTTCCACCATCTTAAATCAAATTGTTCATCTGTTAACGACTTAAATATACACTTGCTGAATTTTTGCATGAAATTCTCATGCTGCTTTACTACATGAGCAAGTGTTTCCGGGATTCTTTCAAGCACATGCCAAAGCGCAAAGCAGTGACTTGAACATGGGAAAACTTCTTCAAGAGCGGATTTGAGTGACTTATCTTGATCAGCGATTATTACTTTTGGAGCCTTCCCACCCACTGCTCTAAGCCACGTCTTCATTAACCACACAAATGTTGGTTTGGTCTCATCTGCTATAAGTGCACATCCAAGCAACATCGGTTGACAATGATGGTTTACCCCAATCAAAAGAGCAAACGGCATCTTCTCATTGCTTTTCATATAGCTGGTGTCAAAGAAAACCACATCATTAAAGCTTACATAGTCTTTCCTACTTTTGGCATCAATCCAGAATAAGTTCCTTAAGCGTTGATCTTCATTGAGATCAGTTGCATAAAAGAAACATGGATTTTCTTTCTGGACATGCATAAAATACTCGAGCATAATATGAGCATCTCCCTCTTCTAATGACAAGCACCGACCTTTGTCAAACTGGTAATTTAAATCATTAGTCAGCAAGCCAACTTCTTGACTTCCACCACATTGTCTAGACATCTCAACATACATCTTTCTTGTTCGTTCACTTACAGCATTAAGAATATCAATGTTATTTTTCTCTGCAAGTTTAACATTCCTGTGGATTCGGAAATGATAAGCCAAGGCTGGTAAAAGCCCATGATTATGATCTTTTATAAACTCATGGACATACCATTTTCCATCACGCTTTCTCTTAACGTGCATGCTTGCTTTGCAATCAGTCTTTTTGACACTAGGACGCCTACTACTGCCAGTATCTGATTCTGGAGTAGTGCCATATCTAGAACATGCAAATTTAGCATCGATAAATTCTTTTGATTTCTTGGAGCGACGGCTGTTCTTAATTGAGGTTGTGAATCCCATGGACTTGGCATACTCTTGGTAAAATGCATACGCAGCCTCATGGGACTCAAATTCTATCCCATCATGTGGCTCAAAATCTGCATGTTCTTCAACTCCAGTAATACTTCTCTTTGGAGAACGAGAAACTCCGCCATCCCTACTGAGACATGACTTATCTACAGCATCAACCATATCACCAGTCAATTGAACACTACTTTGCACAACATCGCCATGATCAACCATTTTTTGGATAACATTTCAGTTCTTTTTGCTTAATCATGTTGTCTGAAAAGTTCTTCAAGAGTTATTTCCATGAGAAATCAGTCTTCTCCCACAATAGCTGGAGAGAAGAAAATGACAAGTCAGTACTAAAAATTACTTTCTTGTTGATACATCTACACTAAACATTAAACAATTTAAAAGTATGCAAAAGTTTCAAGTAATCTAACTCACCTCAACAGCCTAGAGTTGACCTGAAACCTGTTTACAATCCACAGTTCAGCAGCAAGTTGAAACCCAAGTCTAGCACCCACGAAGAGAAATGTTTCTACTTTATTCCTACAACAAGCAAATGAGTTATAATATACAAAAAAAATTCTGCAATATCTTACAAAATAAGAGATGCTTTCAACTATGCTTAAGCCAGTACATTTTGAATTCCAAATGGACATCACATGAAGTGGAGTAAAATTGTAATGTGTTGAATAGTTAGTGGATTCATCTCTCTCAAAATAGCAGCCCAGCTAGAAGAAGACCATGATTTCATTCTTAAAAATAACAATTAATCCAATGGGATAGTAACTGAAAGAATTCAAGCCAACTCAGAAAACTTATCAAGTGATGATGAAGCCTAAAAGAAGGCTATCATTTCGTAATGGTATTAAAATGGACTAGTAAATTTAGGAATTATAGAGCAACAGAGGAGGAAACACTCAGATCAAGAATGACAAATTAGGCTCTGTATAGATACTTAAATACAAATAGCCAATGAAATTGTTCCAATCCATGCCAAAAGAACAAAAATGACAACTACATCAAAAACATAGTGAACTGAAGGGATGTGACTATCAATCTAAAATGAACAGGACATGAAACTAAAAGGATAAGATGTTAAATTATAAATAGGCAAACAACAGCATTTAAACCAAAGTAAAGCATGATTTACAAGCAGAAATGAAACTATGCTTTCCTGTACAAGATCAAAATTATGAAACTGATTCAGAGTAGCATATCACCACTTCACATACATATATCCAGATCATATTGAAATAAAAACAAACAGAAAGCTAACATTGAACAAGCAGATAAACATTGAGCCAAATGAACTGCTAAAAGCAAAAGCAAAACCAGCAGTAATAAACAAGTATACCTCAGCGACACCGGAACAACGACCTCGAAACGATTTGGTGCTGAGGTTCGCCGGAAAAGAAAGTTTTTGAATTCCAATACTTGGAGAGAGGTTTTCTGATGAAAACCTGAGTGATGTACGAATTGAAGTAATTGAATACAGATTTGGAATGAAATTGTGATTTGGGGGAAAGGATGAGATGAAGATTGAAGAAGGAAACGGTAATACCCGGCTCGGTTCGAGAAGGTTCTTGGTGCGAATTCCGTGTGGAATTGTAGTGGCTTGGATGAGAGTCGATTAGGGTTACGATTTCTGGTTCGAGCCTGTCAAAGAAGAAGAAGAAGAGACATGGTGTGGGTCGGGATGGTATATACTCCCTTCCTTTCGTTTCAAAATAAAATATTCTATCGTTTTTAATTTATTTTAAAAAGAATAATTTTTCTTTTTTAGTAATACTTTGATTTAATTTTTAATATAATATATTTAATATCATAAAATTAAATAGTATTTTGAAATATTTGATATAATTTCAAATTAGAATCATAATATTAAAAAAAATTCTTAATTTTCGTTCTAAATTGAATTAGGTTAATTTTTTGAAACCAAGAAAGTATATTTTTGCCGTAAGAGTGGGAAATTGGGTTTGGGTTAAACAATATTTGGGTTATTAGGAAAACAAGGATGGAAAGCACCGCAAATATTTTTCAATTTAGTCAATCTTTTTATATTTTTTTTAGAAAATAAAATGCGCACTTACACGTAGACGATGATGTGCATGTTTTGCTACTTTTTTATACTATCAGTTTTGATTTTTTATTGATTTATTTGTATAGTTTGTCATTTTATTATGGAAAAATAGAAAATTTCATAGTTGGCTCATTCAAACCTTGTCTTTAGAAAATAAAATTATTGAGTTTGTGATGGTGTATGTGGAACTAATTCAAATTGATTATGATATTTATTCGGTATTTATGGTTTATTGATACTTCTTTTACTATATCTTTTAGTAGCGTAGATTTTTTTAGATTATTTAAAGTGTGAATTGATTATTACTAATTATTATTTATTTTACTTCATTTCAAGTAAAAATTACGTCAATTTTTATGTAATAATTTATTTTAATTTCTAACATTATTTCCATCAAGATGTTCTTGTACCTGTCTAAACTAGGGAGGTCCTTGGAAAATGTTTCTATTTTGTAAACTTCTCAAAAAGAAAAAAGAATCTTTTTCTTTTTTTTAACCTTGTCAAGGAGGTGTTCGAGATTTCACAATCCTCTACTAAGAAAAGGATATTAAGGGTCTGCCTATCTAACTAAATTAGAGTAGGTGTCCAAATGATCCCATAATTTTGATTATGATAATGTCTATATAATTATGGAGAATTAATTTTGATTATGATAATGTCTATATAATTATGGACAAGGTAATAAATAATTTAAAATCAAATTATTTTTAAATATAAAAACATTATTTTAGAACATACTATATTATTTTATAAAAATAAGTATTACATCAAATTCAACATAGGGACTAATATTTTATAATTGTTATACTAGTACATTGTCCATTCAATTTATTTAGAAAAAAATTGCTTAACTACATTCTTTTACTTACCTTAATATCCATTTATCTTGCTTATTATAAAAATTAGTGAAAATATTCGTGCTTCTTGTGACTATATAAAATATTTATAAGATACTAATATGAAATATGTAATATTTATGTTAGTATCAAATATATAGATAATATTAATATTTCTCCTCGTCTACGATATTATAGTCTTTCTTTAAACATATAAAATATATTTATTTATTTTATATATATAAATATTAGAACAAAATATTTACCGTGGTGAAGTAAATGGAATAAGAGATAATATAATGAAATAACAATATACTGTATTAGGTTGAAAATATTTAATATGTTTTAATTTTCTCTATCTTTTGTAGGATAACTAATGTTCTATTCAAACTCTGATTTTGTCAAAATAAATTTGATTTTTTATTATTATTACATTTGCTTAATATAAGTTTTTAAACATTAATTAAATATTTATAAGACTTACTAAAAATGAAACATATAAAGTTACGAATCATATTTAATATTAAAAGTTACAAGTAAGATGAAGAGACTTGAGTTATAAATAATTCAAATGTATAATTTTATTAGTCATTAAATATATTATTAATTATGTATTGATTTATTTGTAAAATAAATAAAAATAAGTGGTGAAAATACAAAAAATGAACAGAGAAAATATAATAATTGGTGACTACATAAAAATTATAAATATATTTCAAAGTAAAAAGAACTGTGACAGATTGTTACATACGCAAAAACTGACATCATGAAAATAATATTTTATTTTTCAATTACTTTTTATAATTATAATAAAAAATGAAAGTAATCATCATAACTTTTGATGTTTTTGTTAAACTGAAATAATTGTATTAATTTTTTTAATAACAAAGAGAAAGTAGAATACTAAAGGATCAAATGATTAGCATTGACAATATAATACATTTAGCTAAATTGTTTATATAACAAAATTTAAAAAACTCTAGCAAAGGTAACTAAGTTGCTAATACAATTCAAAGTGGAAAAATAATTTCTAATTATGCTTCATTTTTTTTCCTTCTACCTTCTTCCTTAGCAAAGAGATACACCATCTTGTTTTGATTCATATGTCAAACTCTTCATATGTGCAACCAACTGAATAAAAAAAATCATATACCGATTAAAAATAATTATGTCAAAAGAAAGAACGAAATATAGACTATAGTTGATATATTTGTATATTATCTTTTCAATAGTATTAACAATGCTAAATAATAATTATTTCTTGAAATCTAACAAATACTATAATCAAACTATCTTATATCTAGAAAACTAACTATTAGAAGCAATTGAATACAGACAACACATTGTTAAGAAATATAGAGATTTTTTAATCATACTTGATAAATTATAATACAAACATAAAAAAATATTAAAAAAATACTAAGTACATAAGAATAAAAAGAATGACTTTAGAATGAATATATCTTACCTTCATAAACTTTTTTTTGTTACATGTTAGTTAATTCACAAACAAGTATGATGAAGAAGAGAAATTATAACTTTGTATGTGAATCTTCATGAAAATAAATATGAATTTATATAGACAAAATAAAGGAAATGAAAAAATAAGGACTTCAGAATGATATAGTTATTAACTTCATGCACTTTTTTTGGTTACAATATGAATGTATATAGACAAAAATAAAGGAAATAAAAAAATAAAATTTTGCAATGAAATATTTCTTACCTTCATGTACCTTTTTTTGTTACAAACCAAACCTATATGATGAAAAAAGAAAGGATAATTGTGAGTGTGAATCTTCATGAAACTATGAATTTATTGACAAAATAAAGGATTATCATAAGACATCATAAACTTATAAATTTAACTTAGAGGTTATGGAAATAAAAATTATGAGTTATGAATATTATTAAAAGTAAAAAGTAAAAGAGGGGCAAGTCATGGATAGTAACCCCTAGTGAATAAATTAAAAAATAAAATTAAAAATACTTAAAATGTAAAAAAAAATTATTATTATTTCATGATTAGAAGTGAGATAAACAAATAGAAAAAAAAATATAGAGAGGCTTTTTTTATAAATGTTCCTACATTAATAAAGTATTTATTTGTATGAATAAAGTGATATATTTTTACAATAAATAATTAATTTAAACTTAAAAAAGTCAAAAATAAACAAATTATGTTTCTCCTTTTATTATAAGTGAGATAAATAAATAAAAAAATAAGAAGAGTTTTTGTTATAAATGATCCTCCATTAATTAAATATTTATTTGTAATAAATTTAAGTAATTTTTTAATGATATAATAATTAATTTATTTAAAAAAAAGAAAAAAAAAAGAAAAAAAAAACTAAATGCAAATGGAGGTCATAGAGAGGTGCCACATCACCTTTATCTTTCTTCTTCAAATTACGAGTTGAGATTTGGGGAGAGTGGATAGGACAGGGTGGTGGATGACGTAAAGGAAGGGAAGGCCCATCCCGTCTATAGTCCTCCTTTATATATATGCTAGTGTACTTAGCCGCACTTCGCACGGTTGTGCAAAGGATTAAAATAAAATTACATATTAATATCAATAATTACATTGATAAAAAGAATTTTTTGTTAATCACATAATTTTATAGAAGAGAAACAATGAAAAATATTTAGATTAAATATGAATTTATTAAAGAATCAATATATGTGAACTTCAAAAAGTTAAATATTAAAAATAAATTTTATAGAGAAAAAGGGAAGGTAATAAGAATTGGGTAATATTAGAACTACTTAAATACAACTTGTGATCATTTTTTTCTTTTTTATTTGAGATTTTCTTAGTATAATTTATATATATTTATGTAAACTTAAAATCTAATCATTCTTTTATGCTTATTTGTAATTTTTTAAATTATATTCTTAGTATAATTTTTCCATAATGTATAACTCGGATTGCTATTAATAGTTAGTATTCATGAATATATAGTTAGGCAACACTATTACAAATCATTATCCACAATTGATATTACTTGTCCTCGTCATGACCCAATCATCACATGTTTTTATTATTTTTATTGTACAATATTAGATTAATTTAATATTTGTAATAATAACTTTTTAATAATTAAATTTTAAAGAAAGAAAAATTTAACAATCTTAATTAGTTAAATTTCATACTTATTATTATTATTTGTTATAAATCTATTGTGTTATGTGGATGATCCATTAGGGTTATCCAACAATTAATTGGATTCATGTATTAGTGTTTCCAATGTGATAAGATTCCAAGGTGATATGAACCTTGATGATAACTATGTATAATTCCAAGGTGACCTTTGACTATGATATCTCAACACTATAAATAGAGATATCATTCACCATTGTATATACTTGAATAAGAAGAAAATTACTCTTCTTCTATCTACTTCTCTTGTCTTCTTCTCTTTATGATTATATTCTTATGAGCTTGATTTTATAACACGTTATCTGCACGAGTCTCTATCTGATTTAGAGTGAGTTCTTGTTTTTCTTTAACTCATATTTTGGTTGATCTCGTTATGAAGATCAAAGTATTATATGCATAAAATCAGGTATGCATTTTCTAAAATATTTTATGATTTAGAATAAAATAGTGTTCAGTCACTAACAATTATCAGGAACCGAAGACATATACTACTATTAATTGAATATGACATGCTATACAAAACTTTCTAAATGGAAGAAAGTATAAAATTTTAATAGAATGAGTTTGAATATTATTTTAATTGTTTTGAAAGACTCAAAGAATAAATCATGTTGTACTTCGATTTATTATACCGTTGGTTAAGGGTAAGACGATGGATTCAAGTTTCATCGCACCAAAAGGGTAAGACATTAGGTTAAAGTCCGGATGCACCATAATGAAAAATATTTGAGGATAAGACAATATATTCAAGTTCTATCGCACCAAAAGGGTAAGACATCAATTAGAGTTTTGATGCACCGTGATTGGGTTCAAGTGTCATATAATTATGGGATAACACGCCTTATATGGGTAAGACATTGAGTTTGATCCAATGCACCATAACGGTGATAAAATGATGACTAAGAAAAATAATATATTTTTGATGAAATGTCTTGAAATTCATCATATTGAATTTGCTCCATTCCTTGAAAAGAATGTGGTAGCAACATGTGATAACTCTGAAATTCGTCTGTTGACTTGCTCCATTCAATTAGATGAATGTGGTAGCAATGAATGATTAGTCTGAAAGATGACAAATAATTAATGATATGAATAAGGGCGTGGAGGGACAGAATTATAATAGTCTATCATTGTGGTAATGATAAAAGGAAGAACACTATGAGTTCTTCAAATAGTCCTTTAAAATGTGAAGGCAATTTTTATTATCAAAATGGTATGAAAGGTCATTAGACTTGTGAATGTTGTCAACCCAATAATTTGACAGGTTTATAAATCCTCTATCATGATACAAGAAGATAAAGTAATGGTACACTTAATCTTTCAAAGTGATGTTGAGGTGTGTCAGGAAATATGATGAATTTTAAAGCCATGACAATGTGCTTATAATGTAAATTTATGAAGTACATATAAATAATTAGTTCATTCCTTGAAGAGAATGTGACTTGTGATGAGTATCGTGAATGCTCGACCATTCTATAAGAGAATGGGTCCAGATATGATAAAATCATTATGGGTTTGATATATGCCACAACTCACCTCGATGGAAGGTTTGAGAAAAAATGATACATGTCACTTCTCATCTCTACGGGAGATTTGAGAGGAAATAAATTTTATTTGACAGAAATGACTAATTGTATTGTACGTTTTATACATCACTATGGTATGAACTACCGAAAGGGCAAAAGAAAGAAATAGTTCTTGCCTATAAGGGTTGTGGTCATTATTGTGTGGCAATACAAATTTGTCATTGGTTGTGTACCTATGATACAACAAAAGTAAATCAAGAAAGACGTCTTGCTCGTAATGATTTTGACCATGACAATAATAATATAATTTCCTCCTTGGAGGAGATGCTCACCATAGGGATGGTGTCATGCAATATGTGATAGTACACAAAATCAATTGCAAGCTCTAACGAGTTTTGCTATTATTAGAGGAATATTATTGGGGTTGTAGTAAGTCTCAAAAGAAACTTTTAAGTTTCGGATGAATTGAAAATAAATATTGAGACTATAAATCACTACAACCGAAGAGGGTTATAAATGTTTATGTAAAAGATTACCCCACTTTTTCTCTTGTTTGTTCCATACAAACATGTACATGCTGATGAAATCACACGTAAAAGTAAATTACAAGTGTACTAAAATAAAGATCAGTTGGCATGACTGGTTGACCATTCCGATTAAATGTGACGCAAACGTGATTGAGAATTCAGGTGATTTATATGATGAAGAAATAAAGATTCTTCAAGAATTCTCGTGTTGCTTGTTCTCTTGATAAAATGATCATTGTACAAGCTAAGGTTGGGACTGTAATCCCCTAAAATTTTTGGAACATATAAAAGGGTGAATATGGGCCCGTTCACATGTCATGTAGATCATTTGCAACTATATGACTGATGCATCTATGCGATGGTCACATGTATTTTGTTGTCAACTTACAAATTGATTTTTGTAAGGTTGTTTGCTCGAATTGTTAAAATTAAGAGCACAGTTTCAAACTATGAAATTATATTGATAATGCTGGTTGATTTAGAAGAAATTTTATGCCTCCAATTATAGCTAAATCATGGTTATGAGAACAAAACTCCCAAATAAGATTTAGTATGAGATAATTTTATTCAACATGTAGCAACACATGTATGCATCAAACCAACAAGGTTTCCCCCATTAAAATTGGTTCAAGGTCAGGAACCATATAATTTTCATCTAAAATGTTGAATGTGCGGTTATGATTTTAATTTCTCCACCACGCACAAAGATGAACTTCCAAATAAGGTTGGAGGGGGAGAGATGATTGATAGCTGAAAATTATGTATGAGGTTAATTATGAATTATCTAGATCCTCGTTAAATAAATATGTGAACTTAAAGTTCAAGGGATAATTCAGTTGCATAATGTTGCAAATCAGTTGCCAGATGAATGCATTGACCCTATGATATAATTCAGCTGCAAATGCTCCAATATGAAGTCCTTGAAGGACAGAGTCTATGATACGCCGGAAGCGTAATAGACCAATCGATTCCAAATATAAAATTCCTTGAAGAAGGAAGGAGCAAATGATCAATATAGTATGATAATGAGGCAAGTGCTAAGGAGCACATTGACATAACACTTCATAAAATCTTGAAAAAGGTTCAGGTATATGAAATAATGAAAAATGAAGAGATCTCAATAAGTTATGTCTTGTTGGAATCGATATCAAATAACCATCGACGGTATCTTTGATATGAGGTAGCGCTCAATGATATAAATTGTGACGAAGATCTTGAATTCAAATTTGTCATATAGTGTGGACAGATAAATGGTTGGCCAAGTAAAATGCACAATTCAAGTATATTTTGTTTCACTTAGAAAAGTGACATTTTGGAGTGGTAGTCTATAAATCAAGGTATAATGTCAGTGGGGTACAAATAAATTATTATGCGACGATATAACCTTAAGATATCAAATACGGTTTGTGCCTTGGGACATAAAAGTTTATCGCAAAAATCCTGACATTATTGGAGATGTTTTCTCCTTTGGTAGATGCAATGAGGTTTGTTTTGATCAGGCAATATATGAAAACTTGATTGCATGTAATGAATAATTGTAATGTCTAGCTAGACAATGAAGGTTATATGAAAATCCTTGAAACAATCGAGATGTCTGAAGCATATAAGAGTTTGAAAGAAACTTTTCCTATAAAGCTTTAAGAATCCTTATATGGATAATAGTCAAGGAAGAAAAAGGGTACAAAAGAATGACCCTTATTGTCCTTGTATTTTAATGAAAAGGTCTTGGTAAGACCTACAGATTGATAATTTGTCAAACAATGCACATACACTGAAAATTTTTGATGCAATTTTATATGGATAAATCGCATTCATTGAGTACCCCAATGATCATGATATCACTTGACATAAATGATGATTCAGTTTGATCTCAAAAGAAGGATGAAGGTGCAATCAGGGCACTAGTGCATCTTACTAACAATATTTGACCAGATATTTGTTTTGCAGTAAATTTATTATTGGCAAGATTCAGTTTCTCCCTGATAAAAGGACATTGAAATGGTGTTTAGCACATGATTGAATATCCTCGAAGGACCATAGTTATGGGTTTATTCTATCCCGAGAAATCCAAGACAAAATTGATTGGTTACGCGGATGCAGAATATTTATCTGATCCGCATAAAGATCTATCTCAAGCACGCTATGCGTTTGCATGTGGAGGCACAATAATATCCTGGCGATCAATGAAGCAAATGTTGCTATGCAGAAATAAAAGTCCTCTATGAAGCAAGTCGAAAGTGCGTCTCGTTGAGATAAATGACACACCATATTCAAGAAATGTGTGATTTTTCTTTGAAAAAGAATATACCAACCACAATGTACGAAGATTGGAGACATCATCACAAGAAATTAAGTGATATTTTAATCAGGGGGAGTATAATACGCGTTGCATTCTTTTTCCCTTGACCGGGATTTTTTTCCACTGGGTTTTCCTGACAAGGTTTTTAATGAGGCAACAAATAGTGTGTATCAAAAGATATGTGTACTCTTTTTCCTTCACTAGAATTTTTTCCCACATGGTTTTTCCTAGTAAGGTTTTAACGAGACACATTATCTATGGACATCCAAGGGGGAGTGTTATAAATCTATTGTGTTATGTGGATGATCCATTAGAGTTATCCAACAATTAATTTGATTCATGTATTAGTGTTTCCAATGTGATAAGATTCCAAGGTGATATGAACCTTGATGATAACTATGTATAATTCCAAGGTGACCTTTGACTGTGATATCTCAACACTATAAATAGAGATATCATTCACCATTGTATATACTTGAATAAGAAGAAAATTACTCTTCTTCTATCTACTTCTCTTGTCTTCTTCTCTTTATGATTAATTTCTTATGAGCTTGATTTTATAACATTATTATTATTATTATTATTATTATTATTATTGTTATTATTATTATTAGGGAAAATACCCAAGTACCCCCTCAACCTATGCCCAAAATTCCAGAGACATACTTATACTATACTAAGGTCCTATTACCCCCCTGAACTTATTTTATATGTAATTTTCTACCCCGTTTTAGCCTACGTGGTACTAGTTCGAAAAAAAAAGTCAGTCATCGTTGGGCCCACAAGATAGTGCCACGTAAGCTAAAAAGGGGTAAAAAATTATTAATAAAATAAGTTCAGGGGGTAATAGGACCTTAGTATAGTATAAGTGTGTCTCTGAGATTTCGGACATAGGTTGAGGGGGTACTTGGGCATTATCCCTTATTATTATCATTATACTTAGGTTTAGATATCCAATTATTTTTGGGACAACTTATATAGGGAAAAAATGTAGAACAAAAGAGAGAATTAACTACGAAATAAAGATTCAAGAAAATGACACATACAAAATTTCTATTTCTTTTAATTTTGTTTGGCTTAAACACAAAATATTAAAAAGTATATTTCACATTTTAAATAAATATTACATTTAATATAATAAATTCCCAAGAATAAAAAGTCACAGTAATTAAGAGGATTAATAATATGACTTTGAACTTTTATAACAAAATAAGAGTAATATTTGTACATTATTACACTAATAAAGAACATAAATTATAAAAAATGAAAAGACAAACAAATTAGAGTTATTGAGACAAATATTTTTTTTAAGTATATAGAAAGGTAGGAAACCAACTAAAGTTTTAAAATTATAAATTAATTATAATTTTGAAATAACTTTAGAACTCCCAAAAAATAAAAATATGAAAATATAAAGACTTATTCATAAACAACTTGAAATCTTCTAAGAAAAACAACAAAAATAAAAAATTTAAGAATTGCAATTTTACATATTAATAAATAATTTATTTATAATAAAACCATGTGTATTTTCAAAATTATAAATTAACTTTACATTCTTATGTTCTATCATTTTTGTTAATAAAAATTGTTTCACCGAACTATGAAAGTATATGTACATATTTCTTTAAGTAGCATATAGATAATCATTTACTCATTTTCTACTCTATTCTATGTTTTAAAATATTATAAGCCACAAACACAATAAACAAATATTATTAATAAAAAAGTGAGAGATGAATTTACCTAAACAAATAATTATTTTTGAACAATGTTATCATTATAATATAGTTAAATTATCTAAGAATCATATAGAGGTCTAAGGAGAATAAATTAGATATTTTTTTAAAAAAAACCTCAGGATTTCTATCTTCATGTACATAAACAAATAATATTAAATGTATGATTCAACAAAGAAAGAGTTGTAGTTATATTAGACATATCAAAAAAAAAATATCTTGTAAACCCAAATTATGAAAGAATGTCTAACCATTTTCATTATAGATATATCTCCTATAATTGACAAATCTGATTAAGTTAAAAAGTTATCTACCAAAGAAGAAAAAGATAAAGAGTAAGGAGACAATTACATTTAAACATTTATAATCATTTTTGACAAAACATAAATAATTCAAAAGAAAATAATATAATAGAAACATTACTTCTTAAGGACCTAAAAAAATAAACAATAATCCATTAATCTCCATCTCTGGATATTTTCATTTTATCCTATATACAGGAGTCAAAGAAAAATAATAACAAATAAATTATCAGTCCTAAAATGAATCTCAAGGTTAACAAAATAAAGTATTATTTCTCATAAAGAATAAGAGAAAATTACATTTAATCATAAATTCTCCTACATAATCATTTTGACAAATAGTCAATATATGTAACTCAAAATCCATTAATCTTCATCGATTGATGTTATCATATCATCCTATGTACAAGAGCCAAGAAAAATAATAACAAATACATTATTAGTCATAAAATAAATTTTAAAGATAACAAAACAAAATAATTTATCTAGAAGAAATAAATATATGATGAAATATTAGCCTTACTTGCTAATTGAAAGTAATATATGAAATAATATTTGAAAAAATAAAGAACCTCAAAGCTTACAAATATTGTAACATTTCTTCCACTAATTCTCTACCCAAAGATGACTACAAAATAACACACAATTTTAGTGTGATTTTATAGTGTTAATGTAACCTTTCACATTAAATAATTAGAATTTATGAATATGAAAGGTTTAAGAGCTTATGAATATGAAAGGTTTGAGGGTTATGAATATTATTAATACTAATTTAAGAATAGAATTTATATAATTAAAGAGGTATAAGTTTATAAGAAAAAAATAATTAAAAAAAAGAAAAAAAATATCAAATAAAAAAAGAAAAATAAGAAAAAAATAATGAAGGTCATAGAGAGGTGCCACATCACCTCCTCTATAATCCTTATATATATATATATATATATATATAATAATTTTAAAAATTCCTTATTTCTCCAAATTAATAAAATATGTAAGCTACATAAAGATTTTTCACCTCTTTTTACAGCCAATACCCACGTTTTTCTTTACAAAGTGCAATCCTATTTTTCAGTCAACACACACGTTTTTCATTACCAATTACACTATTCAAGTTTATTCTTAAAATCTCTCCCCATCTTTAGCAGTTACAAATATCAAATCAACTTGATTTTTCGTAGTAGTCTCCGTCAAGTATTTCAATTTCTAAGTTTTTAATATGTAAGAATTTATTCTCCATTGTTGTCTTCTTTGTGCGTTTTACTGATACATATGAAACAGGATCCATCGCATAGTGTTGGTGTTTCTCATACTAATGCTAATCGTATATATGATTCTTATGATGAAATGTGGACCGAGAACAGATCCAAGCGACTGCATGACCCATTAGCAATGAAGGGCAAGAGTGTTGTCAAGCCAAAGAAAAAAGTTGGAGAAATCCCCAAAAAAGGGCGAAGAAAAGTGACATATGTTGTTTCCCGACCCACACTTCCTAAGGTATGTGTTTAAATAAACTTTTATATTTTTTATGTTTTTGTTATGGTGTTGGCTGTGTTTGGACAGAAAGGTTTAATACATCAATAGTGAAGATACATTACTTATCAATTCAATATTTTCATAGTATGTTAGAACAATATCAATTTAAAATGGTTCTGTTTTGTTGATATATTAAACTCCTAATTTTACATTGTTGCATGTGTTTGTGAAATCGAATTAAGAGTCATTTAACAATGAAGACAAATTCACTAATTTCAAATTCAGTAAAAGCATCATGTGTTGTACAGTTTTGAAGGTGTATCAGATACATAAATTGCTCAATTAATGTATCATTTGTTTCTATAACGTGTTCTTTTACAGTTTTTGTTTGTCAGTGCATATGATGTATCATATACATCATATAACTCAAATGTCTTATACATATATGTAATTGGTATTTGTGAATGAATGTATACGATGTATTATATATATTCATATAATTCAAGTGTCTTTTATACATATATGTAATTGGTATATGTGAATGAAATTCATGTACAATATATTTGTTAGTTACTCATGTATCTTATGCATTTCACAACGTGTTTGATATCATTTCATTATAAAATCATGATGTATTTACTGAATTTACATATTGTCTTCAATGTATCATTCACTCTCCATTACAGTATGTGTTTGAGATTAGACAGGTACATATTTATATTTTGTTTTTTTGTATAAGCAGGGCATGAATTATGTTATCAAAAAAATATCAACATATCCATTGAGGTTTGGAGCAACGTTCAATTTTGATTTTGTGAATGAAATGAAAAAGTCCATAAAGGATTAAGGCGTTGAAATGTTCAAGAATACAATTTTTGGATCATATTTGAAAATTTCAAAATGTAATTTCAAGGGTCAGATTACTAAGTGTTTGTTGTTGTTGAAGGTGTAATAAGAGAACAAAGATGTATTGTATGCTCGTCATGCTAATGGGAATGTATTGCAGTTTAGTATAAAGGAATTCACAATTGTAACTAGCCTTAAATGCAAACCAAATGTTAATGATTTTTCATATTCGAGTTCCACTCTGAACCGATTATTACAAAAATATTTCTATGATTGTCTTGGAGGTATAACCAAGAGTCGCTTGATACATAGTTTTGCAATGGGAAATTGGGAGACCGCACAGGAATTCGTTCAGATGGAGATATTATACTTCATCAGTACTTTCATGTTATGCCATCTTGGTGAGACCTTCATACGTATCGAAGAATTTCTAATGGTCAAAGATGATCGATATGAATTGTATCCTTGGGGTCAGATTGCATTCGATAAGCTAATTACATCACTCATACAAGATTTCAACCAAAGCAAACAAATGTATTGCTTATTTGGTATGCCTTATGCACTCAATGTATGAATTTACGAACTAGTCTAAATTCAGAGTTTGCTGTTAAAGTAGCGAATGATATTCTCAGGATATGTAATTGGACGGTCGTGGTTGTAAAGCCAAAATATAAAAAGTTTATGTCCAACATTTTCTTCGAGGTAAAATTACTTTTAAATTCGCAAATAACAGCTTCTCAATAAGTTTTATAATTTTTGTTGTAAATAACATTTTTTGCATGATACATAATATTATTATAACATTCAATCATTTAAAATGCAGAATACATGTTCAAACATTGTACCATCACCAGATGAGGTGGAAGCCCTTGACTTACCTGATATTCAAGAGGCTCATAAAACTGAACCATCCACAACACTAGTTAATGCAAACAAAATGCAAACTAAAGATAAGTTAGGTTTTGAGGATTTCTCAATAAGCCCTCTTGGTCATTTATTGAGAAGATCCTCACGTGTCTCTGGTACATCATCACCACCACCACCCAAAAGGAGAAAGAAATTTGATACACATAAAACAAAGGGGTCGGAACCTGAATCGTCAGAGCAGTTAAGACCGCCATTAAATCAATCCTCCTTAACTGGCATTGGAACCATTGCAACCTCATATATTTTTTCTAATGCATCAGGTTTGTAGTAATCAGAGCAATATGGGTGCAGATTTGTAACATTCTTGTGCTTCAAAACTGCAATTGCGTCTGGGCAATGTATCTCATCATATTGAAATTTTTCATACGTGCATGTTTTCCGTTCAAGGGATACAATGTATCTTCTTTCGGCTTCATAAATTGAGAAAATATATTCAGACGATGGAACAACCTGAAAATATAAGAAGTTAGTGATACAGTACGTAATATGTCATTTTTATATCATTTCCCAAGCAATGCTTATCAGCGAAAATCATCTAGATTCTGGTACATAAAATAAAAATTTAGGGATAATGATAAATACCTTCATCTTTGAACTTTTAGATGTGTTTACAATCAATATCTCCTCAAATCTTTGGCCCAATGTGTCCTTTGTATATGACGTTATTTCTCTATTTT
Organism: Solanum lycopersicum; assembly: GCF_036512215.1. Classification (NCBI taxonomy): domain Eukaryota; kingdom Viridiplantae; phylum Streptophyta; class Magnoliopsida; order Solanales; family Solanaceae; genus Solanum; species Solanum lycopersicum. Next base: position 47,052,922 of record NC_090807.1, read on the forward strand.
TATAGTTTCAATCACCTAATAGAAGTCTAGCTTCCTCCAGTAAGTCTATTACAGTTAACCTACGTGCATCAACAAGGCAACCACTGATACATTCTGTGATGTTCGAAGTCATCATTCTACCTCTGTTTACGATTGAATGAACTCTTGACCATTTCTCATAACCAACATCCTCAAGTTAATTATTCACCCTATGATCAACTTTCACTACCTTAGACATTAATTTATCAAAATCTTCCTTTCTGTATGTCTTTGCCATTGAGTAAATATATCACTTAGTGTGCTTTTACTCCTTTTGAAGCTCGAACATACATTCTTCCAAAGATGTCATATGCATGCACGATGAGGTACATTTGGTAACACAATGCTCACACTTTTAATAATACTTTTATTTTTATTTTATACAATACACATGTTTTCACGCTTGTCAAATGCATTTTTGAACTATTCGAAGAACCATGTCCATGAACACTCATTTTCAGTGTCTACAACACCATATGCCAATGGCAATATACAACCTAATTATAAAGCACCACATATTTAACTTCATGATACAATAATGTTTACACTTAGATTAATTAAGTATAAATATAGAACAAGTTTTACATTATATCAGTATTACAACAGTCATACCTGCACCATCGTGTGTGCTCGCTGATACAAAAGTACCTTTGTAAGCCCCGCCAAGATGTACAACGTCCACTACAACTACAAGTCTACAGTAGTCGAACCCTCTTATCAACGGTCTCAGGGCTATGAAATATACATGAATTGATTATTTTCCATCTTTTGCATCCTTATATATAAATTTGGATACACTTTATTTAGCATCCATATGTACCTCGACATCTGTTTATATCCTTCTGATGGCTTACCCTTGAGCATTTCTAGTGCACGTTCCCTAGCACGCCATGCTTGCTGGTATGATATTTCAACCCCATATTATTTTCGAATATCTTTAATTACATCTTGAGGCGTATGAATTCGTTTATGATTTACCAATTTAGGTGCAGTCACACTACTAATAAATTCAATTGTTGCTTGTACTTTTGTTAGTGTCCTATCACGCATCAGACATGTATGTTCACTATTGAAGTATCTCACTTTGAATACATCAGATTTTTTTCTGCAAGAAGACTTTAAAGTCCACCCACATTGATCACTGAAGCATACCAACACATAGTTGTCCAAATTTTTCATCGGATTAATTCATATAATAAAAGCAATGTTAAAGTTGTTCATAACTAATGTATCTGCCATAATAAAGAATACAACTATTTTTTACAAAATTTTTATGTATCACATAATAAGATTTATCAATACACATGTAATCAATTGTCAATACTATTACTCATAATAATTATCATCAAACACTGACAAACTTATCTCAACGAAACATATACTAATTAGACTTATGTATCAAACACAATAGCAACTAGAATTGTACTAAATATATGCAAAATCTAAAGAAAAACAATCAAATTTGAGAGAAAGCATTTCAATACGTTTTTTGTCCGATCTTTTCACTCGGAAATTGAAGTTGTTCTCTATTTTATATTTAGCCATTACAGCGATAAGTGTTTCTTTATCCTTATACAACTGTCCCGTCTTCACATCAGTATTATTGGAATCAACTATGTAATTTGTAGCATTTAATTCTAGAATATAATCAAAGTCACAAATTCTCGATTCGACCAGACCAAGAGCTTCAGTATCTCTTTCAGTACCTTTCACGCATACGATTTTCCCGCATAAACAATCAAAATTATGTTTCTACGCAACAATTTTATCAGTTGTATCAATACACAGCAGATACATGCCGATTCCAGGCGCATTTCTTTTTTACTTTCAAATAAAGTTTCACACTCATGTCGTTCTTGATTTTCAATGGACATGAGTTTTCCTATACAATGTGTCGGATTTCAATATCTTTTGTAACATTCTCGATCTCCAACTCTGCTAAAATCAACGCTTTCAGATTAACAAATGAAATGGATTGTCTAACGACAATTCCATCTACCTTGTAACCTTCGTAATTAACATTGCTTACCCAAATTTTAGAATGCAGTAACTAAATTGAGATATTCATTTTCTAAGCTTTTTTTTGACTTATTAGAATGCAGATCAACTTTATGAGGACTAATTTTGTTTGATAAAAGTACTCTAATTTGAAATTTGAATTTATCATATTAGTTACGCAAGTTGTCGAGCGTAAATTAAGTGATTTATAATTATTAAAAATAAATTTGCGTTATTATTTCCTTCTTAAACGCAACACCTATCAATTGAAATGTATCAACACTTATGTATCCCGTACTTCTCAACATGTATTCCGCAAATAAAATTTTTTTAGGGATTTTTGGTAAATACAAAACTAGAAGGGATAACATGTTTTTTAATATTTATAGTATGTGGTTCTATAATTTATACATTTATTTATGAACTACTATTTCATTCATGTACGGATATTCCCAAGTGATATGAACATTTTAAAATTACAATGCATCTACTAATTTGGATAATTCATATACGTATGTTCCCCAAGTAATATAAACCTTTTAAATAACAATGTAAATCTACTAGTATGTATGTTCCCTAAGTAATATAAACCTTTTAAATAATAATGTATATCTACTAGTCGGAACATTGAACATGGTGAGCTTTGAAGTAATTTCAATTTATAAATAGAGATATCATTCACCATTATAAGAGTAGTTTTATGGTTCGTCTATGTATCTTTTCGTTTCTTTATAGATATATATTGTTATGAGCTTAATTTTAAAACAATAATCACCAGGACTATTGCAACAGTCCAAACTATTGAATGGCATGCTCAAATCCTCACAAAAAAAGATGAGCAGTAGTACTGTAGTGTGTAGAAATCATCAGGATCTGGAAACAAGGAGTTTATTTGGATGGTTGAATACAACTTTTCTCGAAAATAAATTCGTTTATTAGCAAAATAAACAAGGGTCCTCTCTCCTTCATTTGAAAAAACATTCAAATTTTCCTCTTGTCAACATACAAATCCTGAGATCCAACATAATTGTTTTCATCCATCTGGTTTCTGTAGACTTTACAAACAGAAAATGCTATGGTTGGGTAAGATCAGTTTAAGTCCCACAGCTCAATCATATAGTCCTTCCTGTTCCCAAACATCAACAAGAAAGTCTACCATTTCCTGAAAATTTTAAATGTATAGAATCAACAAAGTAGCCATGAAAAATAAAATCTACAAGCCAAAAATCATGCTAATAGTTCAGCAAGACTCACCGATAGAGGGATTGACTGAGGAAAAGGCTTGTTGGTCCCCAGCAAAGTTTCGTAACTCGCATCAAAGCTGCAATTTATGATGATAGAAGAATACACTCATCAAGTGTATATACACACACTTGTATGGGAAGTAAATACTCTGAAACCAGCAGCTGTCAAACCTACGCATTAAATTAATTGTTTTGAGGATTCTGAAACGGGAAGATGCTCACCTTAGTTTAGATTCCTGAGCTGCAGTCTGCTTCTGAGGTGTTCTATTTCCAATCCATTCTTGCCTAGTTTTACTCCAAAGAATTAAACCTGATCCAGAGAATGCTCGATTAAGCATATTAAAACACGTGGAGAGCAGTACAATACTGATAAGCTGAGATGAAAGAGTATAGCATCCTGCTTCCAAAGCTTTATCCAATGGATATCTATTTACATGGACAATAAGAGAAATCTAAAAGAACGAACAGTACATAGATCTGGTTTTGTCCTGCATCAAGTATTGATGAATTTTTCAAAGTAGACAATCTTGAATATATATATATATATATATGTCTGAAAACTGCAATTGCAGGGGCTACTTTAAGACAACCAACTGAGACTATGAAATTTACCAGATAACTACTCTTTTCTTTTGTCCCTTTTGGGGACATCCGATAAAAAATATAATTCTTCTTTTCTTTCATTATTTTTTGATGGAGCTTAAAAAAAACTACAGCTACATATCATTTCTAGGTTATATATCCTCTTATCACATGTTAATTTCTGGCATTTGGCGGAATACTAACATACTGAGACTTGGATATCCCCAAGAAAGGTTACTATTGGTAAAGTATTCCCATGATAGCCAATGAAAGCAAAGGAAGTGAAATATGCACTTGCCATGATTTACAAATTCAGTGTTGTTGTTTGTGGTGCTAGAACTACTGTGAGCATCAAGGCCCTGATTTGAAGTACTAATTGATGAGACACTTCGTTGTGAAGGAAATGCACTATTCTCCATCTCACAAGCACTACTGCTCCAAAAGTCGTCCCTTGAACCGCGTTTCCTCAAGCGTTGACCCTGAACTTTCTGACCTTTGGATGGCCTATCCACTAAAATAACATGTGGTGGCTTTACACAGCACCCAAGACAACTTCTGCTCTGTTACAATCAGGTTTACAACCATAAAAGATGATTAGCATAATCGGTAAAAAGAAAATCTGTACGCTGTTGACAAGATACTTAAAAACAAAAACCACCAGAACAATTTATATTCCAAATTTGAGATACTTCATAATTACCAGTGCTCACTGCTCACTCCACCACCCACGTCCTCTCTTTTCATTCAGGGAAAGGTAAGATCTAGTACATAATAGTCCCTATACCATTGTACAAAATAAGTGCTAAGTCCAGGTAATAACTGGTAATACCAAACAACCATCAACTAGTTCTATATAGCAAGCCTACTCTTATTTGGCTTAAGCAACTTTGAGAAAGTTGGATTGCAGTTCATAGTGTACAGATCATTGGTCGACATAATCTAGTCACTCATAAACATATCAAAAATTGAGGAAGTCATAATCCACTTAGAATAGCCAAAATTTTCAAATTCGGGTACTGAAAAGGGATAAGAAAGACGGTCCAAATCCATAATCAGATCCATTGCTTTAACACGATCAAACCATGGAGTATAACATGGATTTCCTTCATATCTTAAGAAATTTGATTTCCTTCTCACATTAGACAGTTCAAATCCATAATCAAATCCATTGCTTTAAATACACGAATGCCACATGTTATTTGGTCTAACAGCACATTTGATGTGATGACAAAGTATTGGAAGTGAATAAGTTGTGCCATAAGGGAGTGCTACATAGATGATACAGGTTAGCTACCTCAAGCGTTTGGTTGCGGTAAGAAGTGAAGGGTGAGACAATAATTAAACCAGATTCATTATAAGTTATTACTCTTCTTTGTTAAGGGGAAAAAAGTTCCAGATTCTTCAACCCCTTTGAAATTAGACAGGAAGGATTGGACATCTTTTACTTCTTTTATAGACATACAAGACAACAGGAAGCAAATCACCAGAATTCCACCCAAGAGTAGTAAACTATTTGAATTTCTTCATCCTTTATTCTCAGTCTCCCATTCTTGGAATTAAACAAAGTCAATGATAGCATTATTCCCCTTAGCATCATTGAATGGGAGATCGGAGACCCCAAAAAAGTTAATTTTGATAAATAAGAGATAAAAATGGATCTCTAGAGCAAGTTGGGTATCTTATTGGCCATAAATCTAGGATAACCCCGCGTACAAAATCAATTTTCAACTAGCTTCTCATTGTCTTGGGTGTTCCCACCATGTCGTTTAGACATAAAACATGATTTCATTTACAAGTTAGAAATATACTAAAGAGAAAAAAAAGGTCATAATAAAGAACATTAAATTTTCACTCAGCTTGAAACTAGAGTGAAGGTGTTAACAGAGAATGAGGTAAACCTAAATCACATGGAAATAATTTGGAAAGGCTTACAATCTCTTGGAATGAAGTAGACCAAGCCAGATACTATGGCACAACGGAAGAAAAAGATCTATATAAGTTGAGCTGAGAACAATTACACTTCAATCCCAAACTAGTACATAGATCCACTTATGAATCATCAATATCCACTTTGCTCCATCTGAGTCCTTTCATTCCAATACCTGGCAATTTGTCTTTCCAAACAATTCGGGGTTCCTAAAAGATAGATTATTGGATCCTTGAAAGGAACAGGCCAAACTGAAGGAGCGTGGTATAGAGGATTCCTATAGCCAACCCCAACTAGTTTGTTATTGACACACAGTTGTACTTGTTCAACAGTCACCAATCTTCCAAATTTCACTTGGCAATACAGTACAAAAACATTCAATCGACACAAGTTCATATTTTATCCAAATCTTAGATGTTCTCTACATAATTCATTACATCAGTTCTATTTCTAGTTCACCGATGCTTTAATAATAAGTTATTGAGTATTTCTAATTGCATTGTGCAGGAATGGATAAGCTCATCTGCTATGGTCTTGAATACAAGCAAGATGGACCTAAAACTAGTCCTACCAACAGGGCTTTCTTCATTCAAAGATTTATATCCGAGTCCTCTGCTAGAAGCACCAACTCCTTCAATACCCAATGTCGAAAACAAAGCAGTAAAATAACTGCCTGAAGTGCTCATATAGTTCTAATTCCAATCAAAACAGAAACACTAGGAGATAACCAACACGACATTATCTAAAAACTGCAACAGGCTATTAAAATCTATTTCAGTAAATCATTGCAAAAGATAAGCTTTCGTCATGAAATAATGTAGCTTGGATTGCTACTTAGACTCACATACTGTATAGCAGTATAGTCCACAAAAGACACATTTCTTTGATAACAACCTATCGACTTATGCAATTCATTTTCAGCCTTTGGGTGCCTAAGTAATTTTAGTATCACCACATACAAGAAGATAATTAGCATCTTATAGCAACAAGATAAAAGGTATCAAAACTTTCTTGAAATAGAAAGGAAATTCTCAATCTACTATACACCAAATTTGGGACATAGCACAGAAACAAACGCTTACATTAAGCAGGGCCCTCCATGTCTCCTTCAACTTTTCCATCACCATACCAACAACAACTCGAAAATATTCTCCAAAAAACTCGAAACAGAACACAAAGGAATACTCCGAAAACATGCCTCAATTTCAAATCTTTAAACAACATACATTATACATGGCTAGAAGCAAAGCATTAGATACTGTAGCTAATAAGACAATTACGTATAGAATAGAACATTCTAGGAACAAACTCCCTCAACGTAAAAAGCAAAGCATGGGGAAATAAAAAAACAGAAACAGAAAAAGGAGCACCAGCTCATCTTCCTTTGTATTCCCCATTATTGCTTGCTTAGCCTTTAAGCAAGCACCTCAGATTCCAAAACAGCAAATAAAAGCCAATTGTTGCCCAATAAACCAAGAAAAGCATTAAAATTTGCAGTATAACAAACTTTGCAACTTTTTCATTTATACTGTCATTTACCTACTGGGTTTATCATATTACACAAAAAAGGTGAACTCAGTGGGTACACCTCAACTAAGCTACAGCCTACAACCACAAGCACGGATACTAGGTAGACCTCCCTAACAAGATTGGGAGTTAGAGCTCCAGTTTTTTATACTATCCATTGTCTTAAAAATACAGAACCACCAACCTCAAAAGGGGGAAACCAGAATGCTTTAATTTATACTAAAAAGAAAACAGAAAAAAAAAGATTTATGGAGAGAATCAAATTACTGACCCCATGCAAGCGAAGATACGTGAAATCGACGAGGTTACTGATCTACAAAGTAGCATTTAACAAGTATTACACTGTAAAAAGCAAATGGGTATTCGTCAAAGCATCGATTTGAACCTCTGGACCTCCAATACTGAAAGGAAATTCATCTCTTACCTGCAGTTTTAGCTAATATGTTTATAATTTTCCACCAATTAACAGAGAAAAAAAAAAGAGGGATTTCGATCTCAGACCTATATACATGTACAAAAAGGTAAAAGAAAAATCTGGGGTTGCGTTACTTACACTTCTCTTTCACCTTTCTCTGCAATTCTTTGCGCTTAAGCAGTAAACAAGAACGAAAAAAAAATCGAAATTTTTCTCTTGGTGTTATTAAAAAGTTTAGTAGAAGAAATGGAGATGGTGAAGACAAAAGAGGGGTTCTGCAGTGTCGCTGGACTGGTGCTAATGGAGGTGGGTAAAATGTATGGGTTGTGGGGGCCTCTCACAATTCTTATTTCACTAATTAAAAGACAAATTTGCCCTTTCAACTCTCCATTTTAGAAATGTAGGTAGTTTTTCCTCAATTTTTTTTTTGTATTGTAAATGCATTAATATGGATGTTTATCCCATAACTCTTTTATAAATTCATGCATTAAACGAAGGAAAAATTGTATATAATAACAAACTAATAACCTAAAATAATAGAGTAGCTAGGGTTTGATTTAATTGTGCTTCATAGCAAACGTCTACAAAAAATTGTCAGACGCTTCTCTCCCAAATATCTCGCTCGCCACTCTCCTCCATTCTCTCGCTCGCTTCCTTACTTTTTATACAAACACAAGTGTATAAAAGTTGTTTCTAATTATATAAAGCAGAGAAAATTGTATAAATACATATATTTTTGTTCCCCTCTCTCCCCTCTTCCAGATCTCGCTCGCCACTCTCCCAAATCTCGCTTGCCACCCTCGTCTTTCTCACTTATACAAACAGAAGCGCAATGTATAAATTGTGTTTCTATTTGTATAAAGTGTGAGAAAATTGTGTATACACATGAAAGTACATATATTTTCGTCCTATACACTTATAATTATACAATAAAAATACTCTTCTGCCAGTTTCTTTTGTCTTTCTCTCTTTCTCATTTTATACAAATTCAAATTGTATATAATCGTTCTATACACTTATAATAATACAATTTGTTTTATATACTTCGTTTTTATACAGTTCTCTGCCCAAGTGTTTTTCTCTTTCTTGTTTTATACACTTCGTTTTATACAATTTGCTTCAACTGTATATGTATAGCGAATTATATAGTTTCCATGTTTGCTATGGAACATAATTATGCAAACTTTGTTATAGCATACAAATATGAATTTTTTCTTTGCTGTATGTGAAAATTGCCCTTAAATGAATTCTCAGGATTCAAAATCTGGTCAGACACTTATTATAAGCTAGTGGATAAGTCTAAAATTCAAAACAGAAAGTAATAAATACACTAAATAAAACTATGCAAACGCAATAGAAGCATAAAAGTGTAATCGTAATATATATATATATATATATATATATATATAACGCTATAAAATATATAAAAATGATATGAACGTGACTAATGAAAGGCAAAACTATACACAAGAATCAATTCGGACTTGGTATCATAGGTAAAAGAGCATCTAAGTAAAGAAAATATTATATACATCGAACATATTTAATCAAAATACAAAATATATAGTCAATACAAAAGAGGGCAAAAGAAGTAAGTCTCCGAACACTAAGAGTTCACAACAAATTAAATCTACGACGATCATTGGACATCCAAACTCAACAAAGGTGGCTCATATTAGGTGTTGCATCAGAAAAAAAAATAGTGGATTATGGCACAAGGTATTGATAGAGGATGTATTTGAACCACTTTACAAGCAATTTCTTACAACAGATCCAAATGAGTAGAAGACAATTGCTTGTTGCATTTCTACAATAACTGGTCATGATGAACTGTTTATTTGCCTTGTTGTGATCATCCCTATCTTTTATGGCTCCATCCGGATATGAGGCTTGGAAATGCTATCAGGTAATTAATACTTTAGTTTTCTTGTTACTTAGTAGAAAATTATAATTAAGATAGATTGAGTCAACGACTTTTACTTCAATTAAAGGGACAAGGGTGTATCGAGCACAGTAATAGCGAGATAGATGACTAAAAATTGATGATCTTTGTCTCTTACAAGTAAAGAAAATATTATTTTATATCTTATCAAGTAAAAATAAATCTTTTGATTTTTATTTTCCATACCAAAGTAATATCGATGTTGAAACGAAACAAAAAGAGTCTTTGTGGTTTCTGAATCAAGCACGATACACCTTTAATAGCTTTTTACTAAAATCACTTCGCGATAAGCTATGACTTTTCAGAAGACTAGAATCATATCGACTTTAAACAGGTTGATCTCTTCTTTGACTCTAGAAAGTGTAACTACTGAAACTCTTTCAACTTGTCTATATATGTTGAAAAATATTTGTCACACCCCTTTATTTTCCTCAAATATTAATTGAAAGAAAAAAGAATTTTGACATTTTGAAAAGAGATTATTTTATTATTCAACGTCACCACTTGGAATTGAGTTTTGGTGTTCCAAGTCACCTTTAATTAAATCCCTAATCAAAAGAAAATTTGACTCTATTTTTATTGATCTGCAAACTAGAAATTCAGGTAATGAATTTGTTGACCGAGGGAAAAATATTAGGCACCCCTCCGAGTCCTGTGGTTCTTGTTAGGTAGTGGAGCCTGATTAATATTTATTCTCTATTTATTCTCTGAAACCAAAAATACTCTGATTTATTAATATAAATATACCTCACCGCCGTGGAAGTTTACTCACGGGGTGTTACCACGAAATATTGGATTTTCTCTTTCTCTCTCTAGATCTCTCATCTCTTTCTCTTGAAAGTTCTTGTGTTCTTCATTCATCTAGTGTGTGCGTGAATTCGATCCTAACAGTTCTAGCACGGTCTCTTTATTGACTTTAGTATGACATGACTTAATTTTTGAATATTATATTATTTAATTTAATAATAAATATACTGCTTACTTTTGTTCTCTCATTTATTTTAAGCATTGTTTTATCGAAAAAATTAATTTCGAAAAGGAGTTTGTTTTTTTTAGAGTTATTTTTTGACTTTTAGGAGTCGCCACTTAATTTTTTAAGAAAAATCAAGAAAACTAATTCTCAAAACAATTTAAACAGAAAAAATCATTTTGAAAATATTTTAGGGGGTTCGGGATTCTTATTAGTGTCTTAGGAAGGTGTAAGGCACCTAAGACACTCCGCTAACTTACGGTTTTCCGGCGATTAACTTATTTGACTATCTTATTTTAAAGACTTTTGCAATTGTTTATAAAACTTTATTAGAAACTCTTATGCAAATTCTCCAATTTTTAGAATATTTCGTTGAACTTAAAACTTTAACTCTAAGCGATTTCCAAACTTAAACATCTATCTTTTAAAGTTTCAAATTTTTAATTTGAGTTTGATAAAACAAAAGACGTTCGATGGGGCTGGAGTTTTTTAATCCTAGATTAACGACATTCAAAACAAAAAAAACCACATAAGCAAATAATAAAGAGAGAGAGAGAAAGAGAGAGGAGAGATTCGGGTCCAAGTTTCGGATGCTGTTCGTCTTGGCCGAAACTCGGACCCACCTGCTTTTGGGTTTCGACCCATTTTGTACCTGTCCTAATCTAAACATACAAACATAATTACAAGGAAATAAAGAAAAAGAAACAACAAGGGCTTATGCCCATTACAAATAGAAGGCGAAATATAGAATAGAGAAGTCCCCCAGCCCATCTTCTTCAAATCCCTTCAATCTTCATGACACTTAATCGTGTGCGACACGGATGAAAGACTTTTGAGTCTTTACGGCTCCTCCTAAAATGCAAGGGAAGAAGAGTTCACGACGAACTCGGATAGGTTTTACATGAAACAAAATAACAATAAGGATTAGTGTCCGAAAATAAGGAACAAAGAAAATGTAACTTAAACAAATGACATTTAATTAATGAGTTTCATTCAAAGAATTCAAAATAAACCAAAATACGACTCTAAGAGAAAGAACTAAACCCAACAAAGTTAAAAGGGTGAAGTAATTGTGATAACAGACAGTTGCACATATAAATGCGTACAAAACTTAACAATACTTCATTTTGAAATTAGACTTATCCTCAACGCAGTAGGGTAAAGCACTAAATGCCAATGCTAACAAAAAGGAAATTAAAAAAAAAGAACTAACAGTGGTGAAAAATGTGAATGTAGGCATAACTATTAGGCAAAAGTAATGAAAAAACAAATAATTTTCTACAAGAATGGAATGCACTTTAAAATTGATATGAATCTTAACATTATTACATAAAGAAATTAGAATCACCATAAATAAATCAAATCATTTTTATGATTAGCAAACAAACAGAATGGACTCTCTATATGGGACAATAGCATCTTAACAAAATGCGCTGACTAACTTGAAGCTCACTCGATTTTCATTATTATTTCTTTCTCAGACAGCGAGTACAACAACCATTACATTAAAGAGATAAAATATGTGCACCATTAACAGCTTGACGAAACTTGAGCATTACCAGTAATTTTGCGGGAACAAAAAAAATGCAACATCACATTATTGAGCTATGGGTGTTTATGAACAGAACGAACTATGGCCAAAACGATGAAATCAATCGCAGCTAGTCATAACAGACTCAAACGGGAAGCTACACAAGACCAGCATGCATAATAACACAGAATCACAGCGCGCACTACGTCTCGAAATCGGGCAACCAACAGATATGCCATTTTTATATTCTCAGCAACACAAGTCCCTTACCCAACACTCAAATGCTAACAGATTCGATCCCAAAGCGAAAACAAAAGAAAAGAACAGCAGATCAACCAGCAGCCACAAAAATTTGCTTTCGAAAACAGAACAAAAAAACAAGACGAGACATAACATGAAGCGGGGGGAAAGATTACCTGTTCGAAAGCAACAACTGGAACCACAACGAGCTAACGACTTCACCACTTCACACGAAGACTCGAGTTCCCGTCGAAGAAACGAAACCTTAAGCGAGAACTTAGACCCAAATATGGAACACTATCGATTCTTCCGTCTGTTAATCGTTTTCAGAGTATTTGCAGTATCTTCTTCAAAAACTTTCCGACCAAATCATCCAACACAAAGATTCTCTCTAAACTCTCGTCTAGTTCCCCCCGAAACAAACAGAAACAGCTAAAACAATCTTCGAACAAACAGCACAGCCAAAGTTTTTTTTTTTTCAAAAGTTTCCAACAAAAGTTTCAACCAAAAGAAATCCCACTTCCCATTCTCCAAAAAATCGTCCAAAATTTCCAACCCCCAAAAATGTCCAACTAAGATCTGTCGACCCAAAATTCCAAACAAAAATTTTCAACCTAAAATTGCTAACCCTTTTCTGTGTTCAAAATCTATTTTTGAAAATCCAACCCCCTTTTTGGAGAAGGAAGGGGGTTTATATAGAAGGGAAAACTAGGGTTTCAAGGGAGAGGGGCTGGAATCTCGGCCCATTTCGATTTGAAATTTGAAAACCCTCAAACCTTATCCAAAAGAGATCGAGTGGGAAAGAGGTGGAGGGTCGAGATGATTTCAATGTACTAGCGAGCTACGTGGGATGATCTCGTGGTCACAAGGACGAGAGCTGGCGTCGCTTGTGCTCACTGCGCTGCTGCGTACGAAACAGCAGGACTGCAGTGTCCGTTGCTGCATCGTCCACGCGCGAGGGGGAGAGGACGAGAGAGGAGTAGGGAGCGTGAGGAGAGAGAAGAGCGTGAGGGAAAGGGAATTTCGACGTTTTCTGGGTTTCTGTTTTCGCGTGAGGGAAGGGGTCGCGTGAGGGAGACGAGGGAGAGAGCGTGGCTGGGCGTTTGGATCGCGTGGGCGTTTCGGGGGTTGCGTCTTATTTCTCCAAGAAATCGCGTGAAAGGGGGGGGGTTCTCGTGGGTGCTTTCAGCTTTTTTCTGAGAATTCTTGGCGTCTGTTTTTGCCTTCAAATCGCGTGAGTGAGGGGAGAAGAGGGGAAGGGAAAACGGGTCGGAGCGGGTCAAGGAGAAAGGGGTTGGGTCGGATTTAATTTTGTGGGTTGGGTTATTCGTTTGGGCCTGGAAGTTGATTTGATGGAGTGGGAATTAATTTAGTGGGTTGTGGGGGGGGGGGGAATTTGGGCTTGGTTAAGGGATTTGGGCCGCCTGGGACTTAATTTCGTGGGCTGAAATAGGGAGTGGGCCTGGGTCAAAATGGGTGTCAACAGCTGTCCCTCATTTTCTTGGGTTGATGCAAGCAACTCAAAGAAAATGAAATTGACCAAGCCAATTTTTATCAAACCCATTCATTTTCTAAAGGATAGATTTGAGAAAGGGTTTAGGAATTATGGCCGAACCCTTGAAACGGGTCTCCTACATATCTCAGGCTATATGAGAATTCAGGTCACTTGTAGTTCGATACGCTGGATTTACCGCATGATAGTGAAAGAATCAAAAGCCATCTCGATACCGAATTATGAAGGTACCTGAATACTCGAGAATAGAATTCGAGAGCGAATGTTGGAATACAGCCGAGTTTTCAACATTGAATCCGCCTACATACCCTTAAACCTTCGGGATCAGGCTGTGTGTAGTTCGACTCGATCGGTGGAAAAGGAAATCTATTATGCTAGATAACCCTTGGTTTTGGACAAGTGACAAATTAAACAAGTCTGAAAAGTAGGCTTGTAACCTCTTTATACAGACATAATTTCCAAAGCTCTTGGCGCATTCGTCACTCAGATTGGAAACTTGCTTCCGATAAATCGAAACTTTCGGATGCGAGACTGAAACTGACAGACCTAAAGGAAGACCTACATGCCTCGAGAGGGGTGGTTCGATCGTGGTGGAAGTCGCTCCTCTGCTCGCGTCCTAAGAGTTTGACATTCCTCTTTGGACTGTGTCTCAGTTTGCTGCTAAGAAAAAGTTCCACGTTGTGCTGCATCCTTTTTGATGTCGTCCGCACCTGTGGTTTTTTGAGAATTCATCCTTTTGGATGCTCTCGACAAAGACTGAGATAAAACTCGTCAGCTTAAAAACGCAATTAGGATGGGTGACAGTGTCTTTTTTTATCGTGCCGACACTTCATTGTTCTCCTCAAATCGACGTCGACTCGATCGGTCTGGCGTCCAGCAAATAAAGCTTATGCCTTGTGTTTTGCAATATACTCTTCAATGTACATCTTCATTTGATGCTAATATAAATAAATGAATGTTGATGCGATATTGATGTCTGTTTTGTCGTTATCTTCGATGCTCTTCTTGATGTTTATCTTTTTATCAAAAATAAAAGATGCAGTTGAGGCCAATGGATAAATGTTGTTCTTGGGATACACAATTTCCCTTTCTTTATCTGTGTATGTCCTCATGCGGGGATTGAATATCCTCCCGCGATACGTAAATTCCTGCGAGGTATGAAATCCTTTCGCAATGCCTAACTTTCAGCGAGGCATGAAATCTTCTCGCGATGTGAAAATTTCAATGCGGCATGGATTCTTCTCATGATGCATAAATTTCGGCGAGGTATAAAGCCTTCTCGCGATATATAAATTTGACGAGGCATGAAATCTTCTCGTCGTGCATAAATTCAAGCGAGGTATAAAGTCTTCTCGCGATATATAAATTTGACGAGGCATGAAATCTTCTCGTCGTGCATAAATTCAAGCGAGGTATAAAGTCTTCTCGCGATATATGAATTTGACGAGGCATGAAATCTTCTCGTAGAGCATTAATTCCAGCGAGGTATAAAGTCCTCTCGCGATGTATAAATTTGACGAGGCATGAAATTTTCTCGTCGTGCATAAATTCAAGCGAGGTATAAAGTCTTCTCGCGATGTGCAAATTTTGACGAGGCATGACTTCTTCTCGTCGTGCATAATTGTTGATTCGCAATGCATGATTTTCGCAATGCATGACTTTTCCGCGATGCATGATTTTCGCAATGCATGACTTTTTCGCAATGCATGATTTTCGTGATGCATGATTTTCGCGATGCATGATTTTCGCGATGCCTGTTTTTCCGCAATGCATGATTTCCGCGATGCATGATTTCCCGCAATGCATGATTTTCACGATCCATGATTTTTGCGCAATGCATGATTTCCGCGATGCATGATTTTCCGTGATGGATGATTTTCGCGATGCATGTTTTTCCGCAATGCATGATTTCCGCAATGCATGATTTTTCGCAATGCATGATTTTTGCGATGCATGTTTTTCCGCAATGCATGATTTTCGCGATGCATGATTTTCCGCGATGCATGATTTTCGCGATACATGTTTTTCCGTAATGCATGATTTTCACAATGCATGATTTTTTGCAATGCATGATTTTCGCAATGCATGACTTCCGCAATGCGTGATTTTCGTGATGCATATTTTTTCCGCAATGCATGATTTTTCGCAATGCATGATTTTTAACGAGGCCTGGATGGCTCAATAATGTTCCAACTGTAACGAGGTGGATGGCTCGACAATGTTCCAACTGTAACGAGGTGGATATCTCGATAATGTTCCAACTGTAACGAGGTGGATGGCTCGATAATGTTCCAACTGTAACGAGGTGGATGTCTTGATAACGTTCCAACTGTAACGAGGTGGATGGCTCGATAATGTTCCAACTGTAACGAGGTGGATGGCTCGATAATGTTCCACTGTAACGAGGTGGATGGCTCGATAATGTTCCAAGTGTAACGAGGTGGATGGCTCGATAATGTTCCAACTGTAACGAGGTGGATGACTCGATAATGTTCCAACTGTAACGAGGTGGATGGCTCGATAATGTTCCACTATAACGAGGTGGATGGCTCGATAATGTTCCAACTGTAACGAGGTGGATGGCTCGATAATGTTCCACTGTAACGAGGTGGATGTCTCGATAATGTTCCACTGTAACGAGGTGGATGGCTCGATAATGTTCCATCTGATTCACAATAGAAACCATCATCTTTCTGATGTGATGGATCCAGCGAATTCCCTTGCAACACTTCTAAATTAGTGTCACTTTGATCCTCTTCAAAATTTGATGTCGCTTTAATATACGACTTTTGACTTTGTCAATACTATCACCTGCAAAGCTCGACACCAAACGTTAGTATTGATGATGAAGTAAAGAATAAAAGTAAAGTTGAGGAACTAAATTGAGTCGTTTGGCTTATCCAGATCAGGCGATGATGAGTCCAACGGTAACTTTGATCATGACTCATAACTAGCGATCCTCCTGCATCTTGTTTCTTGTAACTTTGGAAGAATACATCAGTGTTCGGCCTCAATATTCCTGCAAAAAGAAACTGTTTTATCACTCGAGGCAATATAAAGAAATAGAGATAAAATGAGATTGAAGATTTTCTAGGTTTTGTTGATGAGTCCACGATGGGTGCAAGTGATGCCCTTTGTCATTCATGACAGCTTTATATAGCCATTTTGTGACTTCAATGTTCCTGCATCCAAAGAAAAATTCTTAGTTTAAAGGATTGATCTGTGTTGGTCTTGTCTCCATGCTCCTTCTGGCAGTTGGCTTACACGCTCGCCTGTCCTTTATATGACATATTTGATGGAATTTTTGAGGACCCTCCTCAAAATTTGTCCCGGTCTACAATATATAAGAACTCTCACAACTTGCTCTGTTAACTCTGAGGTTGCTCATTCTGGAATTTTGAGGCCCTTCCTCAAAATTCGTCCCAATTTACCTTAATAGGTAACAAATGACATTTGTGGAATTTTTGAGATCATCTCGAAAATTCTGTCCCAGTTGCAAACAAGATTGTCGTAGTTTTGAGATCCACCCAAAGCTAACTCCGTAGAATTTTGGTTTTCTGTTTTGACTTGTTAAGAAGTCCAACTTCAAATGAATTTTTGAGATCCTGTCAAAAATTCTGTCCCAATTTCCATTATGAAGAGAAATGGAAATCTTACTGGGTATATGACCGAGCCGTTGTGGCGCCTACGTATCCCGTTGGAGCAGGAATCAGGTCAAACGTAGTTCCCCTCTCAAGGGTCAACCAAAATAGGTAGTTTTGATAAAGAAACGACCGAGGCCGACATAGGCCGCCTACGTATCTCATTCTTGAGAATTCAGGTCGAACGTAGTTCCAACCGTAGAATTTTGGTCTTTTTTTTTGACTCGTTAAAGAAGTCCAACTTCCAATGCATTTTTGAGATCCTCTCAAAAATTCTGTCCCAGTTTCCATATTGAAGAGAAATGGAAATCTTAGTGGGTATTATGATCGAGCCGTTGTGGCGCCTACGTATCCCGTTGGATCAGGAATCAGGTCAAACGTAGTTCCCCTCTCAGGGATTGACCAAAATAGGAAGTTTTGATAAAGAAACGACCGAGGCCGACATAGGCCGCCTACGTATCTCATTCTTGAGAATTCAGGTCGAACGTAGTTCCAACCGTAGGAATAATCAAGGGGAATAAATGGGGTGACCGAAGCCGACATAGGTCGCCTACGTATCTCGTTCTTGAGAATTCAGGTCAGACATAGTTCGTTACGAGAAATGTTTAATACATTTTCAAAAGAAAGGTAACAACTTCATATGCAAAATTTGGTCAACGTTGGGCATTCTTCTTCTCGACCTTTGATGATGAATATCTTCAAACGACTCATTTCAGAAATGTCTTGTACTCACTCTTGAGTATCCAATATGTCATCCATTCAGGTTGTTTCCTCAATATTGATCAAGTTGTTGTTGATCATGTTTTGTATCTTGTGCTTCAAAGTTGAACAATTCTCTGTGTCGTGTCCAACGACTCCAGAATGATAAGCGCATCTGTGGTCAGCTTTGTAAAATTTTCCCAAAGGATTGGCGGGTCTTCCTTCTATAGGATAGAGCATACCCATTGCTTTCAACCTTTCATAAAGTTGAGATTGAGATTCCCTTAATGGTGTAAATACCTTAGGCGCCTTCCTAAATTTAGGGCGAGGAATTTTTTCTTGATTGATACTATGGTTTTGATATTTCCTTTGAGAAGCTGGCCTCATACGGGTAGTCATGACCATACTTACCTCCTCCACAAAGACTTCTTGGGTATATCTGAGAGAAGTCGCGGTAAGCCGCGTAACTTCCGTTTCCTAATGCAAACTATTTGCCGTTTGGCGGAATTTATGCCATGAAAGAATGCAATTCTCGAAAACTAAAATATTTAAACAATTTAAACAAGTAAACAATTATCGCAAATAGTCAAACAAGTTAACCTTAAAGTTAGAATCCTCCAAATAGTCCCCAGCGGAGTCGTCATTTCTGTTTTATCGAAAAAATTAATTTCGAAAAGGAGTTTGTTTTTTTAGAGTTATTTTTTGACTTTTAGGAGTCGCCACTTAATTTTTTTAAAGAAAAATCAAGAAAACTAATTCTCAAAACAATTTAAACAGAAAAAATCATTTTGAAAATATTTTAGGGGGTTCGGGATTCTTATTAGTGTCTTAGGAAGGAGTAAGGCACCTAAGACACTCCGCTAACTTACGGTTTTCCGAAGATTAACTTATTTGACTATCTTATTTTAAAGACTTTTGCAATTGTTTATAAAACTTTATTAGAAACTCTTATGCAAATTCTCCAATTTTTAGAATATTTCGTTGAACTTAAAACTTTAACTCTAAGCGATTTCCAAACTTAAACATCTATCTTTTAAAGTTTCAAATTTTTAATTTGAGTTTGATAAAACAAAAGACGTTCGATGGGGCTGGAGTTTTTTAATCCTAGATTAACGACATTCAAAACAAAAAAAACCACATAAGCAAATAATAAAGAGAGAGAGAGAAAGAGAGAGGAGAGATTCGGGTCCAAGTTTCGGATGCTGTTCGCCTTGGCCGAAACTCGGACCCACCTGCTTTTGGGTTTCGACCCATTTTGTACCTGTCCTAATCTAAACATACAAACATAATTACAAGGAAATAAAGAAAAAGAAACAACAAGGGCTTATGCCCATTACAAATAGAAGGCGAAATATAGAATAGAGAAGTCCCCCAGCCCATCTTCTTCAAATCCCTTCAATCTTCATGACACTTGATCGTGTGCGACACGGATGAAAGACTTTTGAGTCTTTACGGCTCCTCCGAAAATGCAAGGGAAGAAGAGTTCACGACGAACTCGGATAGGTTTTACATGAAACAAAATAACAATAAGGATTAGTGTCCGAAAATAAGGAACGAAGAAACTGTAACTTAAACAAATGACATTTAATTAATGAGTTTCATTCAAAGAATTCAAAATAAACCAAAATACGACTCTAAGAGAAAGAACTAAACCCAACAAAGTTAAAAGGGTGAAGTAATTGTGATAACAGACAGTTGCACATATAAATGCGTACAAAACTTAACAATACTTCATTTTGAAATTAGACTTATCCTCAACGCAGTAGGGTAAAACACTAAATGCCAATGCTAACAAAAAGGAAATTAAAAAAAAAGAACTAACAGTGGTGAAAAATGTGAATGTAGGCATAACTATTAGGCAAAGGTAATGAAAAAACAAATAATTTTCTACAAGAATGGAATGCACTTTAAAATTGATATGAATCTTAACATTATTACAGAAAGAAATTAGAATCACCATAAACAAATCAAATCATTTTTATGATTAGCAAACAAACAGAATGGACTCTCTATATGGGACAATAACATCTTAACAAAATGCCCTGACTAACTTGAAGCTCACTCGATTTTCATTATTATTTCTTTCTCAGACAGCGAGTACAACAACCATTACATTAAAGAGATAAAATATGTGCACCATTAACAGCTTGACGAAACTTGAGCATTACCAGTAATTTTGCGGGAACAAAAAAAATGCAACATCACATTATTGAGCTATGGGTGTTTATGAACAGAACGAACTATGGCCAAAACGATGAAATCAATCGCAGCTAGTCATAACAGACTCAAACGGGAAGCTACACAAGACCAGCATGCATAATAACACAGAATCACAGCGCGCACTACGTCTCGAAATCGAGCAACCAACAGATATGCCATTTTTATATTCTCAGCAACACAAGTCCCTTACCCAACACTCAAATGCTAACAGATTCGATCCCAAAGCGAAAACAAAAGAAAAGAACAGCAGATCAACCAGCAGCCACAAAAATTTGCTTTCGAAAACAGAACAAAAAAACAAGACGAGACATAACATGAAGCGGGGGGAAAGAGTACCTGTTCGAAAGCAACAACTGGAACCACAACGAGCTAACGACTTCACCAGTTCACGCGAAGACTCGAGTTCCCGTCGAAGAAACGAAACCTTAAGCGAGAACTTAGACCCAAATACGGAACACTATCGATTCTTCCGTCTGTTAATCGTTTTCAGAGTATTTGCAGTATCTTCTTCAAAAACTTTCCGACCAAATCATCCAACACAAAGATTCTCTCTAAACTCTCGTCTAGTTCCCCCCGAAACAAACAGAAACAGCTAAAACAATCTTCGAACAAACAGCACAGCCAAAGTTTTTTTTTTTTCAAAAGTTTCCAACAAAAGTTTCAACCAAAAGAAATCCCACTTCCCATTCTCCAAAAAATCGTCCAAAATTTCCAACCCCCAAAAATGTCCAACTAAGATCTGTCGACCCAAAATTCCAAACAAAAATTTTCAACCTAAAATTGCTAACCCTTTTCTGTGTTCAAAATCTATTTTCGAAAATCCAACCCCCTTTTTGGAGAAGGAAGGGGGTTTATATAGAAGGGAAAACTAGGGTTTCAAGGGAGAGGGGCTGGAATCTCGGCCCATTTCGATTTGAAATTTGAAAACCCTCAAACCTTATCCAAAAGAGATCGAGTGGGAAAGAGGTGGAGGGTCGAGATGATTTCAATGTACTAGCGAGCTACGTGGGATGATCTCGTGGTCACAAGGACGAGAGCTGGCGTCGCTTGTGCTCACTGCGCTGCTGCGTATGAAACAGCAGGACTGCAGTGTCCGTTGCTGCATCGTCCACGCGCGAGGGGGAGTGGATGAGAGAGGAGTAGGAAGCGTGGGGAGAGAGAAGAGCGTGAGGGAAAGGGAATTTCGACATTTTATGGGTGTCACGACCCAAACCGGGTTGCGACTGGCACCCACACTTACCCTCCTATGTGAGCGAACCAATCAATCTAAACCTTAACATTTCAATGTAATAACAACAGAAAATAATGCAGAAGACTTAAACTCATTAATAAAACCAATTCAAAAACTATCAATATTCAACATCTATTATTCCCAAAACCTGGAAGTCATCATCACAAGAACATCTACTTTAAACTACTAATCCTAAGAGTTTCTAAAATCTAAAAAAAACACATAAGAAGCTAGTCCATGCCGGAGGTTCAAGGCATCAAGACATGAAGGAGAAGATCCAGTCCAAGCTAGACGCATTAGCTCACCCTGAAGATCCGATGTGACGAAGACTGGCTTGAGTTATTGGTTAGTCGAAGATGACGGCACGTTTGCTGCACTCCACAAATAACAAGAAGAAAACAATAAAAGTAGGAGTCAGTACAAAGCACGGGTACTGAGTAGATATCATCGGCCAACTCAAAATAGGAAACAGTATATATCAAGTAATATCATAAAAACAACTATAATACTCAACATGTAGCAACAACAAGCACTATATCATTCACAATTACCGTCAAGTTCACACATGAGGGCTCAAGCCCCAATGCCATACTCATTTGGGAATCATGTTCATTAGATTGAGTATATTTACATCTTTCAAGATTCATTATCTTTATTCCTCTTGTGTCGGTACGTGACACTTCGATCCCCTAAATCTACGTGTCGGTTCGTGACACCCGATTCCCTAAATCTACGTGTCGGTTCGTGACACCCGATCCCCTAAATCTACGTGTCGGTTCGTGACACCCAATCCCCTAATTCTACGTGTCGGTTCATGACACCCGATCCCCTAATTCTACGTGTCGGTTCGTGACACCCGATCCCCTACATGTGTCGCTTCGTGACACTCCGATCCACTAATATCATTCTGTACATCATCAAGCCTTCTCTATACCAAGGCATCCTCAATCCCATTACTTTAATTCATCAAGCCTTCTTCTATACCAAGGCATCATCAATAATAATGTATATTAAAGTTTCTTTTCAATATTTGGGATTCAATATTTTCATCATGCTTATCTTATCATAATCACATAATCATATTCATGCAAGCATACAATTAAGCATATAACAGGGCTTACAATATTATCAATACATATCATTCTCTATTAAGAGTTTACTACGAATATCGTAAGGGAAACCATAACCTACCTCCACCGAAGAATTGGAATCAACAAGCAATCTCCCAAGCTTTGATATTCTTCTTCCTCGTTCGACTCTCTCTCTCAATCGATCAATCTATCTCTCTCTTTTCTTTTCTCTTTTCTTATTCAAAACCCTCTTTCTTTTACCCTAATTAACATATAACTAAGTGTGAAAGATGACAATAATACCCCACTAATTAACCCAAAATTACCTCTTTTATCCCTCAAGAATTTTGAGTTATTAATGTAAACCCACAAAATCTATAATTAAGGAAAGAATAGTCCAAAAAGTCCCTTAAAACGTGTAAAGAAATCCGATTCTAGCTGGGATTGCGTAACCTGTGACGGGCCGTCGTGACTGTCACTCAGGTCGTCGTGAGGGCCAGGACTTTATTTTCACCAAGGACACTGTGACAGTCCGTCACACCTGTGACGGTCCGTCCTGCAAGTCCGTTACGAAGTTCAGAGAGTCGATTTTCAGTACCCAATTTCAGAATTCCCAAGTATATTGAAACGAGACATCTGTGACGGACCGTCGTGCCTGTGACGGTCCGTCGTGGGTTCCGTTTTTCAGCCAGTTTTTTCCAGAATTGAAGTCTGTTGCTCAAAACGACTAAACGGGTCGTTACAATGGGTTTCTGTTTTCGCGTGGGGGAAGGGGTCACGTGAGGGAGACGAGGGAGAGAGCGTGGCTGGGCGTTTGGATCGCGTGGGCGTTTCGGGGGTTGCGTCTGTTTTCTCCAGGAAATCGCGTGAAAGGGGGGGGGGGTTCTCGTGGGTGCTTTTAGCTTTTTTCTGAGAATTCTTGGCGTCTGTTTTTGCCTGCAAATCATGTGAGTGAGGGGAGAAGAGGGGAGGGAAAACGGGTCGGAGCGGGTCAAGGAGAAAGGGGTTGGGTCGGATTTAATTTGGTGGGTTGGGTTATTCGTTTGGGCCTGGAAGTTGATATGATGGAGTGGGAATTAATTTAGTGGGTTGTGGGAGGGAATTTGGGCTTGGTTAAGGGATTTGGGCCGCCTGGGACTTAATTTAGAGGGCTGAAATAGTGAGTGGGCCTGGGTCAAAATGGGTGTCAACAAGCATATTTAAAACTGTCTTATTTATTTTAATATATATCCATTAATTAAAAATATATATATACACATAAACTTATTCAAACTAAATAAAATAAAGTCAAAAAATGATTATTTACAAATTTGAATTTTAAAAAATCCGTAATTTTTTTCCTCTTTCCATATATATTTATATTATTATTATTACATTATTATAGATAGAATATATAGATATATTTAATTGCTAGGAATTAGATTTCATGTAGGATAGGGATTTCAGAATTTATGTAATTGTAAAATTGTTTTTATCTTTTAGTTCAATTTAAAATAGGAGATAAATTTTTATGAAATTTATTATTAGTTTTTGCAAGAAATCTTAAAGAGATTAGGACTATCTTTTAGGAAGATTTTTTTTAGTCATTTTTTAAAAATATTTTTTGAAGAAAAAAAATGTTCGGTTTCTTTGTCTTTTTATCTTTTCTTTGTTTTTATCTTTGATATATTTCTTCTTTTAACATTCTGTTTTATTACTTTTTTTTTGTTACACTTTGTTGTTTCGTTTTTTTAATCATTTTTCTTCATCATTCTAATTCTTTTTTCCCAACATGTTTTTTTTCTTTTCTTATGTTTTATTATTATTATTATTATTTTTTATCATTCTTCCTCATTATTTGTAAGTTTTTATTTTATTATTATTATTTTAATTATAATTCTAAATAATATTCATATATCTTCTTTTATGACAAACTTTAATAATTAGAATTAAAGGGATAACCATCGTATGTTTATTCTAAAGAATTTTTTTTAAAAATAATATATTAAAAAAATTAAAACATATTACACATAATTTTTAAAATTTTTAGTCAGTAATCAATTAAAGTTAGTCTATATCCTAATCTAACAAATATATAATAGATTCAACAAAATTTCTAAAGTGAAGACTAGGCTGAAAGAAATACTAATCTATTCAAGCTTGACAATTTAATGTCATGAAACCATATCAATATAAATTGCAAATTGCATCTAAAGCACATAATAATAATAATAATAATAATAATAATAATAATAATAATAATAATGATAATAAACATAATGCATGGGATTTGAAGAACTTCATATTATTGGAATCAAATTTTCATACAAGTATTCCATTTAAATCATGCGAGAATTTAGAGTTATCTCCATGTGAATATTGATACCACAAAATAACTCATCTATTGATTTCCAAAGTTAATAACCAATATTAACTTTGAGGAGCCACGAGTCCGAAACCTCATACAAAACTCGAACTAACTTAATTCTCAAAACAAAATTTATTTTTTGTTATCTTTTCTCTTGCTTTTTTTCTCTATTCTTTTTCTGTGTTCTTTGTGTATATCTGTGGTTCTCTGATTTTTTTGGTTCTATTGAGAGCGTGAATTTTTATAATAGTTTTGAGTGAGAATCTGGTGCTAACTTAAAGAAACGCGTGAGAGCGAAGAGTTCAATTTGAAATACAGTTGAGAATTTAGGATTTAGATAAGGGAATAAAATAAACAATAGTAATATAACATTAACAAAACAAATAATAAAAATAAAATAAAATAAATAAAAATAAAATAAATAAAACAAACAAAAAAATAAAAGAACAAAGAGAAAAGAAGCAGAAAAAAACGTGTAAAAAGAATGAAAAAAAAATTGTCCAAGAGAGAAATTTTTTTTATAAATAAATAGATGGAATAAAAAATAAAATAAGCTTGATGGTTGGAGGATTTTTAGTAAATAAGCTAAGGAAGATGAGATAATTAGGATAAGGAAAGACAATTTGAATTTTTCAAGACTTTTTCTTTTCTTTTCTTTTTTTCATACTTTTTCTTAATATATTCTATTATTATTATTATTATTATTATTATTATTATTATTATTAATCTAGATAAAAGTTGAAGAATTAAAACAAATACTTTAAATTCACAATCCTTTTTTATGATTAAACTTTAAATATAAATGAGCTTATAATTTGTAATTTGTAGTAATTTATAATTTATTTTTTTATTTATTTTAAATATAATCCTTTTAAAATTGGTGTAAAATCTTTATGTTTTGATAAAAAGTTAGGTGTTTACAGTATGCCCCTTTTTGCTTGGAAACATGAAGAGCTTTCATGCAAAGACGTGAACAATGTGACTAATTTTTTACCTAAACATTTAATCCAAAATGTGAAAAATAAGTAAAAGAGAAGATGTTTGACTGCGTCATAACTTTTGAAAAACTGCCTATCCTGAGTTGATGATAAGGAGTCAGGTGCAGTTCAAATGAGTTAGGTAGTCTAGTGAGGTTTTGTCGAGGTTCCAGTTCGTAGCTCCAGCTATTACATTAAAGGAAAAATACAGAAGGAAAGAAAGGAAAGATACAAAATTCCATCTACTCATAGTGCCAAGTCTTCATTTTGAATATTCGGTTATCGCTTCACCCTTTTTGGTAGGTACATCGATTCCCAACTTTGATCTTGACATCTGAGTTTAAGACTTGAAACTTTATGACTTGACTTCATCCATTTGCGTTCTTCCGCATGATATTTTTAAATAATTATTTTCTTGAATGATGATTCTTTATTCTTTGAACTTCAAATTTGTGTACAACGTAGAAACCTACACATTATAAAACAAAACAAACAAAATAGATCAAAATTTTCTTCCCAGTTTGCACTAGAAAATTTTGTGAGTTATTGATGAAAGCTATAAAAGTCTATACTAAACATAAAAATAATATTTTTATAGACAATATAAAATGTAAAACAAAATAAAAGGGAGATTTGTGCCCAAAATGCAACCAGGGGTTCTTATGCCCTGTGAAGATATGAAAAATAAGTAGCTGTTATTGTGCCCTTATATACAACTAGATGTTATTGTACCTTGTAAACACATGAAAATAAAAAAGGGGTTATTGTGCCCTATATGCAATCAAGGGTCATTGTGCCTTGTGAAAACATGAAAATAAAATAGGGTTATTGTGCCTTGTGAAGACATGAAAATAAAATAGGGTTTTTGTGCCTTGTGAATACATGAAAATAAAATAGGGTTATTGTGCGCTATATGCAACCAGAGGTTATTGTGCCCTGTGAAGATATGAAAAATAAAATAGAGGTTATTGTGTTCTATATGTAACCATGGGTTATTGTGCCCTGTGAAGACATGAAAAAATAAAATTAGGGTTATTGTGCCATATATGCAACCAGGGGTTATTGTGTCTTGTGAAGATATGAAAATTATGATAGGGGTTATTGTGTCTCCTACATGCAACAGGGGTTATTGGGCCTTGTGAAGACACGAAATTTATGATAAGGGTTATTGTGTCCTACATGCAGCAGAGATTATTGGACCCTCTGAATACATGAAAAAATAAAATAAGGGTTATTGAGCCCTATATACAACCAGGGATTATTGTGACCTATGAAGACATGAAAAAATAGGGTTTTTTTGTGCCCTATATTCAACCAGGGGTTATTATGCCTTGTAAAGACATGAAAAAATAAAATAGGAATTATTGTGCATTATATGCAACCAAGGTTATTGTGTCATATGAAGGCATGATATATATATATATATATATATATATATATATATATATATATATATATATATATATATATATATATATATATATATATATATATAAAATTATTTTTGTACTTATATTATTATTATTATTTCATATTATTTTATTTTTCATTAGTACATTGACAAATCTAAAAATAAAATAATATGCCTAAGATTTTATTAAGAAAAAATATTCCTTTTATTGGTTTTAATATTTTGTTGTGCATATTGCCTGAGAGACAAGGATTCAAAAATTTACCATCGTCGCGTTTGTCTCTATCGAATTGCTTGCACGATTTGTTTTTATAGCTCTTTCAGCCTATAGCTTTATTTCTATCTTGATTGTGCTCATGCCAAGACGGAATGTCATCATTTGATCAATGGTGTCTTTCATGGTATTTTTACCAAGAAGACATAATTATCTTCTTATTATAGTCTTATGATTCTCGTGAGGATTTTCACTCACAAGACCCTCTCATTTTTTTTTGCAACACACCATAGGCCACAATGTCATGTTTCAGCTTTTGGAGATTTGAAATAACATGATTATTATTTTATTGAGTGATCAGACCGAGCCTCAATGAAGGTTTCCCTACGTATCCTCTTAGGAATCAGATTGAACATAGTTCAATAAATAAAAAAATATTTTTCTTTTTCTTATTTTTTTTAGAAATATAATGAAAAAATTAAAAAAAATCAGTGCATGTTTGATAATTTCTTGACTTTAGTTGGTACCAACAATTAATATTATGCATATGAATCACATTTAACTACTTTCAAACAAATTTGAGGTCAATTTTGAATAATTTATATAGCTTCAAATTGTATCTAAAATATACTTAAGTAATTACAAGGTCAATTTATCTTGCCTAAATTAAGGGATAGAATTATTCGTATCCTCATGTTTCATATGCACTCGTAACACGTGAAAGTCCTACTTCACACAATATAATAATTTAGATCGTAGGACATTTTTCAAAGTCACTCACACTCAGAAAGATGTTCAATGCATGAGATTGAGATACGATATGCTTGACCCTCATGTAAGCATTCAGTAATGTGAGAACATAAAAAATAAGATCAAATAAGATTTTTAATTGGCTTGTAATATAGTCTTAGAGAAAGATAGGATATTCATTCAGAATAAAGTGTCTATTATCAATAATTTTTTTTTTGTTTTTGACCTTTGTTTTCTTGTAAGCTCCTTCTCATTTATTTTTCTCTTTCTTTTTTGATATTCTCTCCTTTTTGTTGGAGATTTTTTCATTTTTTTTTCATTTTTTTTTACATATTTGGTCTTTTTCACTTTGTTACACAAATTAGGTCTTTAGCGTTGTGTAGATAATTCATAGTGCGATTAAGGAGGTGAGACCAAGGGATAATGCATTTATACACTCAAAAGGTATATATGCTAAGATGTGGTTATTCAAATAAAAAGCTTTCGGGCTCAAAATGAGAGTTCTATGGATAACATGTCATTCGGTAGGCTTGAAAGACACAATCGAATCACAGAAAGCCTATAATCCTTTGTCAAGTTAAATGTTGCTCAAAAATTCGTCTCAACCAACATTCGGGCCAAGTTCTAGATCAACAAAATCATGTCTTTAAATTAAAGCTCACCACACAATGCATTTGAAATAATGAGGTCAAATTTATTTTATCCATACCTTTAAACAAGATAATTTCTCAATTATTACCTAAATATATTGAGAGATGCCAATAGAAGTCTATAGTTCACAACAAAGTTGATATGTCTAGCGAAATAGTTTAACATTTTATTATTTTTTCTTACGTATAATCCTAAGCATGTTGGTACTAACCAAGTAAAAAAAAATTGTCTTTTTTTCCCATTTTATGTGAAGATTTTTAGATGTTTTCTCGGTTGTACTGAACCTCACAATAAGATTGCTTACGTATCTTGTCAAAGCAAGAATCAAGTCAAACGTAGTTCAGAAATATGGGTAAAAGCATTTTTATTTTTTAATGACAAATTCCCTTTTTAATGGATACACATATTATTTCATTTTTTAATTTTAAATAATAATTAAGATATTTTTTGAATTTTTTTAAATTTTAAATAAGGATCACTGAATCTGAGGAAGGTTGTCTACGTATCTCATCAAGGTGAGAATCGGGTGTGCGTAGTTTGTTCAGATTAAACGGTTGCTTAAAAATTTATTGAATGCAACTATATTCATCGCTTAGGGTGATATAAAACTTTCAAGTTTCTTTTGTAAACTATACATAATAAAAGAAATACTTTTTTTTCCGTTGTGATTTTTGTTTAGAAGGAAAAAGTTTCTCTTTCATTTCATTGGTCACTATAGATTTGGTTTATATAAATATATTTTCGTGTAGCATATGTAATAATTTAGGTTATTAAATAAAATTAGGGTATCTATCCCAAATGAATTCGATCATATGCCGAGTCTCATTAAGTCAAATAAAAATGATTCAAATAATTGAAACATAGTGGATATAAACCATATCTGATTTCAATTCTACCAAGGTTAACTTTGATGGAGAAATGTTTTTAGAGTGACTGTAAAATGAGTAGACAACTTGAGCCAGGGAGTAGCAACACTTTCTGGTTTTGTGCATGGGTGCTCCTTGTCTAAATAAGGTGTGACTAAAAATCCTTCGCCATGGACCAAAAATTCACAGGCTATTTTTACAGAAATACGGTGTATAATCGCAATTCCCATAATTATATTAATGAATACTCAGAGATGTGCGTGAGAGAAGACAATTTATATGCCATTCAAATAATATCAAAATAGTAAATAAATAGATAATTAGAACATTAAAACAATAAATACAATATCCAAAAACGTAAATAAATAAGTAATAATCATACATAAGTCAACATTATAAGCTCGAATTTTTGTAATTCCAGTAGAGTCGCTATCTGTCACGCCCCTTTTTTTTCCTGAAAAATTAAATGAAAGAAAAAAGAGTTTATCTAATTAAAGTAACATTTTAAAAAGGGATATATTTTATTATTCAGAGTGACCACTTGAAATTGAGTTTATTCCAAGTCACCTTTAATTAAATCCCTAATCAAAAGAAAATTTGACTCTAATTTTATTGCTTAACGAACTAGAAATTCGGGTAAGGGATTCTGTTGAACAAGGGGAATGTATTAGGCTCCCCTTCGAGTCTCGTGATTCTAGAACGGTCACTTTAATGACTTTACTATGACATGACTTAATTTTTAGATATTATATTATTCAACTTAATAATAAAAATAATATTTACTTTTATTCTCTCATTTTTTTTAAACATATTTAAAACTATCTTATTTATTTTAATATATATCCATTAATTAAAAATATGTATATGCACATAAAATTATTCAAACTAAATAGAGTAAAGTCAAAAAATGAATATTTACAAATTTGAAATTTTGAAAGTCCGTAACTTTTTTCTTCTTTTCGTATATATTTATATGATTATTTTTACATTATTATAGATAGAATATGTAAATGTATCTAATTGCTAGGATTAAAGTTTATGTAATTTTAAAATTGTTTTTATTTTTTAGTTCGATTTAAAATAAGAAATGAATTTTTATGAAATTTATAATAGGTTTTAGCAAGAAATCCTAAAGAGGTTAGTACTAATTTTTAAAATTTTTAGTCACTAATCAATTAAAGTTAGTTATATCCTAATCTAACAAGTCTATAATAGATTCAACAAATATTCTGAAGTGAAGACTAGGCTGAACGAAATACTAGTCTATTCAAGCTTAACAATTCAACGTCATGAATCAGATTTAAACATAAATTTTCAAATTGCATCTAATAATAATAATAATAATAATAATAATAATAATAATAATAATAATAATAATAATAATAATAAATAATAATAAATAATAATAATAATAATAATAATAATAATGTAACAATAATAATGATAATAATCATAATACATGCGATTCAAAGAACTTCATATTATTGGAATCAAATTTTCATACAAGTATTCCATTTAAATCATGCGAGAATTTAGAGTTATCTCCATGTGAATATTGATACCACAAAATAACTGTTATCATCTATTGATTTCCAAAGTTAATAACCAATATTAACTTTGAGGAGCCACGAGTCCGAAACCTCATACATAACTCGAACTAACTTAATTCTCAAAACAAAATTTACTTTTTGTTATCTTTTCTCTTGCTTTTTTTCTCTATTCTTTTTCTGTGTTCTTTGTGTATATCTGTGGTTCTTTGATTTTTTTTTGTTCTACTGAGAGCGTGTATTTTTATAATAGTTTTGGATGAGAGTCTGGTGCTAACTTAAAGGAACGTGAGAGAGTGAAGAGTTTAGTTTGAAATCTAGTTTCAAAATTTTAGGGTTTAGATAAGGGAATAAAATAAATAATAGTAATATAACATTAACAAAACAAATAATAAAAATAAAACTAAAATAAATAAAACAAACAAACAAAAAATAAAAGAACAAAGAGAAAAGAAGAAGAAAAAAAGGTGTAAAAAGAATGAAAAAAATCGTCCAAGAGAGAGAAAAAATTATAAATAAATAGATGAAATAAAAAAAATAAAATAAGCTTGATGGGAAGAGGATTTTTAGGAAATTAGTTAAAGAAGATGGAGATAACTAGGATAAGGATAGTCAATTTGAATTTTTTAGGACTTTTTCTTTTATTTTATATTTTCTTACTTTTCCATAATATATTCTATTATTATTATTATTTTTAAACTAGATAAAAGTTAAAAAATTAAAGCAAATATCTTAAATTCATAACTTCTTTTTATTATTTTTTATGATAAACTTTAAATATGAATGAACTTACAATTTATAATTTGTAGTAATTTATAATTTATTTTTTCATTTATTTTAAACATAACCCTTTTAAAATTGATGTAAGATCTTTTATGTTTTGATCCAAAATTAGGTGTTCACAATATCTATAATGTATATATATGTGAAGCTACACTTATATCAAATAGCTCATCATAGTACTACTCCTTAGATACTAGATTAGATAAGCTTGCTTGAAGAATAAAAATAGATGTCCAAGACTGATTAACACGAGTAAAGAAGTTTTTTCATCAATTGAGATTCTACTAGTAGTTGATGATAAGACCACTATTGTAAGATCAAATCCAGTGTTATCAAATGCGCGCTTAAGTTCTGAAGCGATATTCAAAATGTGTCGAGCGCTTTACCTTTCTTTTGTGCGCTTCAGTGTCTTCATCACTATTCCAAGACAAACTCTTCCTTTCCAATGAGCCTCTTATGAAAAAGTGACAGTAAACAATTGATATTTCACTTTATCTTTTTTTTTTTTCAATTTTTTTGTCATATATTTGACATTCATGTTTATAACTATTAGTGTTGGACTAAACATATATATTTATATTTTTTTCTCCCTTTGCGCCTTTTTTTTTAATTAAAGCTCATGCTTTATTTGCGGTTTGCACTTAAAACTCCACAAACCTTAGAGCCTTTTTAAGTTTTTTGCCTTTGATAACACTGAGACCAACACCATAAGTTTCCTAACTCCAAGCATTTAATTGAGAGATTTTTATTGTCAACAGTGATATTGCTTAATGAATGAAAATTGGATGTGAAAGTTGTTCTAGTCATGTAAGCTACAGATGCAATAGACATTGTTTTCTTAGCATTTGACCCTTTCATTTTTCTTAGCAAAGTGTTCTTTGAGCTTTAATATATGATAATGTAAATCATTTTCTTTGGTTACAAAATATTGTAAGTGTACTTGGAGTTGGATAACAAGACATTGCTCTTGAGATTTATATTATTTTTCTCTTATTGAAAAAGTATGTTCCGATTCACTAAAATCTATGACATAATAGGAATCTGATAGCATTAAACTATACATTATTTTAAAACGGCTATAAAAAGGTGTTTAACATTCATCACAAAAATAGTATAAAAATGGTGACTTTAAAACACATATCCATCCCAATTACCTAACTCTAAAATCATCAAATAAATAAATAAATATGAATTCACACACTTATCGCTCATCAATTTTTGATTATTTTATTTATGATGAACCAATATTTTTCTTCTTAATGTGTCTCTTTCCTCATATCTTGTTAGTTTGAGAAAGTGCTTCCCGTAATTTTGATGGTGGAATGTATTGTCTTTCCCGCTTGTGATGAAGAGTGAGCCTGTACCGTCCGTAGAGTGCTCACCAATTTCTGTTGAAATGAATAGGAAGCTCTTTAATTGTTCTCTAAGCTATGCCATTTGATGGTTAAAGTTGATTGATCTGGCATATATATTAAAGAACATAAGAGAACTAGTAATTTAATTATTACACTTAATAATAAAAAAAGAGTTTCACTATTTACAACATAAATTGATAGTAAAAAAATGTATATTAATAAAAGTACTTACTGTTTGTTTAGTCGCAAACAAGAAACTAGGCTGCACTGAATACTGATATATGACTCTCACTAACTTGAAAACTGCAATAAGTAAAATATTTAGTTATTCTATATCACTAAATTTTAGCAACCGATTATCTAAAAAAAAAAATAATAAAAGAGCAAAATAAAGAAGTACTTTTGGAATACTTGCTTCTGTTGCATTGCTTGGTTCGCCAGAAAAAAACTTCTAGTTTTGTTGCTTCGTATGATAATAGGACAACTTGTACTATTGTGTCTTATTTTTCCACATGTACCAAACTTTTTTTTCCTTTTCTGAATGCTTTTAACGAGGCATGCTTTTTGAGATTTGATTCTTTTGGAGCTGTCTTATCAAATTCTTTCTTTCTCAATTTTGGTGGTTTACCATGCTGAGTTTTGTTTTTTTTTTATTAATGACAATCATGTTTTAGGCCTTTTTCAAGAGCAATTAATTGGCAAGATGGAGTGTACATAACTCTTCTGCTCAGTTGTGTAGCATTCCTGGACATACATTTTTTGTTCATCTTTTTTAACCCATATAGTCACAATTGCATGATGACAAGGTATTCCAGTTGACTCCCATACCCAACAAACATATCATCTCCTTAAGATTAACAAAGAATAGTCTAAGATTGATGTCTTTAATTCGATAAGGCATTGTTCTACTTCTCCTATTTCAAGGAATATGTTGTATTCATTTTACAAGACTTGTAATGATGTAAGGGCTAAGTCCCAATTTTCATACTCTTATGTCTAGATGGCAGTGTGAGACAAGTTAGTTTCTATTTTGATATATGAAGTGAAGTTGAACTTCAAATGAAAAGTTTTATTTTTCCGCTTTTATTCTATATAATATGTAATGATGAATGCTAAGGGATTGTCTAAGACCGCCGGTTACCACTAGGGGGTGCTCTCGGGTCGTGACAATCTTTGTATTAGAGCATGAGATTGAATAATATTAGGAATGATGTCGCAAAAAATCACGTCTATGTAGAGTCTTGTTCATAATTGTGAAGCGCACCACACTTATGAATGAAAGGTTGTGTGATGCTTAGGAAATTGTCACCTTCTTTGATAGTCTTAAGTCGTGGCTAAATAATTTTAGCTCTATGTGTCCTTTTTCTTCTAATCTTTTTCTTGTAGATATAGGCTATGGCTACTACAAGGGCAGCCACAAGAAGGGTTCAAGAGGAGATTGCAAATGCGGGAGTTCCTCCCCAAACAACCAATCTCCTCCTCAAGAGCAAGTTCTTCTAGGTGGCCAAGCTTCGGTCATGACAGATGGAGAAATAAGTGCACTTTTCTAAACATGACTCAAGTCATGGCTACTCAATCTCAAGCTATGATGGCTCAAGCAAATTGGGAAGTTGCACCCGTGTGAATCAAAATGCTAGTACCATGACTTCACGTTTGAGGGACTTCACTAGGATGACCCTCCAATGTTCTTTGGGTCTAAGGTAAATGAAGATCCTCAATAATTTTTAGATGAGATTTATAAGATCTTGTATGCTATAGGGGTGATTTCAAATGAGAAGGCCGAGTTAGACACTTATCAACTCAAGGATGTGACTCAAACTTGGTATATTCAATGGAACAATAAGGCGTTGAGAGTGGGTTCCATAAGCTGGGAAGTCTTTAGGAGGGAATTTCTTGATAGATTCTTCCCGAGGGAGAAAAGAGAGGCAAAAATGGAAGAATTCATCAACCTTCTCCAAGGCGGTATGAGTGTTCAAGAATACTCTTTGAAATTCATCAAGTTGTCTAAATATGCCTCTTCTTTGGTGACTAATCCGAGAGATGAAATGAGTCGCTTTGTGATGGGAGTGTCGACGATCTTGTAGAAGAGTGTCGTGTAAAAATTTTTCACAATGACATAGATTTATCTCGTTTGATGGTATATGCTCAACAAGTTGAGGAGAGTAGGCTTAAGAGGAAAAATAGGGACGCGAAGGGGGCAAGGACCTATGATGGAAGTACTTCTAAGGGTAAACTTGAAATCTAAGACAAACCAAAGTTTAAGAAGAGATTCTCCAATCAAGTTCCTCCAAATTTATCAAAGGCTAACAAGGAGAGGATTTCTAACCCTAAGCCTCGAAGGGGAAAATGTGGTGGTTCACAAAGTGAGAAACTCGATTATGCCAAATGTGGCAAGAGGAACATGGGTAAATGTTCAGTGGGAATGGATAATTGTTTTGACTATGGAAAGAGTGGACACATGGTGAAAGATTGTCCCATGGATAATACTTAAGGGAGGGAGAATAACCAAGCACAAGTAAGTGGTCTTAGTTCTGATGATCCTAAGAGGAACCGCTTCTATGCTCTAAAATCTAGGGGTGATTAAGAAAATTCTCTCGATGTTGTTACCGGTATGTTGCAAGTATATTCAATTAATATTTATGCATTGATAGATCCTGATGCCATTTTATCTTTCGTAACTCCTTTAGTGGCTATGAAGTTTGATGTGCTCCCCGATGTCTCAATTGAACCTTTTCGATTTCTACCCCGGTGGGTGACTCCGTTGTTGCTAAAAGAGTCTATAGGAGTTGTCCCATACTATTGTCCAATAGAGTTACATTACTTGATTTCGTAGAAGTTGATATGTTGGACTTTGATGTCATATTGAGATTGAATTGGTTATATTCTTGTTTTGCTTCAATTGATTATAGAACAAGGGTGGTTAAATTCTTGTTCCTACGAACTCGTTATAGAATGGAAGGGGACAAACTCAATCCATAAAGGTCAAATTATTTCATGTCTTAAAGCTTGTAAGATGATTTATAAGGGATGTTTCTATCATATTGTGAGGGTTAAGGACCTTGGGTGCGAGGCTCTTCCTTAAGAGTCGGTCCCCGTAGTGAAGGATTTTCCAGAAGTCTTCCCCGATGACTTACCCAGGATTCCTCCAAAATGGGAAATAAATTTCGGCATAGATTTGATGCTGGATACTCAACCCATATCAATTCATCCTTAGCTGATTGCTTCGGCCGAGTTGAAAAAATTAAAAACTTAACTCAAGGATTTTCTAGACAAGGATTTTATACAACCAAGCATATCTCAATGAGGCGCTCCTATATTATTTGTGAAAAAGAAAAATGAGTCTCTTAGAATGTGTATTGTCTACCAACAATTAAAAAAATTCACTATAAAGAATAACTATTCTCTCCCCAGAATTGATTATTTGTTTGACCAACTCCAAGGGGCGAGTCACTTTTTGAAGAATTGATTAGAGGTCGGGGTATCACCAACTTAGAGTTAGAGGATTTGAAATTTCTAAGATGTCTTTCCGAACAAGGAATGGTCATTATGAGTTCCTAGTTATGTCTTTTTGTCTAACTAATGCCCCAATGACTTTTATAGACCTTATGAATTGGGTTTTTCATAATTATCTTGATTCGTTTATAATTGTCTTTATTCATGATATGTTGGTATATTCAAAGAGTGAGGATGAACACATGGGTCATTTGAGGATAGTATTGCAAGTCCTCAAGGAGCACCAACTCTCCGCTAAATATAGCAAGTGCAAATCTTGGCTGAGATCAATTGCTTTTCTTGGTCACACTTTATCTAGTGTGGTTATTGAGGTTGATCCTAAGAAGAAGGACACAGTTAGGAATTGGCCTAGACATTTAACTCCCACCAATATTCAAAGTTTTCTGGGTTTATCCGGGTATTATAGGAAATTTGTTGACGGATGCATTTATCGCTTCTACATTGAATACCCTAACCCAAAAGAAAGTTATGTTTGAATGGACGGAAGCTTTGAGAAAGGCTTCCAAAAGTTTACATAAGCTCACCTCTGCTCCGGTGTTGACCTTATCGGAGGGTACCGACGGGTTTATTGTGTATTGTGACTCTTATCGAGTAGGTTTGGGTTGTGTCCTTATGCGACATGGTAAGGTGATAACATATGCCTCTAGACAACTCAAGGCACATGAGAAGAACTACCCAACTCATGACCTTGAACTAGCAATTGTAGTATTTGCTTTAAAAATATGAACACACTACCTATATGGAGTGCATGTATATGTGTTCACTGATCATAAAAGTATCCAATATGTTTTCACCCAAAAGGAGTTAAACCTCCAATAAAGAAGGTGGTTAGAGCTTTTGAAAGATTATGATATAAGTGTCCTTTACCACCTCGGGAAAGACAATGTGGTTGCGGATGCTTTGACTTGGATGTCTATGGATAGTGTGGCCCATGTTGTTGATTGTAAGAAAGATCTAGTAAAATATGTGCATATATTGTCCTGGTAGAGTGTTCGACTTGAAGATTTTCCAAAAGAGGGTTTCATGGTTCATCATAACTCTTAATATCTTTAGTGGTTAAGGTGAAATCTAAGCAATGTTTTGATCCTCTATTGATGGAGTTGAAGGAATCAGTTCTTAGTAAATCTAATGAGTCCTTCTCCCAAAGAGGGGATGGGGTACTTAGGAATCAAGGTAGGTTGTGTGTGCCGGATGTGGATGACTTAAGAAGACAAATTTCGAAAGAGGCTCATGGTTCCCGATATTTCATTCATTCGGGTGCCACCAAAATGTATTGTGATTTACAAAAGATCTATTGGTTGAATTGTTTGAATAGAGATATATCAAAATTTGTGGCAAAATACCTAAATTGTCAACAAGTTAAGGCTGAACATCAAAGACCGGAAGGGTTAACTCAAGGTATATCTATCCCCACTTGGAAGTAGGACGATGTCAATATGGATTTCTTTGTGGGCTCGCCTCGTACACGAAGGCAAAGTGATTTGATTTGGGTTGTTGTTGATAGGTTGACCCAATCAACCCATTTTTTTCTCGTCAAAGCTACTTATTTGGCGGAAGATTATGCTGAAATGTATATTAAGGAGATTGTGAGAATGCACGGAGTTCCCTTGTTTATCATTTCGGATAGCGGTACTCAATTTAGTTATAATTTTTGGAAAGTATTCCAAAGTGGGCTTGGTACCAAGGTAAAACTTAGTACCACATTTCATCAATAAATGGATGGTTTGGTGGAACGAACCAACCAAACCTCAGAATATATGTTGAGGGTATGTTTCATTGACTTTAAGGGTAATTAGAATGACCATCTACCATTGATTGAATTTGCATACAATTATAGCTATCACTTAATTATCACTATCACTTAATTATCACTATCACACCCTTTGAGACCTTTTATGAGAGAAGATGTAGATCTTTGATTGGGTGGTTTGAGATAGGTGAATTTGCTCTAATAGGTCCCAGAGCAATTCATGAGGCTGTGGAGAAAGTCCAACTCATAAGGGATATATTGAAGATGGTCCAAAGAGTCGGCAAAATTTTTTATGGTGACAATAGAAAAGCGAGCTTGAGTTTATGGTAGGTGACTCGGTCAATTTGAAAATATCATCCATGAAAGGGGTGATGAGGTTTGGGGAAAAAAAGGAAACTCAGTCCCCGGTTTATGTGGGGTCATATGAGGTTTTGAAATGCATCGAGAGTATTGCCTATGAATTGAAATTACCTATTGATTGGATCCGGTGCATCCAGTGTTCCATGTATCAATGATAAAAAAGTGCATAGGCGATACGGGTGTCTATCCTTCCTCTAGAAGGTTTAGAGGTTGATGCTAACCTTTCCTATGAAGAGGTCCCTGTTGAGGTTTTAGACCAGCAAGCGAAGAAGTTGAGGAATAAGGAAGTAGCTTCTGTAAAGATTATTTGGAAGAATCATCTTGTGGAAAATTCTACTTGGGAGGCCGAGGCCGATATGATGTCCCGATATCCTCATCCTTTTCCTTTCTCTCTTAGTCAAGGTGGAGTTTAGTAATCCCTCCTAGTTTTGGTTTAGGAAGGGTCATAAGTTTATTTGAACTTCCATGATTTCCCTTAATTATGCATGTTCTTGTGAGAATTCATGTTTCATATGTGTATTGGATTATATATTCTTCGTACTTGATGACACTTGATTATATGTTTGGAATAGTTGAATTCATATGATATTTTATTTTATGAAATTTCTTAAGTATGAAGTTATGAAATGATGTACTGGCTACTTTTTAATAGGTTGAGCTATATGAGAACTAGAAGGGAAATTCCTCCTTACATAATGTAAAGTGATGAATTGTGTGCATTTTTGGTAGATGGTATAGTTTCTACCTCATGAAGATGCATTGTTGTGTTTGAGGATGGAGTTAATGTTTTGTCCTTTGTTATTGAATTATCATTATATACCATGTATTGGTTTTGCTTCTTGTCTTGAGTTGTAAATTCCAAAAAGATGTTTAAAGTGTCATTCGAGGACGAATGTTCCCCAAGGCGGGATATTGTTACACCTTGGAAATTCTAATGACTTAAGCTAGAGCTTTGAATGAATTTTAATAACTTAAAAAGATTTAAAATGATTTTATAGGACCTAACCTAACATAAATAACTTGATTTTGAGGTATTAGAGGCGTAATCATTAAGAAACGACCATGACGTCTAGAAACTAGTGAAATTGAACTAGTAGGTGTTCTTAGGTCTTGTGAAGGCATGAGAGTGTCATATAATGTATAAAACTTGTAAAAAATACTTTGAATAGGTAAAATAATATTTTTAGAATCAAAACATCCGGGTGTGACCCTCCAAGGACCACCCCAAGGGTCCTTGAGAAGGACCCAAACATTTGGCCAAACAGCTGCTCGGGGCAGCTTATCCAGTGAGTGGAGAGAGTGTGTCCGCGTCGTGGACTAGCTCCACCAAAGGACAATATGTCGGTCTGTGTTGCAGACGTTGTCGTGGACCTCTCTATCGCAAAATTAATTTCCAGAAACTCCAGAGAACACCTCAGAGACGCGAACTTGTTCCGCGATGGAAACTCCAAAAATAAAAGTCAAGTTAGATTTATTTAAAAGTTCCAACCAAGTGAGCGGTGTTTTGGATATTTTTGGGGCTTAATATATATTGAATTTTAAGTCATTTTACACTCATTTTTCACACCAAAAAAAATCCCCAAATTGAAAACCCAATTGCTCTCACTCTTCTCTAAATTCTCTCACTACACAAAGACTCCATTGAAGAAGAAGATCAAAGCTTCAAGTAGGGATCAAGAATACGGTTTTTCTCCATCAATACTTAAGTATTGATAAGGTATGATAACTCTTCACTCTTGAGACTCCTTTCCCTAAGTGGTTCCTTCAAATTTATTTTTCAATGTTCTTTCAATTTTCTAGAAATCACTCAAATTTGTGGGTCCCCTTTAAACTTGACTTATTTGGTTTATTTTATTAATAATGATGTAATAAGAATGTTTATGAAATATTTAATGTATTAATTAAGGTTTTTGACCTAATTCTTGAAGATCCATGAATGTCCCTCTTCTCTTTAACCCTAGTTCTTGAATTATGTCGATTAATAGAGGTTATGTAATTGAGTATGTTCTTGTATAATTATCTATTGTATGACGATGATAATTGATTTGACGGATAAATATCATGGATAAAGGATGAAGTCTTGAAAGGGTTTTCTTGCAGACCATTGGTAAGATCTTCAAGGTCATGAACATTCTCTTGTAATATTGTAGGTTTATCCTAGGTAATGTTGATCAATTAAAGTATGAACGATGAAATTATGAATGTATGATCATTCCATGAATAGGATGGTGGTGAGATGATGATAGATGTTCTAATATGAGGGATTAAAGGTAATTCTCATGTACATTTTATGACTATGTTATGAAGTAATGTTCTCACATGATATTGGGTTTATGATGAAAGGGTTTTATCATCCAAAAAACTATGAGCTATGAACATATTATATGATATCTTGAACTCCTAAGACCTATGTTATGAATTAATGTTAAGAAAGACTTAAAGATACTTCAAAAAGGGAATTTAGCTTAACACCAAGTGAACTTGGTAATGAGAGGTGTTCCTTCACAAGGGAATTTAGCTTAACACCAAGTGAACTTGATGATGAGAGGTGTTCCTTCACTAGGGAAGATAGGTTCAGGCGATGTTCTCATGACGTGGAAACTATAATGCTAATTATCATATAGAGGTTTTCTAGTAACAACCTCTTACTTCCTTAACTATGTGCCCCCATAGGAACCTTAGCTAGTGGATCCACCTAGATTCTATACAAATGTTGATGTCTTACCTTTACAAGTAGGATACCCTCCTTTCGGTGTGGAGGATGACACCAGATTCCATGTATCTCACATGTTCTATGTTGATTATGACAAAGTTTCTCGAATGTTAACACAAATGAATGAAAGTAAGAAGGTGAACACTAACTAGGACTACTTAAGAGGTGTTACTTAGTGTAGGTAAGGGTATAAGACTTCACCTATACATTGCACAATTTGACCTTGAGGAGAATTCTAGGGTGGGTTCTTTATGTATATATGTTATGAATGAAATGCATGATGTTTGTCTTATATGAAACGCATGATGTTGATCTCATATGAAATGCATGATGTTGGTATCATATGATATTTATGATGTTGGTTTCACTTGATATACATGATGTTGGTCTAAATTTGTATGCATAGTATTGACTACACTTGATATGATGATATATGAGGTAAAATACAATGCTTATGATATCTTTGTTAGTTTACTTGGTTTATGTTGGGTTATGGAACTTCACATACACATTGCGCTAGTAGACATGGATTGGAGTTATGAGTAAGGTCTTGTGATGTATTAAGAAATAGACTTTAAATATGAAATGTTGACCATGGATTTATTATGATGTTACTCTTGAACTTGAATATGAATATGTCTTGTTGTTGTTGTGATATGGACTTGTACATGTTCTTGGAATGTGCATAAAGACTTTTTAAAGTGAATGTAGCATGATTATAAACAAAATGTCCCTTTGTGCATGTTTTCAAATGTTTTACTTGGATATGTTTCCATACTTAGTACTTGTGGTTTGTACTTACCCATATCTCTTCTATTTTGTACAGAAATATAGGTTTGGGACATTGAGGTGATTCAACACCATTTTCTCAAGAAGCTTGGATCATTTCCTAAGATGGTGAATCCTTAAATCCGAGGACAAAACACTATGATTCTAGCTATTAGTGTTTTGCTTATATTAAAATACATTGCTCTACTTCTCCAATTTTAAGGACTATTTTCTATTCATTTTGTAAGACTTGTAATGATGTAAGGTCTAAGTCTCAATTTTCATATTCTTATTCCTAGATGGCAATAGGAGGCAAGTTAGTTTCGATTTTTGATATTTGAAGTGAACTTGAAAATCAAATGAAAACTTCTAATTTTTTTGCTTTAATTCTATTTAATAAGCAATGATGAATTCTAAGGGCTTGTCTAAGACCTCTTTGAGGACGAAGACACCGGTTAAGACTAGTTTTTTGCTTTTTGAGAAAGTCTTGTTTCGGTGGTCCACTTTTGGGACTTGTAGTCATTTCATAAGTAACCTTGTACATGTGACTTCAAGATTCTAGGAGGTATCTCTTATTATATATATATATATATATATATTGGATTGCTTTCATTTCTTCACCTATGATTCCTTTTATTTATGTTATTATTTTTGTTTGGGTTATAGTAGGCGCCATCCTGAATCAAGGAATAGGTTTGTGATAGAGACCCTTCATAAGCCACTTGACATAACTGCGGAAATATGCTAAGTCGTGGAAAGCCTTTCTAAACATGTAAGACGTAACCCATATACCACATACAAAGTATTATCATAAAGGTGAATAAATCAGTAAAGTATTTATAGTCTTGCCCGCCCCTGTGTATGATAATTCACCAATCTAAAGCAAAAATGTAGCAATCTGTATCCAGCCACGAGTGGGAGGAGAGGAAGCATCGAACCTATATCATGAGACAATGCAGGTACAAGTATGCATTACTACATGGAGTGTACTAAGTATCGGGAAATGCATGAAAA
The DNA here is from genome assembly GCF_036512215.1 of Solanum lycopersicum. Classification (NCBI taxonomy): domain Eukaryota; kingdom Viridiplantae; phylum Streptophyta; class Magnoliopsida; order Solanales; family Solanaceae; genus Solanum; species Solanum lycopersicum. The sequence continues at coordinate 47,096,709 of NC_090807.1, forward strand.
TGTGAGATATGGTCATAAACAAACATAAAGGAAAAACTTTATATATATGACCAAGCTAAAACATATTGAATATCCTTTAAGGAAGAATCATAAATCATGAACACGGTCATCTTAAAGCATAATGAAAGCTTCATAAAACCTTTGGAAGTAACTTTGTTCATTTTGTGAGATATTTACCATTAACCGACATATACCATGTGAACTATAATATAAAATTTGGTGTCTTGCTCGCTCACTGAAAAAAGATGTCTTTACTTGCCAAGGCAAGGTCCATAGACTTCTAACTTAGGTGGATCCACTAGCTATTTCTTTCTAAAATAATTTCTATGAGTCACATAGTAAAAACAAGGAGATTGATACTAGAGACGTAAAATTCTTATTAATACTATCAACAAATATTACATTCAGTTTGAAGAGGCCCTCAATGAGGTAGCCCTTTCCTAAGAACATCTTATTCTTACTTTTTACAACTTTGTCACTAAGTAGGACACGCTTAAGCCTGTTCTTAACGAGCAATGCAGCGGAAACTAAATTCTTTCTAATAGTAGGGACATGCAAAACACTGTTCAGTCAACACCTTTCCGGATGTCATTTTCAACATTACTTTCCCTGTTCCTGCAATCATTATTGGAGAAAGTATAAATATGTTTTAGAAAACCTAAAAATAACTAAACCCACCATCGTTCAATCTTTTTTGGTGACTGGTTTACAAGCATATACGTCAGAATTTTCCCCTTTACCTTCAAATTTCTCCAATGCTACTAAAATGCTAAATTCTAGTTTGCCAAAGAGATCTCATTTGCAGTCTCTTACACAATTGGCTCAAAAAAGTCATCACAGTCTTACAAGAGATATAAGAGATATTACAATGGTTGGGGGTATGCCACAAATCAAATGGATGGAATAAGAGGTAAATAGGATGAATCAAATTGAAGAGCTTTAATTCACAGAGATAGGAAAATTCGCACATGATTGGAGTGATTTAGAAGAAATAAGGAGGATAATTCCTCAACAAGTTGTTTGAAAGTAATGTTGGCCTATTGCGTATTAAACATATCCTTGTTTGTTTGAAAAAACATGAGGACTTTGTTAATGTGATTTCAAATGAAAAGACGGGTACTCTTACCTAATGCGCACATTGATATATGATTCTAGGTTTAAGGTTAATGAAGAAACCTCGATGGCTATGGCGTGGATCTCTTTCCCTAACCTATAGCCCACTTTCTTTGTTAAAGAATGTATGTTTTCTTTGGCTGTTGTTGTGGGTAAACCAATACAAATTGATCAGGCCACTATCAATAAATCTAGGCTAAGTTGTGCTCGTGTGAAGGTGATAGTGGATTTGAGAAAGGAAAACCCTAAGGTTATTAAGATGAATATAGAGAATAAAGCTACTGGAGAAGTGAGATCTAACATGGTTGCTATTAAATACGACTATGTCCCTAAATATTGTTTTAATTGCAAAATTCAAGGACATAGCAATGAAGAATGTAGAAGGTGCAAGATGCCGCAACCTAGATCTGGAGAAAATTGTCAATAAGATAGATATGGTGGTACGGAAAGTTCAGATCCTCCACCAGTTCCATCTAAAATCCCTAATTTGCATGGAATTCAAAAGGGAAAATCTAGAGTCCTATCAAGTGGTAAGGTGGTTAGTGATCCTGGATAATGGAATGTGGTGAAAGAATTAAGACTTCGTGAATATCAGTTACCTGTAGCAGTCAATAATAAATTTGAAAGTATTACACAAAATTGAGATGAAGAGGAAAAAGTAAAGAATCAAGTAACAAGTGAGAACGAAAACAGTAGCAGCGCGAAGACTAATAAGGATGCAGGAATATATCAACAATGGGAATCTTCTAAAGATTGGTTCACACGATCTTTTGGTAAGAAAAATGATACAATTGTACTTGATACACAGAAAAGAACAACAAATAATTAGAAACATCTCAAAGAAGACAAATTAAAGCAGATGAGCAAAGAGTTTGAAATCATAGATAGAGATAAAGGGCAAAATATAGTTTCCAGCAACATCAAGTTATATAGACATGAAGTAAAAAATAAAAGTAATGAGACTAAGCTCAAAGAGCAAGAGCCTGAGTCCAGCAACATTGATGTAGATAGAGATGAAGTACACCAAAAGATCAATGAGATTGTGGTTTATGTTGATGACTTACATGCACATGCAGTTCCCATCAATACTAACCCAACATATTCCAGAGATGGAATTGGAAATTGTGGAGGTTCCAAATGTTGTCCTTATAGATGAGTATCACATGATGCAAATGAAATCTCCGGATAAATTTTTTACATAATATTATGTCCCATAATTTAAAGGAGATAAAGAGTCTTGAATCAGGAGAGAATCAAATTGCTAAAGGTGTAGTTGAAATTGAGGAATCAGAGGAGATATGGAATTTTGTACCACTTGAAGCAGTTATATCTCCAAAGGTTTTACAAAATGCTAGAAATGGGAAGAAGAAAGGTAATGGAGAAAATACTCAGCCCACCAGAGTTCAACCGAAGAGAGTTAAATCAGTTCCCAAGAGATATGAAGGCTCTAATTTGGAATATTAGGTCTGTGAAGTGTCAACAGACCTTTCATAGAGTTCAAATGCTTCATAATTTCCATAAGTTCCCTTTTGTTGGACCGTTGGAACATTTCAGAACTCTAGACATATAAACAAATATAAGAGAATACTTAGGGTGCCTTTGCCTTCTTCTAATTGTAATGGTATAATTTGTTTTTTTACAAACTATGATTTTAGTACTACAATGGAGAAGGACATTGAGCAGAAACTAACATTACAATTACACCATAAAAGTCATGTTCACAGTTTGTATGTTATATTAGTTTATGCTAAGTGTAATGTAGATCAAAGACAAATGTTATGGAAAATGGGAAGTGGCATGCTCTCAAGATTGATATGTCCTTATATGTTCGAGGACATGAACTATGTTTTAGTTTCCTTTTCTAAAAGACTCTGTAATAGACTATAAGTTTCTTTTCAAATTGATGAAAGGGTTATGTCAATTGGATACATGAATTACAAGTCCTTGGTTAGTTGGAGGAGATTTCAATGTTGTCTTGAATGCAGAAGAGAAAATAAGTGGTTTACCAGTGTGAGAAGCTGATCATGAAGACTTTTCCAACTGTATTTCTTCTTGTGATTTACATGAAATAAAGTTTAAAGAGAGCCCATTTACTTGGTGGAATGGTAGAGCTGATAATGATTATATCTTTGAAAGATTGGATAGGATCCTTTATAATCAAGAATTGCCGGGATGGTTTAATCACATGGAAGTGGAGCATCTAGATGGAACAGGGTAAGATCACCCTATGCTATTAACTTGTGAATAAGGTGCAATAGGGTATAAGAAAACATTCAGGTTTCTAAAATTTTATACTGAAAATGCATCCTTTATTGATGTGGTGAAGCAGAAATGGGTAGAAAATGACTCGTTGAATTCTTTCATAGCTTTCAAAGAGAATACAGAAAGAGTAAAAACAACTTTGACAAAATGGAGCAAAAATACTTATGGTGATATTTTTAAGCAACTAGTTATCAGGGAAGATATTTTCAAAATCAAAGAAAAGTTGTTTAAAGAACATCCAAGTGCTGAAAACAGGCATATTCTTCAAAGAGCCCAAGCTGAATTCAAGAGGTATTTGCACTATGAAGAAGTTTTCTGGCAACAAAAGGCAGGGTATGATTGGTTCAAGAATGAGTATTAAATACAAGATTTTTTTCATAGCATTCTGAAGGTAAGAAGAAAGAAGCTCAATTGCACCAAATTTAGAATGATCAAGGAAATTGGCTTGAGGAAGGAGAAAATGGAGCAGAGACAATGAACTTTTATCATTCTTAGTCCTTACAAGAAATAGATGCTTCTGATTTTTCCTTGTTAGGTAAGATACCAGAAATAATCAATGAGACAGATAACATAGTTCTGTGTAGGCAACCAACGCTTGAGGAAATCAAAAAAGCAGTTTTCAATCTAAATGGGTACAATGTAAGTGGTTTTGATGGTTTATCATGTTCTTTATACCAATGTTGTTGGGATATAGTAGGTAATGATATTTTCAAAATGGTACAAGATTTTTTAGAGGTAATTCTCTTCCTAAATCCATTACTCACACCAATTCGGTCCTTTTACCTAAGAAAGGAAAAACTTGGTCTTTTTCTGATTAAGACCAATTAGTTTGAGTAATTTCATTAATAAGATTCTATCCAGGGTTGTTCATGACAGACTTGAAGTTTATTTGCCTAAATTGACTTCCCACAATCAATCATTTTTTAAGGTAGAAGCATCACAGAAAATGTGCTTTTGACATAAGAGATTGTTACTGACATCAGAAAGAGGGGTAAACCAACAAATGTGGTCATAAAGCTTGATATGACCAAGGCATATGGTAGAGTATCTTGGTTTTTTCTGATGAAAGTTGTAAGGAAAATGGGGTTTTCAGAATTGTTTATTGATTTGGTTTGGAGATTGATTTCCAATAATTGGTATTCAATCTTGATCAATAGCCAAGAACATGGTTTCTTTCATTCCACTAGGGGAGTTAAACAAGGAGACCTTTTATCTCCGACTCTTTTTATATTATTAGTAGAAGTGCTTAAAAGATCCCTAAATACATTATTTGAGGATGATTAATTTGTGGGATATGGTTTACCAAAGTGGAGTGCTAAGCTTAATCATCTGGCATACGCAGATGACACTATTATTTTTGCTTCAGTTAATAGGTACTCTTTGAAGAGAATAATGTTAATTTTGCAGGAATATGAAGTTCAGTCAGATAAAAAAGTCAACAAGGAGAAAAGTGCTTTCTATTTACATCAAAGTGCAGGAGCTGCTGATAAAGAATTGGTGGAGGAATGCGTAGGTATATCTGAAGGTCATTTTACTTTGAAATACCTTAGTGTTCCTATCACCCACTCTAGAAAAAGAAAGGAACACTATGAAGAGCTTATAAAAAAGGTGAAGGCAAAACTTCAATTTTGGAAAGCAAATATGTTGTCATATGAAGGAAAAGAGGTTCTAATCACTAATGTGTTGCAGAGTGTTCCAATTCATGTCTTATCAGCTATAGTTCCTTCTATATGTGTGATTAAGTAACTTCATAAGATTCTTGCTAATTTTAATTGGAGAAACAAAATTACAAGTAAGAGTAAACATTGGGCTACATGGGAGAAAGTGTGTTTACCTAAACATGAAGGAGGATTGGGTTTTTGATGCATGTTTGATGTTTCTAAAGCAATGTATGCAAAATTATGGTGGAGATTTAGGACTCAAAATACCTTATAGCAAATTTTATGTGGAACAAATACTGCAAGAAGAACATTCCAACTTTGGTGGATCTCAACTATGGAAAAATATATTAAACAATAGGGAGTGCATTAAAAAATTTCTTTGATGTGAACCTAAGGGTGGGTATTCTTCTGTTTGGTAGGATAATTGGACCCAACTTGCTCTTCTTTACACATATCAAACTGAAGTGCAGACTTGTCACTCATTGATGGACATTGATTTTTTCCTAAAGGAAACAGGGTAGGATTGCGATAGTATGCATAATCAATTGCCTGATCATATTATGGAACATATCAAACACCATATGGATCATATTAGACCAATTAATATGGGGGACAGACTTTGGTGGATCAAAACAAGCACTGGAAAGTTCTCAGTCAAGAGTGCATGGGAGATTTTGAGAAATAAAGAGGAAGAAAATGTGAACTTCAAGAAGATATGGGTGCAAGATCTTCCTTTCAAGATACCATTCTTTAGTTGGAACCCTAACCAGTTCCAACTTTGCCTATGTTATACTGTTCCAACAATGGAAACTATGAAACACTTATTTTTGAAATTGCATATAGAGTATGACAATATTTATCATATGCACCGGGAATATTAGGTCCTTGGGTTCAGTTGAATAAGTCTATCAAAAAATGAGGATATTCAAGGAAATATAAGGCAAAAGGTGATTTTTCAAGCTATTGCTAATTTGATTTTATGGTTTTAATGGAAGAGGAGAAATACTGTACTTCACGGTGGTAATTATACCACTAGTAAAGTGATTTGGGACATCAGTAGCACTGTTAAGAAATTCATGAAGTTAAAGTTTCAATACACTGATGTCCCTTCCACTTGTCCTCAAATGATTGCTTTATTAGATGGTTTCCAACATGAGTTTATTTCGAAACGGGTTAAATGGATCCTCTACCAGGTGGGTGGTTTAAATGTAATACATATGGGGCTTGGAGAGTTAATCCTGGACCTAGTGCTGCTGCCTTTTGTATCAAAAACCATGAAGGAGAGTTCATGTTTGCTAAGGGGGTGCAGATTCCTGATTCTACGAATCTAGTTGCTGAAGCTATTGCTATTAGAGAAATTGTTTGAAAAACAATTTCAAAACATTATAATTTTAACGACTCTTTAGCTTTGGTACATATTCTAAATGGAAACTGGGAAATACCTTGGAATGTGACAATGGAAGTCAATTACATCAATAGATTAAGGAATTCTATGTCAGTAAGAATAAAACACTCCTTAAGGGAGGGAAATACTCTTGCTAATGTTTTTTCTAATTTGGTTTTTCTTTTTGGAAGTACATATGAATTTAGATGTATTCAGGAGGTTCCAGATACAGCCAAAAGAATTACTATCTTAGATAAACAAAGCACACTGCAATTGAGGATAAGACAATCAAATACAACAAGGTCATAGCTGGTTTGTTTCAAAAATAATTTGCAGATGATATTGGTGAATAGTAAAGCTATATTAGATGGTAAATGTTGCTATACTTTATATGAGGTTCAAATGAAATTCAATTGGTTCATATATCATGCACTCAGTGAGAGTTTGGGGTATTGGATATGGTATAAAACAAGGATCCATAGATTTTAGCAACTAATTAACATCTATAATAGATTTATAATTTCACAATCCACATATCATAAGATTGACGAGATTATTAACTTTGACAGCTCAGATCAACAAAGAACAGAGAAATTAATTGGGTCTAGATGTGTACCTTACTGATGTTCAGATATACCTCGCACAAGTTGAACATGAGTGCAAATTTCAAAAATCCAAACACGACCTCGCAAAAGATAGTTAAAATTAGTAATTCTTAAAGGATTTATGTTTGGTGGTGACGTCAATCCTAGTATTGGAGTTCAACCGACTAATGTCTAGATCTAAAAGAAGAACTAATTCAACTAATTTTAGGTTAAATTGATGGATTAACAACAATATTGTCTCTACATAACCAACACGAGGTTGAATCTTAATTGAATCTTCGAGCAGAAAGTTGAGCAAAAGAAATGAAATCACTTATCATGAATAAATCGAGATGAGTTTTAAACGAAATGTAAAAGACGTAATACCAGGATGTATCAAGGTTGGAGAACACTTACACTTAATCGAGTTTTAGCATCCTTTGAGTAGGAAAATGAGATGCTCCATCGAGGAAGATGAAGAAGAAGTCAGTTACAACAGATTCCACTTTCCTTTTCTTGTTTTTTTTCTGTTCTTTCTTTTTTGGTTTTAAATATTTTTTAGTGCTGATGGATTGTTCTTTTTGGGTCAACCCATTAGATTTTTGTACAATCTTTCCTTTTTTAGATAAAAACAAATCCTGCATCCTTGTTGTTGTTGTTTTGTTTTTCATCAACAAATCTTGATCGAACTCAGCAAGAGTGTACATTGCAAAGGCTTCTTTCATAGAGAAAATATGTCAAGTGGAACCTGAATCAAGAAACCACTCCTTCGGATTTCCAACTAACTTGCACTCTGAGATCATTGCGCACAAGTCATCTGCATCTTCCATCACTTCTTTGATATTTGCTTGACTTTTTCCTTTGCCTTTGTGTTTGTCTTTTCTTGGAGCTTGATAGTCAGAAAACTTATGACCAGCCTTGCCACAATTTGAACAATTGCCCTTGAATTTCTACTTGGCTTGTTCTGACTTAACTCTGTCTGTTGGACTTCTTTCTATTCATGTCTTTGGTATGAGCTTTTTAAATAATATTAACCTCAATTATTGTCGAACTCTCATGAGACTTTTTCTCGGCGGTTTTGTTATCTTCCTCAATGTTGAGCTGAATCTCAAGATCTTCAAGATTCATTTCCTTACTCTTGTGCACCCTAGAAGATAGGGCATCCTTCAAGTCTCCACACACCGTACTTGACCTCTCAAAGATCTTGCACAAGGCCTTAGGCATCATTCATCACATATGTTTATATAAAAAATAGTGCAGAATTAAGATTTTTCAGAACAAATGAACCATATTTTAAAATCTCACGAATATCTTGGGTCACAACCCATACATCATCAAAATACAAAATGTCAAAGTCTAATATAATGTCTCATGACAAGAAAAGTTAAACATAGCTATGTCCTCGAATCAATTGAGGACATACCAAAACTTGCTTGAAAGGATGCCTAATCCAAGCTTGCTTCCAATAAACTCCTCACTTGCCACCTACTCCTTTAGAGATAAGACAATATATGTAGTTATTACATTACAATGCACCAAGTATAGTGACATGCAATAAAATCATGCTAAAAGGACATTTCCTTTAAAGTATGATTTTATGATCTTTATAAGAAAACCTCATAAAATAAGTATAATAACCCACTTAGAAGTCAACATACACACGTATAAAACATATTCCAAGTAATCCACAATATAGCACTAACATAACTTCAAACCATATAACCCTCCTACCAAAGGTCCTCCGAAGACTCACTTAAGTAAGGTATGAAGCGACCACCCATACAACCCCTTCACACACACCTAAGTGATCCTCAAGACTTCCTAAGGTAGGATTATTACATTTATATCATTAGACTCCCCACTTATAATTACTCTAAGACTCACCTAAGTAAGACAAGAAGAAACCGCTCATACACCCTCTTTAAGCCTGCTTAAGCAATCCTTAATGCTACTCTAGATAAATACCTTTCATTCGCATGCATTAACTAAGTCAATCAATAGTCACTAAGACACTTAAGATTCACATTTAGAAGACTTCACATGATGATCTTGGAGAAGACATAGGGAACCCTCATCTTAGCACCTTCAGAGCTTGCTCGTGAAATGTAGCGTCCCATTTCACTACCTACACGTAATAGAACTTCTCCAATGCTATAATGCAACCTACTCTGATGGAGGGTGTTCTTGCCAAGGGTAGAACTAGGACACATCCCATGTAGGCACATTGTTAAGGAATATCAAGGGTTTCTTTGTACTCTAGTCTCAACTTAAGTTGAGTCACTACCATAAGCATATTTTCTCGGTGCTAGCCATGTTCTCATAGAGTAATTTCAATAACAATACCAAGGATGGGTCCACTAGGGTTGTCATTCAATGGTCACTATGGATATCTCAATGACTTTACTAAAGATGGTTCCATGTCGTTCCAGTCGACCTATCCCTAAGTCCATCATTCACATAAGAAGGATACTATTATGACTTTCAACTTCAAGGATATCATAACTTTTTCTCTAGTTTGAAGGTTCCAAGTTAATGACCTTCTTAACCATGTTCAAGGTCATATTTCAACCATACACTCACATACATGACATAGGTGCTTAAGCCTACTAAGTCAAGGGTTCATATTCACTTTCTTTGCATCAAGTAGAAGGACATAGGTCTACCAAAAGAAGATACACACATCATCATCTTATCACATGTACAATCACATTCAAGTAGCACATAGGGACAACTAAGTCTACTACAAGTTACCCCATTCACTCCTGTAGAAACATCAACATAGTCCGTCATGAGTCCTATATAGACAATTAGAGACAATCATACTTCCACATCAAGTATATACATATAAATACATTACAATAGTCTATCATGATCACTTATAATCAATTAGGATAAATCATGCTTTCATTTAAATCATACACAAAAGCCATATAAGCCTTCACAATGATCACATAAATAGATACAACATGATAACATCACAACTCATAAAGTAATGCCGACAAGGCCATGTTTTACATAATTATAGCACATAAGCACCGCCACCACAAGTGTACCATACCAATAATCACCATTGAATAAAAATTCTACACTATATAGAAATATTAGGTCATGTTACTACCAATCCTTAGCCTTTTCAATCAATTCACTTCACCAAAGGCTTTTAGTAATAGCCATACACACAATTACAATCCAACATAAAACTAAACCAATGGTCCAACAAGACACAATATGAACATGATCAAATTAAGGCACCCTATTTAAAATTATAACATGATCTTTACATAATTCAATATCCCAAAGTAATCTACTCAAGAATTCAATACAATAAGGCCATGATCAAATCATCCACATTATAGTCAAAATTAGGATTTCATGAAAATCATGGGTTCCTAGGATTTTTGATATAAAATCTTTCAATTAACATCGATTATAACATAAATTATTTATTCAAATAATTTTATGCAAGAATCCATAGCTAGAATTCAAAATAGGATTTTCATGGAAAAAGCCTTTAAAGTTTGGCTCTTTGAAGAAAGAGAGTTCAAGGATGAACACCATACCTTGATGAATATTATCTATAAAATTGATGAAGATTCAATATAGAAATCAAGCTCCTAGTCTCAACTTTGCTTCAAGTTTCAATGGAGTTCTAGAGAATTCTATTTGGGGTCTTGGGTTTTGATTTGAAATAATGAACTCAACTATAGGTTCTAGACTTAGTGACTTAAAATACCCAAAATCACCTTAAGTAACCTCCAAATATATTATTTAGAAGCTAGGTGAATTTCCTTGAATGCCCTTACCTTGGTTGAGAATCTGCAGGAAATGCAGACCCTAAATGATTCCTGCAGACGACGGACCGTCGATGGAATGAACGCTCTGTCCTGTAGGTCTGTCAATTGTGTCATAGAACATGCATTTTGGGGGTTTAAATACCACACCTAAGTATGTATAATTGTTCCCCATTGGCGAGGCATCACCTGGACTACGGGGCATCGATTGCAGTCATTGGTTGGGACTACCTTGGGCAGTTTCAAGCCTTAGTTTGGTTCCTCCTCAAGGACCCTTAGGGTGGTTTTTGGGGATTCGTGCCCAAACATTTCCAACCTAGATACGCTCGCCTATATTTTATGAAACTTTTCACCAATTTGAACTCAAACCAACACGTAAAACATGCAAAGTCACACTAGAACACACAAGCACGTCTCAAGGCTAAAATTCCAACATCTTGGACGTTTGACCTCCAAACTCTTCAAAACTCAACACATTGCCTTAACACTATAAATCATTATTTTAATACCTTATCAACTCATGACACACATGTTAGGCTCTAGTTTCACCTAGTTCTTATTTGGGGTGTTACATCTCGATCATTGCATCCACTTGAAAAGCTTCATTTACTACCATATCTTCAGCAATCAAATCATGGAAAATAAGTTGAAGTTCCTGAACTTGTGATCCAATAATCTTACTATCTACCATTTTATACTCTAAAAACTTTGACATAAACTTTTTCAAGTATGCATCTTTTGCCTTATATTTCTTTACAATTGCATCCCACAATTCTTTCGATGTTGTCGTTGCACTATAAACATTATATAAGTCATCCTTTAAAGCACTCAAAATGTATACCTTACACAGGAAGTCTATCTGTTTCCATGCTTGAATGATCATGAATATTTCTCTGGCTGACATTTCAACAGCAGGCACTAGTGGTTCTTTATTGGTAAATTTTTACAGACCATGAGTGGTACGACAAAAAAATACATGTTGTTATCCTTTGGAATTCACACCAAAGAATTTTGTAGATTTATCTGATGGTGGTATAATAGTTTGGGTTGGTACAACCACAACGATTGTAACATTGTTGTTTGCCATTTCTAATAAACAAAAATCAATATACACTTAGTAGGCAATAACTTAAAATTGCAAACTTAAAGGAGTATGAAACCACGAACGTTTTTATCTCCACCAGAAACAACTATTTAAAAATAAAATAATAATTTTCTTAAGATTGTTGTCAATCTTTGTTCAAAACACAATTACTTATTTAAACAAACTATGCAAAACAGTTACCAGAGTTTAATCAACAGTACGAACAAACAAAAATATATTAATTCAAGAAACTAAAATCTAAAAAATATACCAGAATCTGTAAAAGACAAAATGGAAAAAGATCAAGCCCACTGAATGCATAGTGTCCCCTTAAGAAAATTATTCTCCTCGAGTATCCAATGTTTGATTTGGAATATGTCCTCCTAGGATAAAATGATCTCAATAACCAATGTGTTAATACCCAAAATGCTGGTGTCAGCGAGATACTCAACAATAGTAAAGTACATGAAGAAATTTTGTGCAGAATGAGAAGAAGAAATCAGAAAAAAACTCCTAAGGAGAAAGTCTAAAGAATTTGTGGTATTTATAGCCAAGAGAAATGTTTGAAACCTTTCAAATGGTCATGACTGTTCCTAAACCTTTCACTCATCTCCAATGGTGGTAAATTCAAACAAACAAGGAAAGAATTTAAATAAAATGATTGGCGCGTGAATCCGAGTTGGGTCTTTCAATTAGCTAAATAATTGAAACGTTTTAGTTAATTAAGTAGTTATTCAAAAAGATTTGGACATTTAATTAAATTAAATTAATTAATTAACTAAATATTTAAAATAAACTTTGTCAAAAAAATAATCTCTCAATCGATCATTTAACAAAGCCGAAGCCAAAGTCAAAGCCAAGTCGAGCGAGCTAGCAACGACGATGACATCGCGAGGAGGGTCCCTCTTTCCACCCCTTTTAAAAATTAGTAGAAGTGTTTCTCTATTTAAACTATTATACTTTTCTTGCCACCACCTATGAGGGATAAATACCTTTTTACTAAAGCATTAGAGGACTTTTTAAGTTCCTCTCTTTTCATCTTTCCTCCATTTAAAATTTACTCTTGATATATACCTAACAATCCCCCACATGAATGAACGATGGTCATAACATAAAGAATGCACGACTGTGTGTACTTTACAATCAAAGATCAATTGCATCTGGATAAGTATGTTTTTTTCTTGGACTTTCCGTAGTGAACATATGTTAGATATACTTGGTCAATCGGTAGATGTGATATCTTTGAACCATCGAGCTTTGGTGTATACCTAGACAACCATATGTCAAATAATTAACACTTTACCATTTATGGTTCTTATAGTTATGTTTGTTTCAGTCATGAACACCTCCTGGTTTCATGAGTGTATAGAGAATTTGACATAAAATTCTCTTAGAAACGGCTTACACTTCATACTCACATAGGTGATTTGTATCCGTGTCATTTTGTAGCTACACTATTTGGTCAAATCTGCTAAACGTAGCAAACCATTAAAAACTTTAAGCTTTATTAACGCATTAACAAGCCTTAAAGTCTTAACCTTGTTCCTGAACATTGTCTTCATCATGAGAATGGATTAAGCTGATTGACAATGTTGAACTGTTAGTCACAACTTTGTTTTTGTTTTTGAAATTAGCTCTTGGGGATTTCCAATCATCTATATAGAGTTACCGCCATGATGACTTGTCCTAAGCCGTAAGCCCATTCCCTTAGATGATCTTTGAATTGACTCTCTCACTAGACCTTTTGTTAGTGGATCGGACACACTATATTGTTTGTCTTCACATAGTCAATTGTGATAATTCCATTAGAGAGCAATTGTTTTACGGTGTTATGTCTCCATCATATATGACGATACTTCCCGTTGTACATGATGCTTCTTTCCCTACCTATTGGTGCTTGACTATCACAATGAGTAAAAGTAGGTCCCGCAAGTTTTGGCCAGAATGAAATATCATCTAGGAAATTCCGCCATTCAACTTCTTCATCTGCCTTATCTAAAACAATAAATTCAAATTTCATTGTGGAGTGAGTGATACACGGCTATTTAGTTGATTTCCAAGAGACTGCTTCTCCACCAAGTTTTCATACAAAACCACTTGTGGATTTTACTTCATTTGACCCGACGATACAATTTGCATCACTATATCCTTCAATCATGACAAAATATTTATTATATCACAAAGCATAGTGTTATGTATGTTTTACATACATCAACACATGTTTTCATGCAATCTAGTGAGTTTAATTTGGATTAATAGTGAACCTACTCAGTTTTCTAATAGAACATGCTATATCTGGTCGAGTACAATTCATAATATATATATCAAACTTCCCAACACTCTGGTATATTCCAATTGAGAGTCACTTTTACCTACATTCTTTTGAAATGTAAAACTTCAATCAATTGAAGTTTTGATAACATTGAAATTCAAGTACTTAAATTTATCCAATACTTTTTTCAATATAATGAAATCGAGATAATGCTAGCCCCTGAGATCGATCATTTTCCAAAGCTGAAGCTGAAGCCTAATGTTCCATGATTTCACGACATTTCTAATGCATTTCACTTAAGAGTTGTGTGTGTCTAAAGCCTTTTTGTAGTGATTTTAACAAGTTTTGTGTAGTGGTTTGCAGGAAAATGTTCATATGGCAAGGGAAGAAAACAACTGAAAAATAGTCCAGAACCAGACTATGGATGCAATTGGTGGTTGCGTTCAATCGACGGACCGTAATTAGTGATCGTAGATGATAAACTTAGGACCTTGGAGGAAAATCGAGGAAGTCTGACAAAGTGCGGAATTACAAGAGGCAACGTCGGTTCATTGATTGATCGATGAACCGTACTAGTGAACCATCGTTTGGTTAAAAGAAGGTTCCAGTACCCGATTTTGGAAGATTATAAGTATGGAGTTACGGATGGGCATCGACAGACTGTAGATGGATCGATGGACCGTATTGTTGGTCCGTCGTTTGATTTAGAGAGGGTGCCATCCGAGGAGAGAAATATATTCAAAGTCGTGGCTGATGGAAGTAGTCTACGGACCGTCGATTGATCGACGGTCTGTCAGTTGGTCCGTAGATTGATTTCGCGTCACCTGAACAAACTTTTCATATTTTAATTAATTTTTTATTAGGAATCTGTTTTCTATATATATGGTATTAAAAACTCGTTTTTGGGGTTAACTACTATCCCTTTTGTTCTACTTTGTGTATTGGAAATTGGTTGTTGTAACTTTAGCAATTCATTAATTTCCAGATTCGGTGTCATGACCGGAATCTAGAACTAGACGAGACCGGCAACATTGACCTCTTAGACGTCGCAGACAAGCCTACATACGTCATTCTATTTCATCTAGGTTAAATTTAGCGGAAAATTTAGAACTTTTTATTTCCTAACATGCTTACTAAATATTCTATTACATATGTAATTGTTCACCATCAACCATCTAACATTAAGATCATCAAATGAAAGAAGAAATTTATTATAACGATAAAGATGTACTTGCCAAAATGGCACCAATATAATGTCTGAACAAAAACGGGAAAGAAACGCTAGTATAACATACTCTACTAGCTCAATCTTACAACTAAGCTAGAATGTAAATGATCAAGCATCTTTGAAAGCATGAGGGCCTACCGAGTCCGGGTGAATGCTCGACGTCCGGATAGCTGCAACGTTGATCCTCTAGCTCTAGCGTCCACTTGTGTCTGCACCTAAAAATTTAGAGTTGTATAGGGTTAGTACACACTTGTACTAAGTATGGGTATATGCAAGCACACACTAAGGACATGCATGCTTAAGAATATATCTTTTCTAACAACATGATTGTAGAAGGTCAAGTCAGTGGACTTGCCAAATTGAGATTACGAAAGTGATTGAGCTTACCAAATTTGGATTAGGAAATTTATTCCATTAGAATAACATGCATCATCATACTTAACATTTTGCACACAGCAGACAACAACGTACACATAACACATATGATAATTCATATAACACATAACGTTGTTCATATCATTTATTCGTATCCCATGAGACCTTGGAATCATGGACTTAACATTAAGACTTTCCAAAATTAGGTATCAACATATGGGACCTCAACTAGGGAGTCTGCTTTAGCAAACACAAAGTCCGTTTCGTTCATTCATATGTACTTCATTTCATTTCAGTCATGGGCCAGTGTAAACAACAGCTATACCTAGGATATAGTGTAAGGCTTTCATCGGGTTCATTGTACAATGACCAAGAATAACCTAATGTCATTACTTGAGTCTAACTCACCTCTTGATTATCCTATCCTAACACCTTTGGTATCATTTGTTTCATTATGTGCATCATTTGAGGCTGGCCTCATTCATTCATTGGGAACTTTAACTTTAACTGACATAGATCATGTGAGCATCATGAAATCCAGTGTCATGAAAAACCACACCGAAAAGAGGTGGAATCACCGGCCAAAGTGACCCAAAATATGCGAGCGTACATGGGAATTGAACCCCGCCAGATCCCTATATTGGCAGTATAGGTTCGAAGACTAGGAGATATAAGGAGACCCATAATCGACATGCCGGACAGTCTCATATCATGAGAGTTATGTGAACCTCCGCCCTTTATGAAAGAAGGTATCACCACTCATATCTAGTCTATCGGTGCTCAGTATAAAGTTTCATTACATTCAACTCATACGTCACGGAAGTTGGCTTCTAGTATGAGGATATCATAGCTCAATATATGATTTATCATCTCATCATTAGTATTAAGTGTCTAATCTCAATACTTTCATTAGAGCGTTCACAGAGACTGGTCACTTCATTGACTTTACACACTCATAGGTGAGAAAGTTTTGGTAACATTTACTTAGGCTCATTTGAGTTTGCTCTCATCTTTTACATTAGCCTCATATCATGTTGTCACCACATTCATTAACATTATAGCACATTTGTTCTTTATAATTACTCACCCCTTTTTATGTGAATGTTCAATTCATCATATGCCAATGCACTTGGACATTTGTGTGTTTCACACTCTTACTTAACCCTTCAAGGGTTTCATCATTTCATTGCATAATATTCGTTTCATCATATGCCAATGCACGTGGCCATTTAGTGTGTTTTACACTCTTACTTAACCCTTTTAGGGTTACATCACTTCATTACATACACCTTAGGTTATTTTTTTTAAAACATATGTTAGACTTATGGATCTATACATACAAGCCATGATTCTTCATTCATAGTTTGTTTAAATCTTCCTAAGATTAATTGGTACAAGACTTATGCATCTTGTATGTATGCCAAGATCTCAATTTCGATCTAAGTAGGTAGCATTATTCTTGAGCATTTAATTCACGTATCACTTCTGTATCAATACGGAATTTGGGCAAGGGAACCCAGTTTTCAAATCCCTTGAACAACGCATACATTTTTTTATTCATTCTGGTTTGATCCATATGGCATGGGGACCCAAGTTCGAGCCCCAATGCCTTCATTTTATTTTTTCTTAATTTCTCTCTTCATTTTTTCGCTTAATGGAACTAAGAGGATGTGGGATCAAACCCCCACAACCTCATTCCCTTTTTATTTTCATTGCCTTTAAATTTCTCTCCTTTGGCCGAGGGGTTGTGGGTTCGATTACCACGCCTCACATTTATTTTCTTTCATTTTCTTTACTCTCCTTCACTGCCTAGAGGTCGTGGGTTCGATTCCCACGCGTTACATTTATTTTCTTTCATTTTCTTTACTCTCTTTCACTGCCTAGAGGTCGTAGGTTCGATTCCCATGCCTCACATTTATTTTCTTTCATTTTCTTTACTCTCCTTCACTGGCCAGAGGTCGTGGGTTCGATTCCCACGCCTTACATTTTATTTTTTTTTTTATTTTACTCTTCCTTAAATCTGATTGAGAGGTGGAGGGTTCGAATCCCACTCCTCCAATTTCTTATTTTTTTCTTTTAAGTTACATTTTCCATCCAATACAATGGTTCGAATCCCCCTCACCACATTTCTTTTTACTTCTTTATTTTCATGGTTTTTAGCATGGTGAGGTCACAGGTTCAATCCTCCATACCTAACTTGTTTTAATTCATTTTGTTTCAACATTTTGAACCCTCTTTGTTGAGTGAAATTCATCACTAGAAGCTGGAAATTTTCTTTTAATTTTTCAGCATTCTTTCACCAAGTTACACCTTAATTCATACGGGAATTTGGCAGTGCATTTAGAACATTTTAGGTATGTCTTCATGTATTCATTTAGACAAGACATTGTCCCTCAAATCAGCCATATTTCAACTCATATGAACATAACATTTTCATCAACATGTGTACATGAAATATAAAGAACTATCATTCCATTTCAAGTCCTAAACTATGAACAATATCCACGACAACACACATATACACACGTAGTTACATTTTCGGAAACATCAACATAAGTCACATAATTCCAAACATCATATAAACACATAATCATCACGAAAACACGTTTCATCCCAAGTTTTATACCAGAAAACATAAACCACTTATGATTCAATGGAAGCTAGTGACAGAAACATGCAACGGGGAACAATCCTAGTTTTCGGAATGAATATTTGAACCTTAAGGGGTCTCTTGGGAAAGGTACCAAGAGAGAATAAAACACATAACTTTTTGACGTTAACTCTTGACTTGATTCCCAAAAGCTTTACCCAAGAACACGTCTAATCCCCCTTAATATCAACTCCACTCGAATGACAACATCCCTTAGCCTAGTGTGCAATTAACGTTTGTTTTCTTGTGATTTCGTGTGAGTTCTTCAAGTGTGAATAAGTTGGTTTATTTTTTATGTTGTTGTATATTATTTTGGAAGAGAAAATACATGAGAAAGAATAAGAGAGATTGAGCGTGAGAGTGGAGAGATAACGTGAAAGAGTGGGAGTTGTAGGAGGCTTAGGAGTCTAGTTTTAGGACTTAGTCAATAAGGTTTTGTTAATTTAATAAAAATCTGATTTTTATTTTATTTTAAATCAGCTAATGAATAATAATTATTAATTAATTACATTAATTCAATAGCTTAAATAAAAAATCACTTTAATTCATTGCTTCCACCTGGGTTCAAACACAGGTGGAGCAAGACTTCACTTCAAGAGCCCAATTTCGGCCCTCTCTCCCCAAAATACCACTCCACCTTATTGAATAAATAATTAATTGTATATTTAGGATACTACCCTTAGCCTGGAAAAAGACCATTTTACTCCTAGACCCTCCACACCTAAGATTTTCCCTTTTTAAGTCTGGTAAAGACCCTTCAAGTAAATCTTCGTATTCGAGAGTCCTACATGGTTGGACCCAACCTTTTCAAGCTCAACTAACTCCCCAAGTTAGTTGGCTTGGCTGTACCAAGGGTTCCGAGGTCTGGTTCTATGCGCATCAATTCATGTGAACCCTGGTCTAATCATAGGCATTCTTGACACATTAAGCATTTCTTATCTTATCCATTTTTAGGGTTGTTACATTTGGTTCGAAGGATTTTTCTTGCAATTTCAAGTTGGATTTCTGGGTTTATTCTTCTTATTGAGCAAGTTCATGATTTCTTCATCTAAAAATATGAATTGTGATGTTGCTAGCATGGGTAACTAAATCCACAACTAGGGTTGTGGGAACCATAAGAAATTAACAAAGTAATTCTAGTAATTAAGCAATTCATGAATAGTTCTTTACATGCATTGATAATTCTTTCGTTTAGAAGTCTTTTTAACGAGTGCACGCACTAAAACTCGCCTTGTTTATACTTGTCGGATAAAGAAAGTAGTTAATAAGAAAAGAATTATCAACATAGATTGAGTGTGTTACTATCGAATGGGCTAGTGTCGATTGGTGCGAAGTAATAAGTAAGTCATACATCGATTATGATGTATAATATGAGGCAATGGTAAGTGTTAGTAAATTATACACAGGTAACGCGATCAAGGTGCGGAGTAAAATTCTCTAGATATCGGACCAAGGATTAGAGATACCTAACTTATCACTTTACATGTAATACACTAGGAAAGAAATGTTATTACTAGTAATGCTGCGTTAACATATACCCTAGTTACTCTCTCATCTTGATAAAACCAAGATTTGTTTTTGTTTAACTGCTAATTACACTGTTAAAAGAATTTGTTTCATACCCCCACCCTACTTACTTGATTTGGAAAGACATTGCCTAAGTAGATATAATTGTGAGTTAAACTAAGTCTAAACAATTTTTCTTCTGGGATCGACCCCAACTTGCTAGTTTGATTCTATACTTGATAACAATCACTTATGCTTCTTTAGGGAGGTATAATTTGAGTGTATCAAAGTTGAGTGGAGGGAGAGAGTTACGACGACATGAGGGGGGGTCCCTCTTTCTGACCTTTTTAACAATTAGTAGAAGTGTTTCTCTATTTAAACTCTTCTACTTTTCTTTCCACCACCGATGAGGGAAAAATTTCTTTTTACTAAAGCATAAGAGGACTTTTCAAGTTTCTCGCTTTCCATATTCCCTCCATTTCCCATTTACTCTTGTCATATACCCAACACAAAATGCTCAGCTAGAGGGAACAAATGAGCCCACACCATAAAGGAACATTGATGCACACATAACTACCACAAATGTACTCTTACAGGATTTAACTGAAGAGGGTATTCAAACTCAACAAGACCAAGATATGTTTTGAATAACGAGCTTGGCCAAAAAGTCTGGTTGATAAGAAGCATATTGAAGGAAACCGTGCTACACAAACTTAGGGATCAAGTTCATCTAATTTCTCTTTCTCCATTGCTTGAAGTTATGTTGTGTTAATTAAAGAAAATTAACATCAATTTCAACCCAAATGTCATCTTAGAGTCAAAAATAAAATTGTCGCCTCTTCCTGGATCTTTTATTTATTTATCAACATCTTCATTGTTTCACATATAAGGATGAGTTTTTCTGTTCTTGAAAAATTTCTTTGAAAGTTAATCACTTCTTATGCCCATATTTTATGGTTTTTAAATTATCCTTATTAAAGTGTTAGTGAATTATTTGAGGTATGTTATTTCAAAACATAGGTTCTTTTTTGTTAGAATAATTTGTTATCTTCATTAAATATCTTATACTTTACTCCCTTTAATACATGTGTTTTTCTCTATTTAGTTGTCTCTTTAATAATATATTTATTAATTTTCATTTAACAAACATATGATCTAACTTGGAAAAGACTTTTTTCCTTTTGATGTTGTAAAGTTACAAAATGAAGTATCTAAAAGGACCTTGGAAGCAATAGTATAATGAAGAATGAATTTCTAAAAAAGTTTTAAAATATTATTTTGCTATTATTTCAAGTGTATCTTTTTCCTTCTATAAATTTTGTTTGAGTAACAATGTATCAATAACGAAAAATTGTGAAATTTGAGCTTGGACAAGTAGATTATGCCTCTTATTTTTTAAAATTTATTTTTAACTTATATTGATTTTTCAAAAACTTTCACATAATAAATTTTCAATAAAGGAGTATATTCTAACCATTCTATTCTCAAATTCTACATTTTTCCTGTAAAAGAAATAGAAAAAGTGATTCTCCATAGCTTTAACAAATAATCAATTAATATTAAAAAATAATTTTATCAACAAACATATATTATAATAAATTATTTAAAATATAAAAGTTATTAGATATCAAGATATTTTTAATCATTCAATGTAAATTTATGATAATTGAAAATTACATGTAGACTCTAGAGGAATTGAACAAAATAAGGCATTTAAATAGGAAAAGTATGCTATGATATTATTATTTTTTGATTTTGTAGAGGAAAACAGGACAACGAAATAAATTAATTCAAGAACAAAAAAGAAAAGTAT
The DNA here is from genome assembly GCF_036512215.1 of Solanum lycopersicum. Classification (NCBI taxonomy): domain Eukaryota; kingdom Viridiplantae; phylum Streptophyta; class Magnoliopsida; order Solanales; family Solanaceae; genus Solanum; species Solanum lycopersicum. Next base: position 47,118,432 of record NC_090807.1, read on the forward strand.
GGGAGAAGAGGAAGGGAGTTGTCTGGTCAAAACGTTTCTAAACTATTTTCCTATTGCAGTAAAACATGTTAAACTTCAAAGACATCAAAGAAGATAGGTTAGTCTGCTTTAGTGCTTTTTAAGTTGGTGTTACTTTGATTAAAAGAATGTGTATTATGAAGAAAATAAATACAATTTCTTGTTGAAAGCTACTAAATGGATTACAAGGTTGGTAATTTCTTCATTGCTTGAAGATATGTTGTCTAATTTCAAGACTATTATAGATCAACTCCAGTTAAAATATCGTCTTAGAGTCAAATATAAAATTGTAGCCCCTTCCTGGAATGTCTAATTTCTTCAATCAACAATGTCACTCCTTCACATACAAGGATGCGATTTTATGTTTTTGAAAAATTTCCGTGAGAGTTGATGACTTTACATGCCCATATTTATTATTTTTTAAATTATCCTTATCTATTTTTACTAAATTGTAACACTAAATACTATGAGTACTTTAAAGATTGAAAGTTGATTGAAGTGTCGGTCAATTTGTATGATATCCCAAATCATAGACTTTACTAGTTTGAATAATGTGACATCAATATTGGATATCTCATATTCTTTTTCACGGTATCTTGTTGTCTCCTTCAAATTTTATTAATAATTTTCTTTTAACATGTATATGATTTCACTTACATAAGACTTTCATCCTTTTGATATTTTTCCTTCTCATCCAGCCTTTCTATATATTTTTTGGTTAAGTTATGACTATTTTTGGCAAGCTTAATTTGAAGAATATCAGACAAAATCTACTCTAAATAAAAGTATTAACTTAATCTACAAAAGTTGTCTATTCACATAGATTTGTTGCCGTTCCTTTCCCAAGTTATTGATGCTCATTTGAGTTATCTAGGTTAGTCTCATTTTTAATTTTATTACGTTCGAGAATATTTTTTAACTTGAGTTTAGAATTCAACATTTTGATCTATATCTACTTTCATAATGCAACAAATATACATTTTTCTAAAAAAAGCTGTAAAGTTGCACATATAATGAATCTAGAAGGGACTTGAGAGCAGTAATTTATTGAAGTATGAAGATCTAAAACTGGTCAACAATATTATTTTTCTATATTTTCAATTTATTTTTATCCTTAACTAAGTAACAAAATTAAAAATGGTGAATGTTTTGCCTCTGACAAGTAGATTATCTATAAAAAATTATTTGTGTCGATGTGGTAAATTATTAACTGTCTTAACTTATTTTTAACTTATACTGACTTTCAAAAAGTTTCACAACTTTTTTTCACAAAGATTATATTCTAACCTTAAAATTCTAAGATTCTATATTTTTCATGTATGAAATAAAAAAGGTGAAACTTCATCACTGACATCACCTCGTATTAACAAGAAAATTATATCACAAAAATATATTATGACAAAGTATGTAAAATATAATAATGATTAGATATTAATATATATTTAATAATTTATGATATATTTACAATTCTTCATATACGTGATGATGTTAAATCATTTTATTTCTGTTGAAATATTCTCAAAACCTACTAAAATCTCCTCTTTTTTTTACAACAGTTGAATATTGGAAATAATTTATGCCCGTTAAAAGCACGGGTGAATTACCTAGCATTGATCAAATAATACCTAAGGCAATGTTTTTTCTCGTGTTCCTTTGGATAATGAAAAATATTTCCTTGAAAAACTGTCACGACCCAAAACGAGCCGCGAGTGGCACCCACACTTATCCTACTATGTGAGCGAACCAACCAATCTAAACCCCAACATTTCAATCATAATAAACAGAATATAATGCGGAAGACTTAAAACTCGTTAATGAAAATAGATTAATAACTTCTAAAAACTCAAACACTTATTATTATCCCCAAAATCTGGAAGTCATCACCACAAGAACATCTATCCTCAAATTACTAAATCTAAGAGTATCTAAGAAGCTAAAATAAATAAACAGCTAGTCCGTGCCAGAACTTTAAGGCATCAAGACGTGAAGAAGAAGATCCAGTCCAAGCTAGAACAATAGCTCACCCTGAATTCTGGTGTGATGAAGACTGGCTAGAGTTGCGGTTGAGTTGAAGACGACGGTACGTTTGCTGCACTCCACAATTAACAAAGAGAAAACATACAAGTAGGGATCAGTACAAAACACAAGTACTGAGCAGATATCATCGGCCAACTCAAAATAGAAAGCAATATATATCATATAATATCATAAAATCAACTAAGATACTCAACATGTAGCAACAACAAGTACAAGAATCATTGATAAATAACGCCAAGTACACCCATGAGGACTCAAGCCTCCATACCATACTCATCTGGGAAATAGGTTCATTAAATCTAAGTATATTAGCATAATTCAAGATTCATTCTCTTTACTATACTGGTGTCGGAACGTGACACTCTGATCCTCCTCATACTATCCTGGTGTCGGAACGTGACACCCGATCCATTAATACTATCCTGGTGTCGAAACGTGTTCCATTAATACTATCCTGGTGTCGGAATGTGACACCCGATCCATTAATACTATCCTGGTGTCGGAACGTGACACCCGATCCACTACTACTATCCTGGTGTCGGAACGTGACACCCGATCCACTAACCTCATTCTTTTAGTTCATCAAGCCTTCTTTTATACCAAGACATCATCATTAACAAAGAGGTTTCAAGGTTTAAGATTCAACAGCCTCATCATGCTTATTCATTACAATTACATATTCACATCATGCAAGCACACAATTAAGCATATAGAAGACTTTACGAAATTACCAATACATATCAATCGCTATTAAGAGTTTACTATGAAATAGCATAAACCATAACCTACCTCCACCGAAGAATTCGTGATCAAGCAATCTACTTTCCCAAAGTTGCGTTCTTCCTCTCTCTCGATCGATCATTTCTCTCTTTTCCCTCTGTTCTTTCTATTTTTCCTTATTCAACTCTTTTTCTTTTACCCTAATTACCATATAATTTAGTATAAAAGATGACAAAAGTAACCCACTAATTAATTCAAGGTTATCTCCTTTAACCCCCAAGCAATTGAATTATTAACATTAAACCACTAACTTTATAATTATAAGCAGGAATAGTCCAAAACGCCCCTTAAAACATTTAACAAAAATCCGACCCAGTCAGGGTTACGCAGACTGTGACGGCCCGTCGTGCCTGCGACGGTCCGTCCTCCTGCTTCCGTCACAAGGTTTAGAGACTCAATTCATTAAAGAGTCTGTGACGGCCCGTCATTCCTGCTACGGTCCATCCTGCCATTTCGTTGTGAAGTTCAGAGATTTGTTCTCAGTACCCAAATTTTCAGAATCTAAGTGTTTTGGAATGAGACACTCTCGACGGTCCGTCGTGCCCATGACGGTCTGTCGTGGGATCCGTCAACTCAGACAGTTATTACCAGAAATAAACTCTACTACTCAAAACAACTAAACGGTCTTTACAATAGATACCAATTTACCCATCGTTCGTCCCCGAACGATCACAAGAAGAGAAACAAGGACAAAAAGGAGTACCTGAATCTGTAAACAGGTGTGGGTATCTTTCTTGCATATCGGCCTCCTTTTCCCAAGTGGACTCTTCAACTAGTCAATTCTTCCATTGAACTTTGATGGATGCAATCTCCCTTGATCTCAACTTGCGGACTTCTCTATCTAAAATGGCAACAGGCTCCTCCTCATAAGACCAATTCTCATCAAGAAGAACTGAATCCCAACGAATGATGTAGTTTCCATCCCCATGGTATCTTTTCAACATAGACATATGAAATACCGGATGCACTCCTGACAGTCCTGGGGGCAAGGCTAATTCATAAGCTACCTCTCCCACGCGCTTCAGAACTTCAAATGGACCAATATATCTCGGACTAAGCTTACCTCGCTTATCAAACCGCATCACCCATTTCATGGGCGAAACCTTTAGCAAGACTTGCTCACCCTCCATAAACTCCAAGTCTCTAACCTTTCGATCTGCATATTCTTTCTTCATACTTTGAGCCGCTAGAAACTTTTCCTGAATGCATTTCACTTTATCTAACGATTCTCTCAGAAGGTCAGTACCCCAAGGTCTAACCTCAAATGCATCAAACCACCCAATGGGAGACCTACATCTTCTCCCATACAGTGCCTCAAATGGGGCCATATCAATACTTGAATGATAGCTATTATTGTATGAGAACTCTGCTAAGGGTAAGAAGTTATCCCAATGGCCGCCAAATTCTATCACACATGCACGAAGCATATCCTCCAACACTTGAATCGTTCGCTCCGACTGACCATCGGTCTGAGGGTGAAATGCGGTACTAAGATCCAACCTAGTACCCAATTCAGCATGCATTGTCTTCCAAAACTTAGAAGTAAACTGCGTACCTCTATCTGATATGATGGAAAGTGGAACTCCATGCAATCGAACAATTTCTGAGATGTAAAGTTTGGCTAACTTCTCTGCATTGTAAGTCACCTTGATCGGACTGAAGTGAGCAGACTTAGTTAACCTATCAACATTTACCCAAATGGAGTCATATTTACCCATTGTCTTCGGAAGACCAACCACGAAGTCCATTGCAATTCTCTCCCACTTTCATTCAGGAATGGGCATTCTCTGAAGTGTCCCTCTAGGCCTCTGGTGTTCATACTTTACCTGTTGACAATTCGGGCATTGAGCAACAAAATCAATGATGTCACGCTTCATTCTACTCCACAAAAAATGTTGCTTTAGGTCACGATACATCTTGGTTGCACCAGGATGTATAGAACACCTTGCACTATGAGCCTCTGTAAGAATAGTGTGAATCAACTCATCGACGCGGGGTACACATACCCTTCCCTTAATTCTCAAAACACCTTCCTCATCGATTTGTGCTTCTTTAGCCTCTCCTCGCAATACCTTATCTCGAATCCGAATCAACTTCTCATATTAAACTGCTTTCCCTTAATCTTGTCAAGAAAGGAAGATCTTGCCTCCACACAAGCCAAAAATCCTCCCTTCTCATTTACTTCTAGCCTCATAAAGTTATTAGCTAGAGTCTGAACTTCTCTAGCCAATGGGCATCTAGAAACCTGCAAGTGAGCTAGATTTCCCATGCTCCCTGCCTTTCTACTTAAAGCATCTGCCACAACGTTAGCTTTTCCTGGGTGATACAAAATAGTGACATCGTAGTCTTTCTGTAGTTCCATCCATCTCCTCTATCTCAAATTCAAATCTTTCTGAGTAAAGACATACTGTAGGCTACGATGATCCGTATAGACTTAACACTTAACCCCATATAGATAGTGCCTCCATTGCTTTAATGCAAACACTATCGCAGCCAACTCCAAATCATGGGTCAGATAATTACGTTCATGCACCTTTAATTGCCTCGAAGCATAAGCAATTACATTCTTCTCTTGCATTAGCACTGCACCCAACCCAGAATAGGATGCATCACAATAAACAATGAAATTCTTACCTTCTACTGGCAAGGTAAGAATTGGTGCAGTAGTCAACAAGGTCTTGAGCTTCTGAAAGCTTTCCTCACACTCGTCCGACCATACAAAGGGAACACTCTGCTTAGTCAAGTTTGTCAACTGGAAAGCAATAGAGGAAAATCCCTTGACAAATCGCCGGTAGTAGCTAGCTAAACCAACAAAGCTCCTTACCTCTGTAACATTTGTAGGTCTTACCCAACTCTTCACTGCTTCAATCTTAGAAGGATCCTCCATCACTCCATCCTTAGAAACCACATGCCCCAAGAAGGACACTGAATCTAGCCAAAACTCACACTTGGAGAATTTTGCATAGAGCTTTTTCTCCCTCAACATTTCCAATACAATTCTCAAGTGCTCCTCATGTTCTGTCCTGCTCTTTGAGTATACCAGTATATCATCAATGAACACAATGACAAAAAGATCTAGGTATGGCTTAAAAATTCCGTTTATCAAGCTCATGAAAGCAGCAGGGGCATTCGTAAGCCCAAAAGACATTACTAAGAACTCATAATGTCCATATCTGGTCCGAAAAGCAGTCTTGGGCACATCCGTTGCCCGTATTTTCAATTGATGATAACCAGATCTCAAATCGATTTTGAGAAGGTACAAGCACCTTGTAACTGATCGAACAAATCATCGATGCGAGGAAGAGGATACTTGTTCTTAACAGTTACTTTATTTAGTTGCCTGTAGTCTATGCACATCCGAAAGCTTCCATCCTTCTTCTTCACAAACAAAACAGGAGCACCCCAAGGGGATGCACTTGGTCTAATAAAGCCTTTGCTTAACAACTCTTGAAGTTGGGCCTTTAACTCTCTTAACTCTGCGGGAGCCATTCTATAAGGGGGTATAGAAATGGGGCGAGTACCCGGTTCCATATCAATGCAAAAGTCAATATCCCTATCTGGTGGCATACCAGGAAGGTCTGCAGGAAACACATCCAAAAACTCACGGACTATCGAAACCGACTCAATTAAAGGTACTTGGGTAGTATCATTCCTGAGATGTGCCAAGAAAGCTAAACAACCCTTACTAACCATTCTCTTAGCATGAAGAAAGGAGATGATATGAACTGGGGTGGAAGTATAGTTACCCTCCCACACTAGCGGATCTGTCCCAGGCTTGGCCAATGTCACAGTTTTGGCATTACAATCTAAGATTGCAAAATTTGGAAAAAGCCAAGTCATACCCAAAATTACATCGAAATCAACCATTTCTAAGATAACCAAGTCTACATGAGTATTTTTCCCCACAAAAGTCACAAGACAAGACATATACACCTTTTCAACTATCACAGACTCACCCACCGGAGTAGAAACACGAATAGGCATGTCAAGCAAATCACAATGTAAATCAAAACCAGTAGCAAATGAGGAAGATACATAAGAAAATGTGGAACCAGGATCAAACAATACAGAAGCCATGCAATCACTAACCAAAATATTACCTGTGATGACAGCATCAGATGTCTCGGCTTCAGATATCCCAGGGAAAGCATAACAATGGGCCCTATCACATGTCTGCCCGTTGCCCCTACCATGTTGCGATGTAGTAGTTTCAGTTTTCTCGCCACCTCGGTTGATTTGGTGACCACCATTACCTCGGCCACCACGTTCTCCAGAATAGCGGCCTCTTCCATGACCACCTCTACCTTTGACTATTGGAGGTCTGTAACTCTGTTTTGGACAGTATCTCTTAATATGTCCAATTTCCCCACATCCATAACACTCTCTGGGTTCAAGCATGGGTCTCTGTGAGGACGACGGAGTCTGGGGATAACCTCCAAACTCAGAGAAATGTTGACCGGTCTGGGGTGGACCCCCAGCTACAGCCTACAGTGAAGACTGAATAGGTCGGGCTGTATAACTTCCAGAACTCTGCCCTCTAGAGTAAGAACCACTAAACTCACCTCCCTTACAAAACTTCTTAGAGGTTGATGCCATGGCGAAGTCGTCTGGCTTCACTCCCTCCACTTCTATCACGAAGTCTACCACTTCCTGAAAGGATTTTGTTGTAGCCGCTACCTGTAAGGCTGAAATCCGCAACTCTGACCTCAACCCCTTCACAAAACGGTGAATCCGCTCTTGTGGACTGAAGCAAAGCTGGGTGGCATATCTGGATAGTGCACGAAACCTAGCCTCATAAGCACTAACCGACATCCTATCTTGATCTAGGCTTAGAAACTCATCTCTCCTCCTATCCCTAAAAGTACGGGGTATATACTTCTCCATAAATAAATTAGAGAATGATGCCCAAGTCATAGGTGGTGCTTGTGCTGGTTAACACTCAACATACGATCGCCACCACATTTTGGCGTTCCCTTGAAATTGATAAGTCACAAACTCGACGCCAAATCGTTCGACTATACCCATCTTGTGTAGTAGCTCATGACAATCAACCAGAAAATCATAAGCATCCTCAGATTCAGCACCCTTGAAGACTGGAGGTTTCAACTTCAGAAATTTACTGAAAAGTTCGTGCTGATCACTTGTCATTATAAGTCCTGTAGTCAATCGAGAAAACGTGCCTATTTCCAATGAGGCATCCATGCGGGGAGCCCCAGCAGCGGAATGTTGTACTCCCGGAACCTGAGGTGCTGGTGCAAAAAACACTGGAGGTGTCTGGCCTTGATCAGATAACCCGCTAAGATAAGCAAGAACCTGATTAATCATCTCTCGGGTGGGTTGGGGTGGTAATCCCTCACTCTGCACTTGTTCATTCTCCCCTTCCTCACCCTCTCTTACTACCTCCTCAGTCGGTGGAGGAGTCACTGCCCTAGTACCAGATGGGCCAGGTGCTTGTCCTCTTCCTCTAGAGAACGTCCTCCCGCGACCTCTACCGCGGCCTCTTGCCACTGTTCCTCTTCGAGCTACAGCCCCCGTGGCTGGCTCAGACGCACTTTGTCTTGCCGGTGTTGGTGTTGGCGCAGTTGTTGCTCTAGTTCTAACCATCTGCGAAATAGAGTGAAGATGGTCAGATACCAATTTGTATCACCTAGATACCAATTGGATCCAAGTAATAGCACGAAAGAAAGAAAGAATGGAATTTTCCTAAAGTCCTATAGCCTCTCAAAGAAAAGTAAAGGCATCCCCCTACCGTTCCTCAAGACTCTACTAGACTCGTTCTTGTGTGATGAGACCAACGAACCTAATGCTCTGATACCAAGTTTGTCACAACCCAAAACGAGCCACGAGTGGCACCCATACTTATCCTACTATGTGAGCGAACCAACCAATCTAAATCCTAACATTTCAACCATAATAAATAGAATATAATGCGGAAGACTTAAAACTCATTAATGAAAATAGATTAATAACTTCTAAAAACTCAAACACTTATTATTATCCCCAAAATCTGGAAGTCATCACCACAAGAACATCTATCCTCAAATTACTAAATCTAAGAGTATCTAAGAAGCTAAAATAAATAAACAGCTAGTCCATGCCAGAACTTCAAGGCATCAAGACGTGAAGAAGAAGATCCAGTCCAAGCTAGAACAATAGCTCACCCTGAATTCTGGTGTGATGAAGACTGGCTAGAGTTGCGGTTGAGTTGAAGACGACGGTACATTTGCTGCACTCCACAATTAACAAAGAGAAAACATACAAGTAGGGATCAGTACAAAACACAAGTACTGAGCAGATATCATCGGCCAACTCAAAATAGAAAGCAATATATATCAGATAATATCATAAAATCAACTACGATACTCAACATGTAGCAACAACAAGTACAAGAATCATTGATAAATAACGCCAAGTACACCCATAAAGACTCAAGCCTTCATACCATACACATTTGGGAAATAGGTTCATTAAATTTGAGTATATTAGCATAATTCAAGATTCATTCTCTTTACTATCCTGGTGTCGGAACGTGACACTCCGATCCTCCTCATACTATCCTGGTGTCGGAACGTGACACCTGATCCATTAATACTATCCTGGTGTCGGAACGTGACACCCGATCCATTAATACTATCCTGGTGTCGAAACGTGACACCCGATCCATTAATACTATCCTGGTGTCGGAACGTGACACCCGATCCATTAATACTATCCTGGTGTCAGATCGTGACACCCGATCCACTACTACTATCCTGGTGTCGGAACGTGACACCCGATCCACTAACCTCATTCTTTTAGTTCATCAAGCCTTCTTTTATACCAAGGCATCATCACTAACAAAGATGTTTCAAGGTTTAAGATTCAATAGCCTCATCATGCTTATTCATTACAATTACATTTTCACATCATGCAAGCACACAATTAAGCATATAGAAGACTTTACGAAATTACCAATACATATCAATCGCTATTAAGAGTTTACTATGAAATAGCATAAACCATAACGTACTACCACCGAAGAATTCGTGATCAAGCAATCTACTTTTCCAAAGCTGCGTTCTTCCTCTCTCTCGATCGATCGTTTCTCTCTTTTCCCTCTGTTCTTTCTATTTTTCCTTATTCAACTCTTTTTCTTTTACCCTAATTACCATATAATTAAGTATAAAATATGACAAAAGTAACCCACTAATTAATTCAAGGTTATCTCCTTTAACCCCCAAGCAATTGAATTATTAACATTAAACCACTAACTTTACAATTATAAGCAGGAATAGTCCAAAACGCCCCTTAAAACATTTAACAGAAATCTGACCCAGTCGGGGTTACGCAGACTATGATGGCCCGTCGTGCCTGCGACAGTCCGTCCTGCTGCTTCCGTCACAAGTTTCAGAGACTCAATTCATTAAAGAGTCTGTGATGGCCCGTCATGCCTGCGACGGTCCGTCCTGCCATTTCGTCACGAAGTTCAGAGAGTTGTTATCAGTACCCAAATTTTCAGAATCTAAGTGTTTTGGAACGAGACACCCTCGACAGTCCGTCGTGGGATCCGTCGACTCAGACAGTTATTACCAGAAATAAACTCTACTCTCAAAACGACTAAACAGGTCGTTACAAAAACATTTTAAATATTAAATGTAATGTTGACATATATTCTTAGTTTATATATTGACATATAAAAGTTAATTCTAATAATAGATCTTATTTGACTAAATAAATGAATTTGTGTTCAAATAAATCAAATTTGTATTTCATTATGTGAAGAAAAAACTAGATTAATTAAATTAAAAGAAAATCAAACCAAACAACTGAATCTCTTTTACTTTGTATGTCTAAATCTTTATTCATCTCATTTTCAAAGTGAAAATCAAAATAAACAGAATCTCTAACTCCCTTAATAAAAACTAATTTTATTTTTAGATGAATTTTATTTAGTCAATGCACAAAAGACTTAATATTCACAAGTCATACTTTTAAGATTAATTATTATGTGTGCACTTGATCATATCTAAATTTTATAGAATGTGTAGATTTAGAATATGGTTCTATACTTTCATTTGAATTCGTAGTAATATTTGAGAATAAGTATAAGAAAATGAGATTTAATGTTATTTTCCATTTTTGAAATGTTAATGATAATCTATAATAGGTTAGATTTGTGCACAATAATAATAATAATAATAATAATAATAATGATAATAATAATAATAAAAATAAAAATAATAATAATACTTTATTATTATTATTATTTTAATAAATAACAACAATAATATTATTAATAATAATAAATGAGAAGTACATAAAAAATTTTATTTAAAAGTGAACATTTTTGTTTGAGTGTTATAAGCGAAATGGATTAAAAAAGACGAAGCGAAAAAATATTGTATTTTGGGATTTATAGAATCTAGAATGGGTTATCACTGAGTTATGTTTTAAGTAATACTTTAAAATAATTAATACGTTAACCTTTTTTCCTTATTTGTCCAAGCACTGTTACTATTTATGAAATTTCGATCCTATATATTGGAATGAGCAATTCTTATATCCTCACCAACTCATTATCAAATTCACCAAAAAAAATAATTTAGGAAAAAGACATCAACAACAATTCACAAACAAAATGGCTAACGAAGGACTCGCAACGAATAAAGCAGGTATTTGGTACTTTCAATGCAGGTACTGCGACGAGGTGTTCACAATCCAAGGGCTTGGCGGGCATCAACGTAAGCACTTGCCTCAAGGAATATGGAAAAGAAGTGAGTCCCATCAAAAAAAATTTTGTCCCTCCGATGAAATTCCCCACCTTTACCGTAGGTTGGGAAAACGTAAATCTACCCCTACTGTGTTACCCGGTGAGGGACGATTTTACCGTTCCCGTTCAAAGAGAAATTTCGGTCATCCACCATCTATTTTTGACAAATCACAACAAGCCATAGTGTTGCAGAAACCTGCACCTACACTTGATCCCTTTCTTATTGAGGCAAATTGTTTCATCCATTTTGTTGAGCAAATTGGGATCAACAAGGATATGAATGTTGGATTGGCCATAAAAGATGATATATCAGTTCCATCATCTAGCACGAGTTCTAGTACTGCTACTAAAGATTTGATGAGTGAGAAGGACAATGAAGATTAAGAGGTGGAGTAACTTACCAAAGAGATTCGAATTTGCATTTTTGAGTAATGTTGGGTTGGGTTGGGTTGGTTAGTTTTGTTTTCTTCTTCATTAAATGTTAATTGCAATTCTTGATATTCATTCAATTTTATATTTTTAGACCTTTTGTAGTTTCTGAATCCATGTCCGATATCCTTTATTTTTGTATTGAATGTAATGGATGGTGTTTTTATCTCATTTCTTTTTTGGACAAAAAGAGTAATCTATAATTACTTGTATCTTTTTTAGAAAGTTGACCAAATTTGGAATAGTAATATTTAGTTTGACATTTATATAATTGTTCATTAACCTACAAATATATACATGGCTAGATTCAAAAAAATATAACCAAGAGACAAATTAATTTTATCTCTTTTAAGAAAAAATACAAAGAACCTTGGGATAATGGTTAACAGAAAAAAGATAACTGTTGAATCAAGTTTTCATATAAAATTTTAATGTAGCTAACAAATTATTTGTCAAATGTGCAAAAGATATTCATTAGCTAGTCAAAAATTAGTTAACCTTCAATAAATTCTTTTTCTGTTACTAAGTTACTAAAATATATCTTTAGGTGTTTATTACTGATGTATTAAAAATATCTTAAATGAAAATCTATGATATCCCACTGAATTTTTAGATTGTTACTTGGTAGTATATGTAATCTCTTAATTCAGTTTAACATAGCAAAAATTATGTCGTCTTTCTATATATTTTTACCTTCTAAAAACAGTTAAAATGTATCGCCAAGTGTTTGTATTTTTCATTGTGACTTCTTCTCATAAAGAAATAAAAAGAATGAAAAAATTAATATGTTTTGTCCAAGTCTATTGTGATTTTATAGAAAAAAGGTGTTAGAAAACTGATTCTAATTATGTTGAAAGATTTATTGTGTAGATTCTTTTCTTTATATCTTGTTAATCCCTATTGATGCATTAATTGTGATTAGATACCAAACTTGATTAATACCTACTAATTAATCAATTCTCCTCATAATAATCTAAGTGATTTTGCTTAATTGTTTGAAGTGACAATTGATTCTATTTAAATATTGTCATTATTATTTAGTTGAATTTTAAACTTTCTAAATTGTTATCCTTTATATATATATATATATATATATATATATATATATATATAGACTTCATATATCCTTTTGTGCTGATTTTTCTCGTTAAATCTTTGCTAATTTCTAATTTCTAGTTTTATACTAGAATAGTCTGTTGAATTATGTCGATAAACAATTTTTTTTCTTCAAAAAGAGTATATTCTAACCTTAAATTTAAAAGAATTGATATTTTTCATGTATAAAAAAAAAGTGAAGCTTCATCACTTCATAAAAACATCACCCAATATTAACTTGGCAATTAATATTGACATATAAAAGTTAATTCTAATAGTAGCTCTTATTTGACTGAATTAATGAATTTGTGTTTGAATAAATCAAATTTGTATTTCATTTGTGAAGAAACAACTAGAATAATTCAATTGAAAGAAAATCAAATGAAACAACTGAATCTATTTTAGTTTGTATGGTTAAACTTATTTTATTTCATTTTTAAAGTGAAATTGAAATAAACAGAATCACTTACTCCCTTAACCCCTCAATAGAAACAAATTAATATATTTTTATATGAATTCTATTTAGTTAGTGTACAAAAAAAACTCACTATTCACAAGTCAACTTTAAGATCAATTATTATGTGTGCAATTGATCATATCTAAATTTTATAAAATGTGTATATTTAGAATATTTGAGGATAAATATAAGAAAATGAGATTTAATGTTATTTTTCATTTTTGAAAAGTTAAAGATAATCTATAATAGGTTAGATTTGTGCACAATAATAATAATAATAATAATAATAATAATAATAATAATAATAATTATTATTATTATTATTATAATTTTTTTAATTATTATTATTTTAATAAATAACAATAATAATATTAATAATAATAAATGAGAAGTAAACAAAAAAATTTTATTTAAAAGTGAATATTTTTGCTTGAGTGTTGTAAGCGAAATGGATTAATAAGACGAAGCGGGAAAATATTGTATTTGGTATTTATACAATCTAGAACAGCTTATCACTGAGTTATTTTTTAAGTAATACCTTAAATTACCCTTTGACTATAATTAATACATTAAACTTTTTTCCTTATTTGTTCAAGCATTATTACTATTTTTGAAATTTCGATCCTATATATTGCAATGAGCAATTCTTATATCCTCACCAACTCATTATCAAATTCACAAAAAAAAATCATTTAAGAAAAAGACATCAACAACAATCAACAAAACAAAATGGCTAACGAAGGACTCACAACGAATAATGCAGGTATTTGGTACTTTCAATGCAGGTATTGCGATGAGGTGTTCACTTCAAGCTAAGGGCTTGGTGGCCATCAACATAAGCATATGCCTCAAGGAACATGGAAAAGAGGTGAGTCACATCAAAAAAAATTTTGTCCATCCGATGAAATTCCCAACCTTTACCGTAGGTTGGGAAAACGTAAATCTACCCCTACTGTGTTACCCGGTGAGGGAGGATTTTACCGTTCCCGTTCAAAGAGAAATTTTGATCATCGACGATCTACTTTTGACAAATCACAACAAGCCATAGTGTTGCAGAAACCTGCACTTACACCTGATCCCTTTCTTATTGAGGCAAACTGTTTCATCCATGTTGTTGAGCAAATGGGGATCAACGAGGATATGAATGTTGGATTGGCCATAAAAGATGATATATCAATTCCATCATCTGGCAGAAGTTCTAGTACTGCTACTAAAGATTTGATGAGTGAGAAGGACATTGAAGATCAAGAAGTGGAGTAACTTACCAAAGAGATTCAAATTTGGATTTTCGAGTAATCGTGGGTTGGGTTGGGTTAGTTAGTTTTCTTTTCGTCTTCATTCAATGTTTATTGCAATTCTTGATTTCCATTTAACTTTATGTTTTTAGGCCTTTTGTAGTTTCTGAATCCATGTCTGGTATCCTTTATTTTTGTGTTGAATGTAATGGATGGTGTTTTTATCTCATTTCTTTTTTGGACAAAAAGAGTAATCTATAATTACTTGTATATTTTTTAGCAAGTTGACCAAATTTGGAATAGTCATATTCAGTTTGACATTTATATAATTATTCATTAACCTATAAATATATACATGGCTAGCTTCAAAAAAATATAACCAAGAGAGACAAATTAATTTTATCTCTTTTAAAATAAAAAAAAAAACCTTGGCATAATGTTAAAACAGAAACAAAAAATAACCGTTGAATCAAGTTTTCATATAAAATGCTAATGTAGCTAATAAATTATTTGTCAAATGTGCAAAAGATATTCATTAACTAGTCAAAAATTAGTTAACCTTCAATAAATTCTTTCTCCATTACCAAGTAACAAAAATATATCTTTAGGTGTTTATTACTGTTATATTCAAAACATCTTAAATTAAAATCTATGATATCCCACTGAGTTTTTAGATTGTTACTTTGTAGTATATGTAATTTGTTTGTTCAGTTTAACATAGCAAAAATTACGTCGCCTTTCTATATATTTTTACCTTCTAAAACCAGTTAAAATGTATCACCAAGTGTTTGTATTTTTCATTATGACTTCTTCTCCTAACGAAATAATAAAATGAAAAAAATTATAAGTCTATTGTGATTTTGTACAAAAAAAAAGTGTTAGAAAACTGATTCGAATATGTCAAAAGATTTATTGTGTAGATTATTTCCATTATATCTTGTTAATCCCTATTAATGCATTAATTATGATTAGATACCAAACTTGATTAATACCTACTAATTAATCAATTCTCCTCATAATAATCTAAATGATTATGCTTAATTATTTGAAGTGACAATTGATCCTACTTAAATATTATCATTACTATTTAATTGTCATTATATATATATATACATATATATATATGTATGTATGTATGTATGTATGTATGTATGTATGTATGTATGTATGCATACATACATACATACATACATACATACATACATACATATATATATACATACATACATACATACATATATATATATATATATATATATATATATATATGCATGCATACATACATACATACATATATATATATATATAATGTATGTATATATATATATATGTATATATATATGTATGTATGTATATACATACATACATACATACATACATACATATATATATATATATATATATATATATATATATATATATATATATATATATATATATATATATAAAATACTTATCTTAGAGAGGCAGAAAAATTAAAAAAAATACTTCATATATCCTTTTGTGCTGGTTTTTCTCGTTAAATCTTTGCTAATTTCAAATTTTTAGTTTTATACTAGAGTAGTCTGTTGAATTCTGTGGATACACAATTTTTTTCTTCAAAAAGAGTATATTCTAACCTTAAACTAACAAGAAATTATATTTTTCATGTATAAAAAAAGTGAAGCTTCATCACTTCATAAAAACATCACCCGATATTAACAAGACAATTAATATTGACATATAAAAGTTAATCCTAATAGTAGCTCTCATTTGACTGAATTATGAATTTGTGTTTGGATAAATCAAATTTGTATTTCATTTGTGAAGAAACAACTAGAATAATTAAATTGAAAGAAAATCAAATCAAATATTTGAATCTATTTTAGTTTGTGTGGTTAAACTTATTTCATTTCATTTTTAAAGTGAAATCGAAATAAACAAAATCACTTATATTTAGTTAATGTACTAAAATACTCACTATTCACAAGTCAACTTTTAAGATTAATTATTATGTGTGCACTTGATCATATCTAAATTTTATAAAATGTGTATATTTAGCATATTTAAGATTAAGTATAAGAAAATTAGATTTAATGTTATTTTCCATTTTTGAAAAGTTAATGATAATCTATAATAGGTTAGATTTGTGCACAACAACAACAACAACAACAATAATAATAATTATTATTATTATTATTATTATTATTATAATTTATTATTATCATTATTATTATTATTTTAATAAATAACAATAATAATATTAATAATAATAAATGAGAAGTAAATTAAAAAAATTATTTAAAAGTGAAATTTTTGCTTAAGTGTTATAAGCGAAATGGATTAAAAAAGTCGAAGCGGGAAAATATTGTATTTGGGATTTACAGAATCTAGAACAGGTTATCACTGAGTTGTTTTTTAAGTAATACCTTAAATTACCCCTTGACTATAATTAATACATTAAACTTTTTTCCTTATTTGTTCAAGCATTGTAACTATTTTTGAAATTTCGATCCTATACATTGGAATGAAAAATTCTTATATCCTCACCAAGTCATTATCAAATTCACCAAATAAATCATTTAGGAAAAAGTCATCAACAACAATCAACAAACAAAATGGCTAACGAAGGACTCGCAACGAATAATGTAGGTATTTGGTACTTTCAATGCAGGTACTGCGATGAGGTGATCACTTCAAGCCAAGGGCTTGACAGGCATCAACATAAGCACATGCCTCGATGAACATGGAAAAGAGGTGAGTCCCATCAAAAAAAATTTTGTCCCTCCGATGAAATCTCAACCTTTACCGTAGGTTGGGAAAACGCTAATCTACCCCTATTGTGTTACCCGGTGAGGGACGATTATACCATTCCGTTCAAAGAGAAATTTTTGTCATCCACGATCTACTTTTGACAAATCATAACAAGCCATAGTGTTGCAGAAACCTGCACCTACACCTGATCTCTTTCTTATTGAGGCAAACTGTTTCATCCATTTTGTTGAGCAAATGGGGATCAACGAGGATATGAATGTTGGATTGGCCATAAAAGATGATATATCAGTTCCATCATCTAGCAAGAGTTCTAGTACTGCTACTAAGATTTGATGAGTGAGAAGGACAATGAAATCAAGGGGTGGAGTAACTTACCAAAGAGATTCGAATTTGGATTTTTGAGTAATCATGGGTTGTGTTGGGTTGGTTAGTTTTGTTTTCGTCTTCATTCAATGTTTATTGCAATTCTTGATTTCCATTTAACTTTATATTTTTACCCCCTTTGTCTGAATCCAAGTCCGGTATCCTTTATTTTTGTATTGAATGTAATGGATGGTGTTTTTGTAACGACCATTTTCGATCATTTTGAGCACTAGAACTTTTTATGTCATTAAATCCTTTCCTATAGATTTAAGGGGTGTTTTGGATTATTCATAATTATAATTATGAAATTAGTGGGGTAATTTTATTAATTTATTTAGTTGGTGGTTAAAGAGGATAATAGTGAAGTAAATAGTGGGTCACTTTCACCCCTCTTATAATTAGTTATATGATATTAAGGAAGAACTATTCTGTAAAAGGAAAATAAGGGTTTAGCCAAGAGAAACCATATCTGCAGCAGTCATGAAACGATTGTTAAACAAGATTGAAGCGTCGATTTAAGGTATTCCATGAAATTTTCTTTCCTTTACAAAGAGATATTAATTTATAATGTAGGAAAATTTATATTATAGTGTTGAAACCGAATCAAGTTACAATTGGTGTCAGCGTAGGAATTCAGGTCGACTAGTTAATTTGTTATTATATTGTTAACTGTTAAAATGAAAGAGGCGAATACGTGAACAATAATGGAATTGAAGGGAACCTATTGAATTTTCTGAATGTTTATAATCTTAGTTCTTAAGATTTTATTTGGGTGAGACAAAGAATAGTGGATAATAAATACATGATGATTGCAATGATGAGGTAATGATAACCTAAATATTTGATTAACGTAGAATTGGCCAATGATTGGCTTAGTGGTTCAAATATTACCTGGGTATATTGTCATGCAGTACTAATATTTTATTTAATTCAAAAGGGATGATATTCATTAAAATTCTAACAAGTTGAATTACCATGGAGATAAATGTGAAATAGTACAGTAGTTCTGTGTAGGAACTGAATTACATTGTTGTTAGTTTATCTGTCATTGGTTTCGTGACCAATGGCTATTATTTTTATGTACTAATATTTTATTTTTATATTACACACTATATTTTGATTTATGTATAACATATTGAGGTATGTAATTAAAGATTAGGTGTGTCAAATTATTTAAAATCTCATTAGAGATATGTTAGGTTTGAACTTTAGGAAATTGATTATATAATTATGTGGATTTTTGTGTCTAGGCGAAACATAAAATAAATTGAGTGTGTATAGACTCGTTAACTTACACCTTATATATATATATATATATAGATTGGAAGGGTTCGCAGGCAATAAGGAAAGTAAAGGCATTGGAGAAGTATTTGCTTGACTCTAATTCTTCGGTGGAGGTAGGTTATGGTTTTTTCTATTTGATAGGTAAACTCTAAATAGTGATTTCTATGTATTGAGTGATATTGTAAAGTTTCATATGTACTTGATGGTGTGGTTGTATATACTTGATTGTGTGGTTCGTGGTTGGCCTAAAATTATGAGACTGTTGAATTTTTAATCTTGAAACCTCTCTATTAAAATGACGCCTTGAATAAAGAAGGCTTGATGAAATAAAATAATGAGATAATTGGATCGGAGTGTCATGTTCCGACACAATATTATTGGATCGGAGTGTCACGTTCCGACACGATATTATGGGATCGGAGTGTCACGTTCCGACATGATATATGGGATCAGAGTGTCACGTTCCAACACAATAACATTAAAGGAAAGGTTGAAGTAACTTAATATACTTAATCTCAAAGAACCAATTTTCCAAATGAGTATAGTGTGGAGGCATGAGTCCTCATACGGGTGCTTGATGTTGTGATTGATGGTGTACTTATTATGGTGTTGTTGTCAATGGTTCATGGTTTGTTGCTTGCCACTTGTTAAGTATTGTAGTTGATTTTATGTTATTATTCAATATATATTGGTTTCTATTTTGAGTTGGCCGATGATACCTACTCAGTACGTGTTCATTGTACTGACCCCTACTTGTATTTTCTTCTTTGTTCTTTTGTGGAGTGCAACAAGTGTACCATCGACTTTGACTCACCCTCAGCTCTAGCCAATATCCAGCATATCAGAGTTCAGGGTGAGCTATTAATTCTAGCTCGTGTTGGATTCTCTAATTCACGTCTTGATGTCTTTGAATTTTGGACATGGGCCATATTTTTGCTTATTTTGATTTCTTAAACACTTTAAGACTGATAATTTGGAAATAGATGTCCTTGATGTGATGACTATCAAAGTTTGGGATAATAAGTATTAGACTTTAGAATCTTATTTAAATTGGTTACTTAATAACTTTTGGAGCTTCCGTATTATTTTTGCTATTTATAGTTGAATTATTGATATATGTTGGGGTTCAGACTTATTGGTTCGCCCACCTAAGGGGGAAAGTATGGGTGCCACTCACGACTCATTTTGGGTCGTGACAAACTTGGTATCAGAGCGTTAGGTTCGTTGGTCTCATCACACAGGGATAAGTCTAGTAGAGTCTTGAAGAACGGTATGGGGACGCTTTACTTTTCTTCGAGAGGCTATAGGACTTTAGGAAAACTCCATTCTTTATTTATTTCGTGCTATTACTTGGATCCAATTGGTATCTGGGTGATACAAATTGGTATCTAACCTTCTTACTCTATTTCGCATATGGTTAGAACTAGAGCAACAACTGTGCCAACACCAACACCGACAAGACAGAGGGCATCTGGGCCAATCATTGGGGCTGTAACTCGAGGAGGAGCAGTGGCAAGAGGCCATGGTAAGGGTCGCAGGAGGACACCCACTAGAGGCAGAGGACAAACACCTGGTCTAGCTAGGAATAGAGCAGTGACTCCTCCACCAACTGATGAGGTAGTGAGAGAGGGTGAAGAAGGGGAAAATGAGCAGGTTCAGGATAAGGAAGTACCACCCCAGCCTACCCCAGAGATGATTAATCAAGTTCTTACTTATCTTAGCGGGTTGGGCAAGATACCTCCAGTGTTTTCTGCACCAGCACCTCAGGTTCAAGGAGTACAACATGCAGCAGCTGTGGCTCCCCGCATGGATGCATCATTAGAAGTAGGCACGTTTCCTCGATTGACTACAGGGTCTATAATGACAAGTGATCAGCATGAACTTTTCATTAAGTTCTAAAAGTTGAAACCTCCAATCTTCAAGGGTGCTGAATCTGAAGATGCCTATGATTTTCTGGTTGATTTTCATGAGTTGCTACATAAGATGAACATAGTAGAGCGATTCAGTGTTGAGTTTGTGACCTATCAGTTTCAGGGTGATGCCAAAATGTGGTGGCGGTCGTATGTTGAGTGTCAACCAGCAAGGGCACCACCTATAACTTGGACATCATTTTTTAGCTTATTTATGGAGAAGTATATACGTCGGACTTTGAGGGATAGGAGGAGAGATGAGTTCCTGAGCCTAGAGAAAGGAAGGATGCCTGTTGCTGCTTATGAGGCCAAATTTCGTGCACTATCCAGGTATTCCACTCAGCTTTGCTTCAGTCCACAAGAGTGGATTCGCCGCTTTGTGAAAGGATTGAGGTCATATTTGCAGATTCCATCCTTACAGGTAGCTGTTGCAGCAAAATCCTTTCAGGAAGTGGTTGATTTTGTGATAGAGGTAGAGGTGGTGAAGCCATACAACTTCACCACAACATCGACATTTAAGAATTTTCGTAAGGGGGGTGAGTTTAGTGGTTCTTAATCCAGAGGGCAGAATCCAGTCCGTCCTATTCAGTCTTCATTGCAGGCTTCAGCTGGGGGTCTGTCGCAGACCAGTCAGCCTTTTTCTGAGTTTAGAGGTTATCTCCATACTTCGTCATTTTCACAGAGACCTATACTTGACTCTAGGACTTGTTATGAATGTGGAGAGGATGGACATATTAGGAAATATTTTCCACAACCGAGTTACAGATCCCCAGTAGTTAGAGGTAGAGGTGGTCATGGTAGAGGTCACCATTTTGGAGGACGTGGTGGCCAAGGTAATGGCGGTCACCTGTTCAGTCGGGGTGGCGGGCAAGTTGGAACTACTGCAGCGCAGTTTGGTAGGGGCAATGGACAGACAGGTGATAGGGCCCATTGTTATGCTTTCCCCGGGAAATCTGAAGCAGAGACATCTGATGTTGTTATCACAGGTACTCTTTTGGTCTATGATTGCATGACTTCTGTATTGTTTGATCCTGGATCCAATTCATATATATCTTCCTCATTTGCTATTGGTCTTGATTTATATTGTGATTTGCTTGACATGTCTATTAGTGTCTCTACTCCTGTGGGTGAGTCTGTGATAGTTGAGAAGGTGTGTAGGTCTTGCCTTGTGACTTTTGTGGGGAGCTATACTTATGTAGATTTGATTATTCTAGAGATGGTTGATTTTGATGTAACTCTGGGTATGACTTGTCTTTCTCCAAATTTTGCAATATTAGATTGTAATGCTAAAACTGTGACATTGGCCAAGCCTGGGACAGATTCGCTAGTGTGGGCGGGTGACTATATTTCCACTCCAGTTCGTATTATCTCTTGTCTTCGTGCTAAGAGGATGATGAGTAAGGGTTGTTTAGCTTTCTTGGCACATCTCAGGGATGATACTTCCAAAGTACCTTCGATTGAGTCTGTTTCGATAGTCTGTGAGTTTCTGGATGTGTTTCCTGCAGACCTTCCTGGTATGCCACCAGATAGGGATATTGATTTTTGTATTGATCTGGAGCCGGGTACTTGCCCCATTTCCATTCCCCCTTATAGAATGGCTCCAGCTGAGTTAAGGGAGCTAAAGGCCCAACTTCAGGAGTTGTTAGATAAATGTTTTATTAGACCGAGTGCATCCCCTTGGGGTGCTCCTATTTTATTTGTGAATAAGAAAGATGGAAGTTTTCGGATGTGCATAGACTACAAGCAGCTGAATAAGGTAACTATTAAGAACAAATATCTCATTCCTCGCATTGATGATTTGTTCGATCAGTTACAAGGTGCTTGTGTCTTCTCTAAAATTGTTTTGAGATCCGGTTATCATCAATTGAAAATACGGGCAACAGATGTGCCAAAGACTGCTTTTCAAACCAGGTATGGGCATTATGAATTCTTAGTAATGTCTTTTGGGCTTACGAATGCCCCTGCTGCTTTCATGAGCCTGATGAACGTGATTTTTAAGCCATATTTGGACCTCTTTGTTATTGTATTTACTGATGATATACTGATATACTCAAAAAGCAGGAAAGAACATGAGGAGCATTTGAGAATTGTATTCGAGTTGTTAAGGGAGAAAATGCTTTATGCCAAATTCTCCAAGTGTGAATTTTGGTTCGATTCAGTGTCCTTCTTGGGGCACGTGGTTTCTAAGGATGGAGTGATGGTGGATCCTTCTAAATTTGAAGCAGTGAAGAGTTGGGTAAGACCTACTAATGTTTCAGAGGTAAGGAGCTTTTTTGGTTTAGCTAGCTACTATCGTCGATTCGTCAAGGGTTTTTCTTCTATTGTTTCGCAGCTGACAAATTTGACTAAGCAGAATGTTCCATTTGTATGGTCGGATGAATGTGAAGAAAGCTTCCAGAAACTCAAGACCTTGTTGACAACTGCACCAATTCTTACCTTGCTAGTAGAAGGTAAGATATTTAATTGTTTATTGTGATGCATCTTATTCTGGTTTGGGTGCAGTGCTAATGCAGGAGAAGAATGTAATTGCTTATGCTTCGAGGCAATTGAAAGTGCTTGAACATAACTATCCGACCCATGATTTAGAATTGGCTGCAATTGTATTTGCATTAAAGCAATGGAGACATTATCTATATAGGGCCAAGTGTGAAGTTTATACAGATCATCGTAGTTTACAATATGTCTTTACTCAGAAAGATTTGAATTTGAGGCAGAGGAGGTGGATGGAGCTATTGAAAGACTATGATATTACTATTTTATATCACCCAGAAAAAGCTAATGTTTTGGCAAATGCTTTAAGTAGAAAAGCAGGGAGCATGGGTAGTTTAGCCCACTTAGAGGTCTCTAGACGCCCTTTGGCTAGAGAGGTTCAGACTCTGGATAATGACTTTATGAGGCTGGAAGTACTAGAGAAAGGAGGATTTTTGGCCTGTGTGGGGCAAGATCTTCTTTCCTTGACAATATTAAAGGAAATCAGTTTGCTGATGAGAAGTTGAGCCGAATTCGAGATATGGTATTGCGAGGAGAAGCTAAATGGGCAGTAATTGATAAAGAAGGCGTCTTGAGGATTAAGGGAAGGGTATGAGTGCCTCGTGTTGATGATTTGACTCACACTATTCTTACGGAGGCTCATAGTTCGAGGTATTCTATACATCTGGGTGCAACGAAGATGTATCGTGATCTAAGGCAACATTATTGGTGGAGTAGAATGAAGTGTGACATTGTTGATTTTGTTGCCCAATGCCCGAATTGTCAGCAGGTAAAGTATGAACACCAAAGGCCTAGAGGGACACTTCAGAGAATGCCCAATCCTGAATGGAAGTGGGAAAGAATTGCAATGGATTTCGTAGTTGGTCTTCCGAAGACATTGGGTAAGTTTGATTCGATTTGGGTAATTGTTGACAGGTTAACTAAGTCTGCTCACTTCATTCAGGTCAAGATGACTTACAATGCAGAGAAGTTAGCCAAGCTCTATATCTCGAAAATTGTTTGATTGCATGGAGTTCCACTTTCCATCATATCAGATAAAGGTACGCAATTTAAATCTATGTTTTGGAGGACCCTACATGTTGAATTAGGTACTAGATTGGATCTTAGTACTGCATTCCACCCTCAGACCGATGGGCAGTCTGAGCGAACAATTCAAGTGTTGGAGGATATGTTTCGTGCGTGTGTGATAGATTTTGGTGGTCATTGGGATAAATTCTTACCCTTAGCAGAGTTTTCGTACAACAATAGCTATCACTCCAGTATTGATATGGCCCCATTTGAGGCACTGTTTGGCAGGAGATGTAGGTCTCCCATTGGCTGGTTTGATGCATTTGAGGTTAGACCGTGGGGTACTGATATTCTGAGGGAATCATAGAGAAGGTAAAATTTCTTGAAGAAAAGCTTTTAGCATCTTAGAGTAGGCAGAAACAATATGCAGATCGAAATGTTAGGGACTTGGAATTAATGGAGGGTGAACAAGTCTTACTGAAGGTTTCACCCATGAAAGGTGTGATGCGATTTGGTAAGCGAGGTAAGCTTAGTACGAGGTATATTGGACCATTTGAAGTTCTTAAGCGCGTGGGAGAGGTGACCTATGAATTGGCCTTGCCTCCAGGGCTGTCATGAGTGCACCCGGTATTTCATGTGTCTATGCTAAAAAAATACTATGGTGATGAAAACTATATTATTCGTTGGTATTCAGTTCTTTTTTATGAGAATCTATCTTATGAGGAGGAGCCAGTTGCTATTCTAGATAGAGAGGTCCGCAAGTTGAGGTCAAAGAAGATTGCATCTATCAAGGTTTAGTGGAAGAATCGGCCAGTTGAAAAGTCCACTTGGGAGAGTGAGGTTGATATGCAAGAAAGACATCTACATCTTTTTACAGATACAGGTACTCTTTCTCGCCCTCGCCTTTCTTCCTATGATCGTTCGAGGACGAACAATGGGTAAATTGGTATCTATTGTAAAGACCATTTTTGATCATTTTGAGCACTAGAACTTTTTATGCCAGAATATACTTTCCTATAGATTTAAGGGGTGTTTTGGACTATTCATAATTATAATTATGAAAATAGTGGGGTAATTTTATTAATTTATTTAGTTGGTGGTTAAAGATGATAACAATGAAATAAATAGTGGGTCACTTTCACTACTCTTATAATTAGTTATATGATATTTAGGAAGAACTACTCTGTAAAAGGAAAATAAGGGTTTAGACAAGAGAAATCATATTCGCAGCAGTCACGAAACGATTGTTAAACAAGATTTAAGTTTCGGTTTAAGGTATTCCATGAAATTTTCTTTCCTTTACGAAGAGATATTAATTGATAATGTAGGAAAATTTATATTATAATATTGAAACCGAATCGAGTTACGATTGGTGTCAGCGTAGGAATTCAGGTCGACTAGTTAATTTGTTATTATATTGTTAACTGTTAATGAAAGAGGCGAATACGTGAACAATAATGGAATTGAAGGGAACCTATTGAATTTTCTGAATGTTTATAATCTTAGTTCTTAAGATTTTATTTGAGTGAGACAAAGAACAGTGGATAATAAATACATGAAGATTGCAATGATGAGGTAATGATAACCTAAATATTTGATTAATGTAGAATTGGCCAATGATTGGCTTAGTGGTTCAAATATTACCTGGGTATTTTGTCATGCGATACTAATATTTTATTTAATTGAAAAGGGATGATATTCATTAAAATTCTAACAAGTTGAATTACCATGGAAATCAATGTGAAATAGTACAATCGTTTCTGTGTAGGAACTGAATTACATTGTTGTTAGTTTATCTGCCCTTGGTTTCGTGACCAATGGCTATTATTTTTATGTATTAATATTTTATTTTTATATTACACACTATATTGGTGAATTAAGTATAACATATTGAGGTAGGTAATTAAATATTAGGTGTGTCTAATTATTTAAAATTTCATTAGAGATATGTTGGGTTTGAACTTTAGGAAGTTGATCATATAATTATTTGGGTTTTTGGGTCTAGGCGAAACATAGAATAAATTGAGTGTTTATAGAATAATTATATGAGTAAAGGCATTGGAGAAGTAGTTTCATGACTCCGATTCTTCGCTGGAGGTAGGTTATGGTTTACTTCTATTTGATAGAAAAACTCTAAATAGCGATTGATATGTATTGAGTGACATTGTAAAGTCTCCTATATACTTGATGGTGTGGTTGTATATACTTGATTGTGTGGTTTGTGGTTGGCCCAAAATTATGAGACTTTTAAATTTCTAATCTTGAAACCTCTGTATTAAAATGACGCCTTGAATAAAGAAGGCTTGATGAAATAAAATAATGAGATAATTGGATCGGAGTGTCACAATTCGACACGGTATTATTGGATCGGAGTGTCACGTTCCGACACGATATTATGGGATTGGAGTGTCACGTTCCGACACAATATATGGGATCGGGGTGTCACGTTCCGACACAATAATATTAAAGGAAAGGTTGAGGTAGCTTAATATACTTAATCTCAAACAACCAATTTTCCAAATGAGTATGATGTGGAGGCATGAGTCCTCATAGGGGTGCTTGATGTTGTGATTGATGGTGTACCTATTATGGTGTGGTTGTCAATGGTTCATGTGTTTGTTGCTTGCCACTTGTTAAGTATTGTAGTTGATTTTATATTATTATTGGTTTCTATTTTGAGTTGGCCGATGATACCTACTCAGTAAGTGTTCATTGTACTGACCCCTACTTGTATTTTCTTTTTTTTTCTTTTGTGGAGTACAACAAGTGTACCATCGACTTCGACTCGCCCTCAGAACTAGCCAATCTCCAGCATATCAGAGTTCAGGGTGTGCTATTAATTCTAGCTCGTGCAGGATTCTCTCATTCACGTCTTGATGTCTTTGAATTCGGACATGAGCCATGTTTTTGCTTATTATGATTTCTTAAACACTTTGAGACTGATAATTTGGAAATAGATGTCCTTGATGTGATGCCTATCAAATTTTTGGATAATACGTATTAGACTTAGAAACTTATTTAAATTGGTTACTTAATAACTTTTGGATCTTCCGTATTATTTTTGCTATTTATAGTTGAATTACTGATATATCTTGGGGTTCAGACTTATTGGTTCGCCCACATAAGCGGGTTAGTGTGGGTGCCACTCACGACTCATTTTGGATCGTGACAGTTTTTATCTCATTTCTTTTTTGGACAAAAAGAGTAATTTATAATTACTTGTATCTTTTTAGCAAGTTGACCAAATTTGGAATAGTAATATTTAGTTTGACATTTATATTATTATTCATTATCCTACAAATATATACATCGCTAGCTTAAAAAAATATAACCAAGAGAGACAAATTAATTTTATCTCTTTTTTTAAAAAAATAAAAGAACCTTGGAATAATGGTTAACACAAACAAGATAACTGTTGAATCAAGTTTTCATATAAAATGCTATTGTAGCTAACAAATTATTTGTCAAATGTGCAAAAGAAATTCATTAACTAGTCAAAAATTAGTTAACCTTCAATAAATTCTTTTTCCGTTACTAAGTCACTAAAATATATCTTTAGCTGTTCATTTCTGATACATTAAAAACATCATAAATGAAAATCAATGATATCGCAGTGAATTTTTAGATTGTTACTTGGTAGTATATGTAATCTCTTAATTCAGTTTAACATAGCAAAAATTATGTTGCCTTTCTATATATTTTTACCTTCTAAAAACAGTTAAAATGTATCACCAAGTGTTTGTATTTCTCATTGTGACTTCTACTCATAACGAAATAAAAAAATTAAAAAAATTATAAGTCTTTTGTGATTTTATACAAAAAAAAAATGTTAGAAAACTGATTCTAATATGTCAAAAGATTTATTGTGTTAGATTCTAATTTCTAGTTTTATAGAAGAATAGTCTGTTGAATTCTGTGGATACACAAATTTTTTTTCTTCAAAAAGAGTATATTCTAACCTTAAATTTACAAGAATTTATATTTTTCATGAATAAAAAGAAAAAGTGAAGCTTCATCACTTCATAAAAACATCACCTAATATTAACAAGACAATTAATATTAACATATAAAAGTTAATACTAATAGTAGCTCTTACTTGACTGAATTACTGAATTTGTGTTTGAATAAATCAAATTTGTATTTCATTTGTGAAGAAACAACTAGAATAATTAAATTGAAAGAAAATCAAATCAAACAACTGAATTTATTTTAGTTTGTATGGTTAATCTTATTTCATTTCATTTTTAAAGTGAAATCGAAATAAACAAAATCACATAATCCCAAAACCCCTCAATAGAAAGAAATTAATATACATTTTAGATGAATTCTATTTAGTTAATTTACAAAAAAAACTCATTATTCAAAATTCAACTTTTAAGATTAATTATTATGTGTGCACTTGCTCATATCTAAATTTTATAAAATGTGTATATTTAGCATATTTGAGAATAAGTATAAGAAAATGAGATTTAATGTTATTTTCCATTTTTGAAAAGTTAATGATAATCTATATTAGGTTAGATTTGTGCACAATAATAATAATAATAATAACAATAATAATAATAATAATTTTTTATTATTATTTTAATAAAAACAATATTAATATTAATAATAATAAATAAGAAGTAAATAAAAAAAATTATTTAAAAGTGAATATTTTTGCTTGAGTGTTATAAGCGGAATGGAATAATAAAGACGAAGCGGGAAAATATTGTATTTGGGATTTATAGAATCTAGAACAGCTTATCACTGAGTTGTTTAATAAGTAATACCTTAAATTACCCTTTGACTATAATTAATACATTAAACTTTTTTCCTTATTTGTTCAAGCATTGTTACTATTTTTGAAATTTCGATCCTATATATTGTAATGAGCAATTCTGATATTTTCACCAACTCATTATCAAATTCACAAAAAAATCATTTAGAAAAAAGGCATCAACAACAATCAACAAACAAAATGGCTAACGAAGGACTCGCAACGAATAATGCAGGTATTTGGTACTTTCAATGCAGGTACGACGATGAGGTGTTCACTTAAAGCCAAGGGCTCGGCGGGCATCAACATAAGCAAATGCGTCAAGGAACATGGAAAAGATGTGAGTCCCATCAAAAAAAAAATTGTCCCTTCGATGAAATTCCCAAACTTTACCGTAGGTTGGGAACACGTAAATCTACCCCTACTGTGTTACCCGGTGAGGGACGATTTTACCGTTCCCGTTCAAAGAGAAATTTTGGTCATGCACGAACTACTTTTGACAAATCACAACAAGCCATAAAGTTGCAGAAACCTGCACCTACACCTGATCCCTTTCTTATTGAGGCAAATTGTTTCATCCATTTTGTTGAGCAAATGGGGATCAACGAGGATATGAATGTTGGATTGGTCACAAAAGATGATATATCAATTCCAACATCTAGCAGGAGTTCTAGTACTGCTACTAAAGATTTGATGAGTGAGAAGGACAATGAAGATCAAGAAGTGGAGTAGCTTACCAAAGAGATTCAAATTTGAATTTTTCAATAATCATGGGTTAGGTTGGGTTGGTTAGTTTTGTTTTCGTCTTCATTCAATGTTTATTGCAATTCTTGATTTCCATTTAACTTAATGTTTTTAGCCCTTTTGTAGTTTTTGAATCCATGTCTGGTATCCTTTATTTTTGTGTTGAATGTAATGGATGGTGTTTTTATCTCATTTATGTTTTGGACAAAAAGAGTAATCTATAATTACTTGTATCTTTTTTAGCAAGTTGACCAAATTTGGAATGGTAATATTTTGTTTGACATTTATATAATTATTTATTAACCTATAAATATATACATGGCTAGCTTCAAGAAGATATAATCAAGAGATACAAATTAATTTTATCTCTTTTTTAATAAAAATAAAAGAACCTTGGAATAATGGTTAACAAAAACAAGATAACTGTTGAATCAAGTTTTCATATAAAATGCTAATGTAGCTAACAAATTATTTGTCAAATGTGCAAAAGAAATTCATTAACTAGTCAAAAATTAGTTAACCTTCAATAAATTCTTTTTCCGTTACTAAGTCACTAAAATATATCTTTAGGTGTTCATTTTTGATATATTAAAAACATCTTAAATGAAAATCTATGATATCCCACTGAATTTTTATATTGTTACTTGGTAGTATATGTAATCTCTTAATTCAGTTTAACATAGCAAAAATTATGTCGCCTTTCTATATATTTTTACCTTCTAAAAACAGTTAAAATGTATCACCAAGTGTTTGTATTTCTCATTGTGACTTCTTTTCATAACGAAATAAAAAAATGAAAAAAATTATAAGTCTATTGTGATTTTATACAAAAAAAAAGTGTTAGAAAACTGATTCTAATATGTCAAAAGATTTATTGTGTAGATTCTAATTTCTAGTTTTATAGTAGAATAGTCTGTTGAATTCTGTGGATACACAAATTTTTTTTCTTCAAAAAAAGTTATATTCTAACCTTAAATTTACAAGAATTTATATTTTTTATGAATAAAAAAAAAAGTGAAGCTTCATCACTTCATAAAAACATCACCCAATATTAAAAAGACAATTAATATTGACATATAAAAGTTAATACTAATAGTAGCTCTTATTTGACTGAAATACTGAATTTGTGTTTGAATAAATCAAATTTGTATTTCATTTGTGAAGAAACAACTAGAATAAATAAATTGAAAGAAAATCAAATCAAACAACTGAATTTATTTTAGTTTGTATGATTAATCTTATTTCATTTCATTTTTAAAGTGAAATCAAAATAAACAAAATCACTTACTCCCAAAACCCCTCAGTAGAAAGAAATTAATATACATTTTAGATGAATTCTATTTAGTTAATTTACCAAAAAAACTCATTATTCACAAGTCAACTTTTAAGATTAATTATTATGTGTACACTTGATCATATCTAAATTTTATAAAATGTGTATATTTAGCATATTTGAGAAGAAGTATAAGAAAATGAGATTTAATGTTATTTTCCATTTTTGAAAAGTTAATGATAATCTATAATAGGTTAGATTTGTGTACAATAATAATAATAATAATAATAATAATAATAATAATAATAATAATAATAATAATAACAACAACAACAATAATAATAATAATAATAATAATTTTTTATTATTATTTTAATAAATAACAATATTAATATTAATATTAATAATAATAAATAAGAAGTAAATAAAAAAAATTATTTAAAAGTGAATATTTTTACTTGAGTGTTATAAGCGGAATGGATTAATAAAGACGAAGCGGGAAAATATTGTATTTGGGATTTATAGAATCTAGAACAGGTTATCACTGAGTTGTTTAATAAGTAATACCTTAAATTACCCTTTGACTATAATTAATACATTAAACTTTTCTCCTTATTTGTTCAAGCATTGTTACTATTTTTAAAATTTCGATCTTATATATTGTAATGAGCAATTCTTATATCCTCACCAACTCATTATCAAATTCACAAAAAAGATCATTTAGAAAAAAGGCATCAACAACAATCAACAAACAAAATGGCTAACGAAGGACTCGCAACGAATAATGCAGGTATCTGCTACTTTCAATGCATGTACTGCGATGAGGTGTTCACTTCAAGCCAAGGGCTCGGCGGGCATCAACATAAGCACATGCGTCAAGGAACATGGAAAAGAGGTGAGTCCCATCAAAAAAAATTATCCCTTCGATGAAATTTCCAACCTTTACCGTAGGTTGGGAACACGTAAATCTACCCCTACTGTGTTACCTGGCGAGGGACGATTTTACCGTTCCAGTTCAAAGAGAAATTTAGGTCATGCACGATCTACTTTTGACAAATCACAACAAGCCATAAAGTTGCAGAAACCTGCACCTACACGTGATCCCTTTCTTATTGAGGCAAATTGTTTCATCCATTTTGTTGAGCAAATGGGGATCAACGAGATATGAATGTTGGATTGGTCACAAAAGATGATATATCAATTCCATCATCTAGCAGGAGTTCTAGTACTGCTACTAAAGATTTGATGAGTGGGAAGGACAATGAAGATCAAGAAGTGGAGTAGCTTACCAAAGAGATTCGAATTTGGATTTTTGAATAATCATGGGTTGGGTTGGGTTGGTTAGTTTTGTTTTCGTCTTCATTCAATGTTTATTGCAATTCTTGATTTCCATTTTACTTTATGTTTTTAGCCCTTTGTAGTTTTTGAATCCATGTTTGGTATCCTTTATTTTTGTGTTGAATGTAATGGATGGTGTTTTTATCTCATTTATGTTTTGGACAAAAAGAGTAATCTATAATTACTTGTATCTTTTTTTAGCAAGTTGACCAAATTTGGAATGGTAATATTTTGTTTGACATTTATATAATTATTTATTAACCTATAAATATATACATGGCTAGCTTCAAGAAGATATAACCAAGAGATACAAATTAATTTTATCTCTTTTTTAATAAAAATAAAAGAACCTTGGAATAATGGTTAACAAAAACAAGATAACTGTTGAATCAAGTTTTCATATAAAATGCTAATGTAGCTAACAAATTATTTGTCAAATGTGCAAAAGAAATTCATTAACTAGTCAAAAATTAGTTAACCTTCAATAAATTCTTTTTCCGTTCCTAAGTCACTAAAATATATCTTTAGGTGCTCATTTCTGATATATTAAAAACATCTTAAATGAAAATCTATGATATCCCACTGAATTTTTAGATTGTTACTTGGTAGTATATGTAATCTCTTAATTCAGTTTAACATAGCAAAAATTATGTCGCCTTTCTATATATTTTTACCTTCTAACAACAGTTAAAATGTATCACCAAGTGTTTGTATTTCTCATTGTGACTTCTTCTCATAACGAAATAAAAAAATGAAAAAAATTATAAGTCTATTGTGATTTTATACAAAAAAAAAGTGTTAGAAAACTGATTCTAATATGTCAAAAGATTTATTGTGTAGATTATTTCCATTATATCTTGTTAATCCATATTAATGCATTAATTGTGATTAGATACCAAACTTGATTAATACCTACTTATTAATAAATTCTCCTCATAATAATCTAAATGATTTTGCTTAATTGTTTGAAGTGACAATTGATTCTACTTAAATATTGTCATTATTATTTAGTTGAATTTTTAAACGTTTTAAATTGTTATATATATATATATATATATATATATAAAATACATATCTTAGAGAGGACGAAAAATTTAAAAAAATACTTCATATATCCTTTTGTGCTGGTTTTTCTCGTTAAATCTTTGCTAATTTCTAATTTCTAGTTTTATACTAGAATACTCTGTTGAATTCTGTGGATACACAATTTTTTTTCTTCAAAAAGAGTATATTGTAACCTTAAATTTACAAGAATTTTTATTTTTCATGAATAAAAAAAAGTGAAGCTTCATCACTTCATAAAAACATCACCCAATATTAACAAGACAATTAATATTGACATATAAAAGTTATTCCTAATAGTAGCTCTTATTTGACTGAATTAATGAATTTGTGTTCAAATAAATCAAATTTGTATTTCATTTGTGAAGAAACAACTAGAATAAATTAAATTGAAAGAAAATCAAACCAAACAATTGAATCTATTTTAGTTTATATGTTTAAACTTATTTCATTTCACTTTTAAAGTGAAATCGAAATAAACTGAATCACTTACACCCTTAACCCCTCAATAGAAACAAATTAATATATTTTTAGATGAATTCTATTTAGTTAATGTACAAAAAACTCACTATGCACAAGTCCACTTTTAAGATTAATTATTTTGTGTGCACTAGATAATCTCTAAATTGATAAAATGTGTTTAATGGTTCTATACTTTCGTTTGAATTCTTAGTAATATTTGAGAATAAGTATAACAAAAGGAGACCTAATGTTATTTTGTATTGTAGATGATAATAATAATAATACTATTAACAATAACAACAACAACAACAACAATAATAATAATAATAATAATTAATGAGAAGTACATAAAAAATATTTAATAGTGGACATTTTTGTTTGAGTGTTATAAACGAAATAGATAAAAAGAAGACGCAGCTGGAAAACATTGTATTTGAGATTTATAAAATCTAGAACAGGTCATTACATAGTTATTTTTTTTAAGTAATACCTTAAATTTTGATTAAAATAATACATTAAATTTTTTTCCTTATTTGTTCAAGCATTGTTGTCATTTTTTTAAAGTTTCGATCCCATATATTTCAATGAGCGACTTTTATATTCTCGCCAACTCATTATCAAACTCACCAATAAAATTATTTAGGAAAAAGACATCAATAACAATGAACAAGCAAAATGGCTAACGAAGGTCTCACAATGAATCATGCAGATATTCGGTACTTTCAATGCAAGTACTCCGATGAGTGGTTCATTTCAAGCCAAGGGCTTTGTGCGCACCAATGTAAGAACATGCCTCAAGAAACATGGTAAAGAGCTGATTTGCATCCAAAAATATTTTGTCCCTTCGATGAAATTCTTAACCTTTACCGTAGGTTGGGAAAACGCAAATCCACTCATACAGTGTTACCCTGTGAGGGATGCTTCTACCATTTTCGTTCAAAGAGAAATCTTAGCCATCCATGATCTTCTTTGGACAATTCACAACAAGCCACAGTGTTGCAGGTACATGCACCTACACCTGATTCCTTTCTTGTTGAGGCATATTGCTTTATCCATTTTGTTGACCATATAGGGATCAACATTGATACGAATGTTGAATTGACCACAACAGATTATATCTCAGCTCCATAATCTAGCAGAAGTTCTAGTAGTGTTACTAAAGATTTGATGAGTGAGAAGGACAATGAAGATCAAGAGGTCGAGTAACTTACCAAAGAGATTCGACTTGGGATTTTTGAGTGACCATTTGTTGGGTTGGTTTGTTTTATTTTGTTATCATTTCATTCAATGTTTATTGCAATACTTGTTTTTCATTTAAATTTATGTTTTTAGTCCTTTTGTACTTTCAGTATACATGTATCTTATCCTTTATTTTTGTGTTAAATGTAATGAGTGGTGTTTTTATCTCATTTGTTTTTTGGACAGTAAGAGTAATGTAATTACTTGTATCTTTTTTAGCAAGTTGACCAAATTTTGAATAATATTTAGTTAGACATTTTTATAATTACTCATTTAAACTATTGATATATACATGGCTAGCTTCCAAAAAAATAACCACGAGATAAATAATTTTATCATTTTTTCAAAAAAAAGAAAAGAAAAACCTTAGGATGATGGTAAACAGAAACAAGATAACAGTTGAATCAAGTTTCATATTAAATGCTAATGTAGTATAACGACTCAGACCGTCGTGATTGACTTCCACATTAATACTACGGTGAGAGACCACTACTACCATCCAACTAAAGCAATTAATCTAATAATAAGACATTTAAGTTATGAAAGCAAGTTAAATAAACTAAGAGGTTTCCATAAACTGTAACTAGGAATCTAAAGATCTAAGTAAACAAACGCGGAAGTAAACAAATGCGGAAGTAAACAACCTAGAACCTTAAAGTCAATGAACCAAAACATCCAATAACGATCCAATCTAAACAATAAATACAAATGAACTAATCCACTAATCTAAAACAAAGGTCTATGTCCGGTAAGGGTGGACAAAGACGAAAGATAATCTCATGGCAGCCTGGAAGATTTTCTCACCCTTGAATTCGATGAGACAATCTTTTATATACTTAGAGAGGTCTGTCAATAGACACTTGAAGATGCCATGTACTCAACAAAAATATGAGTAAGTGCAGAATCAGTACACAACCACAATATACTTGTAGGATCAAGCAGCTATTCCACTAGTGTAAAATAAACAAGTCAAGGAACATTGTAATCACATGTATATATGACAACGTATACAACATTATCAACATGACAATTGAACAATACATTTCACATTTATCATCACATTATTGGTCCTCTCACGGAAGCTAAACCCTAACAGTTAACTCGCTGAAAAGTGGCAATCCAATCCCATAATTATGCCGCAATGTTGCACTCCGATCCAATGTTGTGACGGAACGTGAAAACCCGATCAAATGTTATGCCAGAATGTGGCAACCAATCTCATTTAGCTTGCTGGAACGTGGAAATTTGACCCCTATTCACACACTTTAATCCCCATCACAAGTATATAATCAAGATCATACTTTTATATCACGATTTCATGTCTACATCATTCATCTATCTCATTTACAACAAGTGTGATCAATATTGCAACATTCATACATATAAAAGTATAACAATGAAGCAAGAAAATGCATACATACAATCATGAAATCACAATCATAACCAACATCAAAACAAGCTTGAAACATTAAGAAACTTGATTCTTTCCTTTCTATATTCGTTTCCGCTTGTTCTTGGTCTACAAACAATAAATAACATGCAGAAATCAATAAAAAATCACTAATTACCCGGATTACTAACAATGCTCACAACCCTTTTTCATACTCATGATCTCTAGTATCTTAATTGGGGTTGATTCCACAATAGAATATATCAAGATTATCCTTCCCATCATTATTTACTCATTCTATCATGTTTTATGGATTAAAAAACGATTTTGGAGAGTTTAACACGTACCTTTAGCCTCAAGAATGGTGGAAAATGAGTTTGAGCTGCCTGGGGTCGTTCCTTATCTCTAAAAATCAAAAAGTGTCAAATAAGATCTTTAGGGGTTTTATTGGCGACTTAATTTGTGCCTGTCCCGCTACAACGGGACTCATCCCATTGTAGCGACAGTGCCACAAAGGGACTCATCCCACTGTATTGGTGGTACTTCAATGGCCTAAAGTCCTGCTACAATGACATTTTTTGAAACAATGAGCCCTCCCTATAAATCTACGATTTTAAGTCCCGTTTTGTACGCCACATCGGTCGCCTACCCCGCTACAGCAGAAACAATCCCATTACAATGGCCCAAAATAAAACATACAGCTCATTCGCATAATTGTAGAGTCCCAATTTACAACCCACCTCCATTCCACTAGGTGCAGAAAATACCCTTCACGCTACGATCAATTCCCAGAGCTCTACCCACTCAAATTTAATTCCACAAAATCATACGTTCATTGACGAGTTATCTAACCATTCATTTAACCAAGTTTATAATCAAGTCACTCGATTGCTACCAGATTTCCTTACACCATAAAGACTCTGATTTCCTCCAAATCTGGACAAGGTTGGGAAAAATTCAAATACTGCAAAAAGTTTTTACAGCCTCAATTTTTCCCTTGTTGGCATTTCTATAATGATGAAATCTGATTGTTACAATCTAAACCAATTTACTCATCACTCGTCTCCCAGTGACAAAACTAAGAATAGGCTAAGGGAAGAATAAAGGTACATTCCACAAATAATTAGGGATACATGCCTCGTATGTCCCGCTTGGTTTCCTAAGCAACTTCTTCCACCGTACGTTGCTTCTATTGAACTTTCACGAAATTAATATCCTTGATCCTCAACTTACGCACATCAGATCAGGAATAGACATGGGTTCCTCCTCATATTAAAGGTATTTATCTAGCACGATTGAGTCCCACTTGATGATATAATCACCGCCACCATGATTCTTTTTCAACACAGACACATAAAATACCGGATGAACACTTGATAGATTATGGGGTAGAGACAATATATATGCCACCAGCCCTAAACATTCCATAACCTCAAATGGAAAAATGTATCACGGGCTTAACTTGCCCTTCTTAAAAAATCTCATCACTCTTTTCATAGGTGACACTTTGAGAAGAACATTCTCCTCAATTGGAAACTCCATGTCTCTTATCTTATGATCTGCATACTTATTTTGTCTACTCTGGGCTGCTAAAGGTTTAGCTTGAAAACTTCTTACCTTGTCTTGAGCATCCTTCACTAAGTCAATCTCCACAGGTTTCAGATATCTAGCCTCGAACCAACCTATGGGTGATATACACCCTCTCCATATAATCCCTCAAATGGTGTCATATCAAAGTTGGACTAATAGCTATTATTATAAAAGAACTCAAACAAAGGTAAGAACTTAAACCATTGCCCTCCAAAATCAATCACACATGACATCAACATGTCTTATAACACTTGGATAGTCCTCTCAGATTATCCATCCATCTGTGGATGAAAGGTTGTACTAAAATTGATTTGGATGCCAAATTCATCATCCAGTTTCCTCCAAAACATGGAAGTGAATTGGGTACCGCAATCTAGGATGATTGAAAGAGGCACTCCATGAAATTTCACTATCTCCTTCACATAAATCTTAGACAATTGTTCCGCATTATAATATATTTTTACTAGGATAAAATGAGATGACTTAGTCAATGTATTAACCACAATCCAAATAGAATCAAATTTCCCCATGTTCTTGAGAAGACCAACCAAAAAAATCCATGACTATTATTTTTCACTTTCATTCCAGAATTGACATTCTTTTAAGTAAACCCGCAGACCTTTGGTGTTCATACTTCACTTATTGGAAATTTTGACACTTCTCCACAAACTCCTCTATGTATTTCTTCATGACCGACCACCAATAAATCCATTTGAGATCTCTATACATCTTTGTCACCCCCGATGAAAGGAATATCGTGAACCATGAGACTTTGCCAATAAATTTTGAATCAATCCATCAACTCGAGGAGCACAAATCCTTGGTTTCACAATAAGTGCACCATTCGCATCGAGAGTGGTCTCCTGTGCCTTACTATTCACCATCTTCTCCTTAAGTTCCTCAAAATCTTCATCCTCAAGTTGTTTGACCTTGATCTCCTCAACCAATGTGGCCTTAGCTTCAATGCTAGCTAAAACCCCGTGTCTTTCAAAGATGCTCAACTACATGAACTTTGACTCTAGGGTCTGAATCTCCTTGGTCAAAGGTCGCTTGGATACACTCAAATAAGCTAAGCTACCCTTACTTACTATTTTTTTACTCAACGCATCTGCCACCATATTAGCTTTGCCCAAATGGTATTGAATGATCACATCGTAATCCTTGAGTAACTCTATCCATCTTCGTTGTATCAAATTCATATATTTTTTAGTGAACACATGTTGCAAACTATGATTATCAGTAAACACTTCACACTAAACACCATAAAGATAATGAAACCAAATCTAAATTTCAAATACCACCACTACTAGTCCAAGTCATATATTGGATAATTCCTTTCATGTACCTTTAGTTGGCGCAACGCATAGGTGATCACATTCTTATATTGCATTAACACATCGCCCAATCCAGAATGAAAAGCATCACAATAAACTATAAAGTCGTTACCTTACACCGATAATGCTAAGATAGGTGCGATAGTCTAGAGAGTCTTGAGATTTTGAAGGCTCTCCTCACATTTTTCAATCCATTCAAATGGTATCTCCTTCTTAGTCATATTAGTCAAATGAGTGGAAATATATGCAAAATTCTTCACAAACCGACGGTAGTAGCAAGTGAGCCCTACAAAACTCCTAACTCCGTAACAGAGCTAGGTTGAACCTAATTTTTAACCGCTTCAATCTTTTGAGGATCTACCATTACCTCTTCTTTCGAAACTACATGCCCAAAAATTCAACAGAAGTCAACCCAAATTAACACTTGGAAAATTTTGCATACTTGTTTCCCAAGAACACGTAGAACAATACGAAGATGGTTGGCATTCTCTCCTTCACTCTTCGAATAGACCAAAATATCATCAACGATAACTATCATAAATGAATCAAGAAATGGATTGAACACCCCATTCACCAAACTCATGAAAGTCGTAGGCGCATTAGTCAAACAAAAAAACATCACCAAAATTTTTTATACTACCCATAACTAGTTCTAAATGATGTCTTGGGCACATCTTCTGGCCTAATTTTTAACTGATGGTATATGGATATTAAATCAATTTTTGAGAAGAGTGATGCACCTTGCAATTGGTCGAAAAGATCATCCATTTGAGACAAATGATACTTGTTTCGAGTAGTGACTTTATTCAAATTCTAATCTATACACATTCTCACACTTCCATCCTTTTTCTTAATAAACAACATTGGACACCCTATGGAAAGCACTAGGTCTAATAAATCCGTTATCAAGAGGCTCTTGGATTTGGGCCTTAAGCTCTTATAATTTTGTCGGAGTCATGTGGTATGGACGGATGTAAATGGGATGACTTCTAGGCTCCAAATCAATAAAAAAAAATCTATATCTCTATCCAGAGGCATACTAGGCAAATTGGTTGGAAACATTTCTCTAAATTCCAACACTACAGGAATAGACTCAATAAATGGAGACTCAACCTCAATATCCCGGATATGAGCCAAAATAGTTAAACAACCTAGCCCTACCAGTTTCCTAGCCCGAATAGAGGATATGATCTTAACTTGCTTACGCTTGTACACCCCTTCTCACTCTAATTTTTCCCTATC
The DNA here is from genome assembly GCF_036512215.1 of Solanum lycopersicum. NCBI lineage: Eukaryota > Viridiplantae > Streptophyta > Magnoliopsida > Solanales > Solanaceae > Solanum > Solanum lycopersicum. The sequence goes on from NC_090807.1 coordinate 47,159,474, forward strand.
AAAAATTTGTAGAGTTACTGAGTCGGTATTACAATTTAACACAACATGACATAGGGGACAACCAATTCATACCTAAGATAATATCAAAGTCATCCATATCCAAAATTACCAAATCATCCCAAGTTTGAAAACCCATAAACAAAATAGGACAAGCACGACAGACATGTGTGACTATGACTAACTCTCCAATTGGAGGTAGAAACATGTATGGGGCATCAAGCATATCACAGATCATATCAAACTTAGAGGAAAAAATCACATAGATCAATAAGAATAAGTAGAATCCGTATCAAATAAAACGTTAGCTATCCGGTCACTGAAAAAAAGAGTAATTGGGATCATCGCGTCTGACGTCTCTGCTGCATTCTTTGTCGAAAAAGCATAACATTGAGATCTATCATCTTGCAAACCACGTACCTGCATGGTTTCACATTAACTCTACCTGCATTACCATTACCATTTCCTACTTCACGACCTCTCTGATTACCTCATTGCCCACCTTGTTGACGCCCTCGACCGTTATTACCATTCCATGTGGTACCACTACTCTAGACTGTTGCTGCGCAAAATCTAACACGCGTGGATGGGGACAATCTCTTCTCATATGTCCAAGTTCTTCACATTTATAACATATACAATGAGAGAATGGCTTGCTGTGCGTCGAAAGCGCGACTTCTTGTCTATCCTGAAAACTATAAGATGAGTTTCCTAGAAAGTTACCTATAGAGGCGGGCATAATGGACTGAATTGTGTTGGCTGCAGCATTGGCATACCGGATCCCTTAGAATATGAACCTTGGAAATATCAAGAATTCTTAGCTCTCTTAGCTAACACCTTAGCCTGACCGTCTCGCCTCAACCCCTCCAGTTTCTTCACATAGTATGTTACTTCATTGAAGCTCTTCCCTACAGAAGTCATATAGACATATAGCACTTGTAACTCAGAATTCAATCCCTGAATAAATGATTGAATCTTGTCCTCCTCTACAGTCACAACTGCGAAGGATATCTATACAAGGCATAAAACTTTGCCTCACAAGCAGCCACAGACATATCACCTTGCTCTAATGCTATAAACTCATCCTTTTACGATCCCTCATCTAGGCACATATTTTTCCAAGAACGGAGCATGAAACTGGGTCCAAGTGAGAGGAGGTAAGGTAGAATATGTGCATTCCATATAAGCTCTCCACCATTGCTTGGCCTTACCTTGAAGTTGATAGGAATCGAACTCAACCCCATGTTGGTGAATAATGCCCAATTTATACAGCCTATTATAACAATATAAGATGAACTCATACGCATCTTTAGTCTCCAAACCAAGTAATACAGAAGTCTTAAGCTTTAATAACTTAGTCAACATGTCATGCTCATTCCATGTCATAACTGAACCCAACAAAGGATGGAAGAAAGCATCATAACCTCCAGTTTTGTACGTCTTGGGTGCCGTGCTGGAACAGGGGGAGTAGCAATATTTGAGTTGCTTGGGCGGGAGCATTCCAGGACCAGCCAACCCTTTTAAGAATGATAAAAGTTGTTGAGCCAACACAAGGTCCATAGGAGGAACGCCTGCATTTCCAGCCGATACCCCTTCCTCTTGTCAAATATCCTCAAATTCCTCATTCCCTTCCATATCTTCATGTTACGCAAGAGAGTTTCATTCATGGGCACATTCTCAATAGGTACCACATATACCGCGGGTGCTTCTCTTCCATGAACTCTACCCCTAGATCTTCCTCTACCCCTACCTTAACCACGACCTCTCGCTACAGGTTCCTTAACCGGAGCATTGATGGAAGTTGCGGTCCTAGCGACATTGAACCTAGTATTAACCATCTGTGGATAGAAGAATGAAGGAGGTTCAATAAAGGAGAAAGGAGAAAATACAGAGGTTTCCTAAAGTCCTATAGTCTATCAAATAAAAGTAAAGATGTCCCTATACCATTCCGCTAGACTCATTTAGCTACATCGAGATCAACGAACCTATGCTTTAACTTTGTCACAACCTAGACCATCGTGATTCACACCCACACGAACACTCCAGTGGGAGAACTACTACTACAATCCAACTAAATCAATTAACTTCACACTAAGACATTTAAGTTACAGAATCAAGTTAAATAAACTAAGTATAGGTTTCCATAAACTTTAACAAGGATTCTAAAGAACAATATAAATAAATGCAAAAGTAAACAACCTAAAATCAGAAACTCAATATACAAAAACATCTAATAAAGATCCAAGTCTAAATAAGAAATACTAATGAACTAATACACTAATCTAAAATAAATGTCTATGCCCTGAAAGGATGGACATAGGCAAAAGGAAATCCCATGGAAGCTTAGAAAATTTGCCTCACCATTGAATTCGATGCGACGATCTTTAATTTCTTTAGCGAGGTCTATCAGTAACTACTTGAAGATGTCCGATACTCAACAAAATTAAGATCAAGTGCAGAATCAGTTTACAACCACAGTATACTTGTAGGATCACGTGACTATTTCACTAGTGTAACATAAATAAGTCAAGCAACATTATAATCACATGCATATGTAACAATGTATACAACATTATCAACATGAAAATTCAACAATGCATTTCACAATTATCATCATATAAGTGGTCCTCTCACGGAACCCAAACCCAAACAGGTAGCTGCCGAAACGTGGCAATCTGATCCCACAATTATCTCGAAACGTGGCAATTTGATCCAATGTTGTGTAGGAACGTGGCAACCTAATCAAAATTTATGATGGTATGTGGCAATCGATCCCTGTCAGCATGCCAGAACCTGGCAATCCGATCTCCATTCACACACCACAATCACCATCCCAAGTATATCATCAAGATCATACATGTATATCATGATTCATGGCTACATCATTCATCTATATAATTTACAACAAATGTGATGAACACTGCAATATTTGTACATATACAAGTATCACAATGAAACAAGAACATGCATACATCACACAATCATGAAATCACAACCATTGCCTACCTCGAAACAAGCTTGAAACCTTAAGAAACTTCATTCTTCCCTTTCCAAATTCGTTCCGCTTGTTCATGGCCTACAAATAATTAATAACATACAAAAATCAATAAAAATCACTAGTTACCCGGATTATTAACAACACTCACAACTTCTGATTATACAAATGATCTCTAGTATCTAGATTGGGGTTGTTTCCACCATAGAATCTATCAACAAACCCTTCCCCATCAATATTGACTCATTCTATCACGTTCTATTGATTGAAAAATGGATTCAAAGAGTTAAAAGCTTACTTTTAGCCTCAAGAACGGTAGAAAATGAGTTAGAGTAGCTTAGGGATCGTTCCTTAACTTTAAAAGACAAAAAGTGTCAAATAAGATCGTTTAGGGGTTCTATTAACAACTAATTCGCACCTATCCTGCTACAGCGGCACTCATCGTGTTGTAGCGGCGGCGCCACAGTGGCCTAAAGTCCCACTACAGCGGCATTTAAGAAATAGTGAGACCTCTCCAAAAATCCAAGATTTTAAGTCCCGTCTCGTCCGCCACAAGGCTCGCTATCTCGCTACAGCGGCCAAACATGAAATAGAGCTCATTCGCATAATTTCAAAGTCCCAGTTTAAAACACATATTCATTCCACTACGCTCAGAAAATACCCTTCACTCTAAGATTGATTCACCGAGCTTTACTACTCTAATTCAATTTCGTAAAATCGTACAAGTTCGTTAACGAGTTATCTAACTATTCATGTAGCCAAATTTATAATCAAATCACTCGATTGCTACTAGATTTTCCTAGACCTTAAAGACTTTGATTTCCTCCAAATCTGGACAAGGTTGAGAAAAATTCAAATACTACAAAAAGTTTTTTCGACCCCATTTTTCTCCTCGTTGGGATTTCTATAACGAAGGAACCCGATTGTTACATGTAGAAAACAAATTATTTGTCAAATGTGAAAAATTTATTCATTAACTAGTAAATTATTAGACAAGCTTCAATAAATAATTTTTCGATTACTAAGACACTAAAATATTTATTTAGGTTTTTTACTACTGATACATTTAAAATATCTTAAGTGATAATCTAATATATTTCAATGAACTTTTATATTGCTACATAATAATATATGTAATCTCTTAAATTATTTTAACATAGCAAAAAATATGTCATTTTTCTATATAATTTAACCTTCTAAAAACATTTAAAATATATATCACCAGGTGTTTGTATTTCTCATTGTGACTTCTTCTCATAATGAAATAAAAAGAATGAAAAAACTTTTAAATTTTGTCCAAGTCTATTGTTGTTTTATATGCAAAAAAAAGTGTTAGAAAATTGATTCTAATATGTCAAAAGATATGTTGTGTAGATTCTTTCCTTCTTGTTAATCTCTTTTGATGTATTTATTGTGATTACATACAAAACTTGATTAATACCACTAATTAATTTGTTCTCCTCGTAATAACAATAATGAGTTTGCTTAATTATTGAAGTAACAATTGATTCTACTTAAATATTGTCATTATGGTTAGTTGACTTTTAAATGTTCTAAATTGTTAGCTTTGTGTCAATTTTCATGGCTTATATATATCATTCTTCAACTTATCTTAGAGAGGCAGAAAAATAAAAAAAAAACTTTCTATATCTTTTTGTGCTAGATTTTCCTCGTTAAATTTTTGCTAGTTTTTCACTTTTAGTTTTATACTAGAAAAGGTAGTTGAATTGTGGGGATACACAACCTTTTTTTTTAACAAAGAGTATATTCTAATTGTAAGAATCTATATTTTTCATGTATAAAAGTAAGTGAAGCTTCATCACTTCATAAAAACTGATCCCAATATTAACAATTAATTAATATTGACATATAAAAGTTAATTCTAATAGTAGCTCTTATTTGACTAAATTAATGAACTTGTGATTAAATAAATCAAATTTGTATTTCATTTGTGAAGAAAAAACTAGACTAGTTAAATTGAAAGAAATCCAAATCAAACAACTGAAATTGTTTTAGCTTGTATGTTTAAACCTATTTCATTTCATTTTTAAAGTGAAAATCAAAATAAATAGAATTGCTAACTCCCTACACCTTAATAGGAAAAAAAATTAATATATTTTTAGATAAATTTTATTTAGTCAATGTACAAAAGACTCACTATTCACAAGTCAACTTTTAAGATTAATTATTTTGTATGCACTTGGTCAAATTCAAATTTATAAAATGTGTTTATCTAAAATAATGGTTCTTACATTTGTTTGAGTTCTTAGTAATATTTAAGGATAAGTATGAGAATATTGAGATTTAATGTTATTTTCCTTTGTTGAAAAATTAATAATAATCTATAAATAGTTAGATCAGTGCATAATAATAATAATAATAATAATAATAATAATAATAATAATAATAATAAGATAAGAATAAGAATAAGAATAAGAATAAGAATAAGAATAAGAATAATAATAAATGAAAAGTAAATAAAAAATCTTATTTAAGATGAACATTTTTGTTTGAGTGTTATAAGCAAAATAGATAAAAAGAAGATGAAGCAGGAAAACATTGTATTTGAAATTTATAAAATCTAGAATGGGTCATCACTGAGTTGTTTTTCTAAGTAATACCTTAAATTACCCTTTGACTATAATAATACATTAAACTTTTTTCCTTATTTGTTCAAGTATCGTTACAATTTTTTTAAAGTTTCGCTCGTATATATTCAATGAAAAAATTTTATATCTTCACCAACTCATTATCAAATTCACCAAAAGAAAAGTCATTAAGGAAAATACATCAATAACAATCAACAAGCAAAATGGCTAATCAAGGTCTCACAACGAATCCTGTAGGATTTGATACTTTCAATGCAGGTAATGTGATGAGGTGTTCACTTCAAGCCAAGGGCATGGTGGGCACCAACGTAAGTACATGATGCAAGGAACATGGAAAAGAGGTGAGTCCCATCAAAAAATATTTTATCCCTGCGATGAAATTTCCAAACTTTTATCGTAGGTTGGAAAAACGTAAACTCACTCCTATTGTGTTACCCGGTGAGGGATGCCTTTATATTTCCCATTTAAAGAGAAATCTTGGACATCCACAATCTACTTTTGAAAAATCACAACAAGTTACAGTGTTGCAGGTACATGCACCTAACCCTGATCCTTTTCTTATTGAGGCAAATTGTTTTATCCATTTTGTTGAGCATATGAGGATCAACATGGATATGAATGTTGAATTGGCCACAACAGATGATATATCAGTTCCACCATCTAGCCTGAGTTCTAGAAGTGTTACTAAAGATTTGATGAGTGAGAAGGACACTAAAGATCAAAAGGTCGAGTAACTTACCAAAGAAATTCGACTTTGGATTCTAGAGTGATTATCGGTTGGGTTGATTTGTCTAGTTTTGTTATCGTCTTCATTCAATTTTTATTGTAATACTTGTTTTTCATTTAAGTTTATCTTTTTAGCCCTTTTATGGTTTCAGTATTCATGTCGTTATCCTTTAATTTTATGTTAAATGTAAGGAAAGGTGCTTTTATCTCATATATTTTTTGGACAAAAAGAGTAATTTATAATCACTTGTATCTTTTTTTAGCAAGTTGACCAAATTTTGAATAATTCTTAGTTTGACATTTACATAAGTACTCATTTAAACTACAGATATATACATGGCTAGCTTCCAAAAAGATAACCAAGAGACAAATTAATTTTATCTATTTTTTTTTTAAAAAAAAAACATTGGGATAATGGTATACAGAAACAAGATAAATGTGTTGAATCAAGTTTTCATATAAAATGTTATTGTAACTAACAAATTATTTGTCAAATGTGCAAAAGATATTCATTAACTAGTCAAAAATTTGACAAGTTTCAATAAATTATTTTTTCATTACTAAGGCACTAAAATATATGTTTAGGTGTTTACTACTAATACATTTAAAATATCTAAAGTGAAAATGTATGATATACTAATGAATATTTAGATTGTTACATGGTAGTATATGTAATCCTTTAATTCAATTTTAACATTAAAAAATTATGTCGTCTTTTTGTATAATTTTATCTTCTGAAAATAGTTAAAATGTATCACCAAGTGTTTGTATTTCTCATTGTGAAGTCTTCTCATCAAGAAATAAAAAGAATGAAAAAAATTATGAGTTTTGTCCAAGACTATTGTGACTTTATATGCAAAAAAAGTGCCGGAAAACTGATTCTAGTATGTCAAATGATTTGTTGTGTATATTCTTTCCTTGATATCTTGTTAAACCCTTTTGATGTATTTATTGTGATTAGATACTAAACTTGATTAATACCCACTAATTAATCTATTCTCCTCATAATAACCTTAAGTGATTTCGCTTAATTGTTTGAAGTGACAATTGATTCTAGTTAAATATTGTCATTATGGTTAATTGTCTTTTAAACGTTCTAAATAGTTAGCCTTGTGTTAGTTTTCATGACATATATATATCATTCTTCAACTTATCTCAGAGAGGTAGAAAAACAAAAAAAATATTTCTTGTATCCTTTTGGGCTAGGTTTTTCTCGTTAAATCTTTGATAGTTTCTTCGTCTAATTTTATACTAGAAAAACTTGTTGAATCTTGAGGATGCACAACTTTTTTTCCCACAAAGAGTATATTCTAACCTAAATTTACAAGAATCTCTATTTTTCATGTATATAAAAAAAAGTTAAACTTCATCACTTCATAAAAATATCACCCAGTATTAACAAGACAATTATATCACAAAAATATATTATAACAAATTATATAAGGTAATAATGATTAGATATCAATATATTTCTAATCATTCGTTTTGTATTGACAATTTTTTATATATATCATGAGGTCAAATCATTTAATTTCTGTTGAAATGTTCTCATAACCTACTAACATCTCCTTGGTTTTTTTCTTACAACAGTCGAATATTGAAAATGGTGTTCAAAAGCTTAATAATAATATTTTTTAATGTTAGTTTAAAAATAGACAAAAAGAAGACGAAGCGGTAAAACATTGTATTTGGGGTTTTTTTTAATCTAGAACAAGTTATCATTGAGTTGTTGTTTTTTTGAAATGATACCGTGAATTACCCTTTGACTATAATCAATACATAATACATTTTTCCTTATTTGTTCAAGTATTGTTTCCATTTTTTGAACTTTTCGATCTATATTTTTCAATGACCAATACTTATATCTTCACCAACTCATTATCATATTCACCAAAAAATCATTTAGGAAAAAGTCATCAACAAGCAAAATGGATAATCAAGCCCTCACAACGAATCCTTCATATATTTGGTACTTTCAATGCAGGTACTGCAATGAGGTGTTCACTTCAAGACAAGAACTTGGTAGGCAACAACGTAAGCACATGCCTAATGGAACATGGAAAAGAGGTGATTCCCGTCAAAAAATATTGTGTCCCTTCAATCAAATTCCTAACCTTTATCGTTGTTGGGCAAACGTAAATCCATTCCTACCCTGTGAGGGATGCTTTAACTGTTCCCATTGAAAGAGAAATCTTGACCATCCATGATTTACGTTTGACGAATCACAACAAGCCACAGTGTACCTGCACTTACACCTTATCCCTTTCTTATTGAGGCAAATTATTTTATCCATTTTGTTGAGACTATGGGGATCGACATGGATATGAATGTTGGATTGGCTGCAACAAGTGATATATTAATTCCATCATCTAGCAGGAGTTTTAGTAGTGTTACTAAGGATTTGATTAGTGAGAAGGACAATGATGATCAAGAGGTTGAGTAACTTACATAAGAGATTCGACTTTGGATTTTTGAGTGACCATGGATTTGGTTGGTTTTTAGGTTTGTTATCATTTTCATTCAATGCTTATCGCAATACCTGTTTTTCATTTAAGTTTATGTTTTTAGCCCTTTTGTGGTTTAAGTATCCATGTCTCGTATCGTTTATTTTTGTGTTAAATGTTATGGATGGTGTATTTATCTCCTTTTTTTTAAGACAAAAAGAGTAATTTATAATTACTTGTTGTTTTTTTTTGCAAGTTGACCAGATTTTGAATAATATTTAGTTTGACATTTATATAATTAGTCATTTAAACTACATATTCATGGCTAACTTTAAAAAAATATAACCACGAGATGAATTAATTTTATCAATTTTTTTTAAAAAAAAATTGGGATAATGGTAAACAGAAACAAGATAAATGTTAAGTCAAGTTTTCATATGAAATGCTAATGTACTTAACAAGTTAATTGTCAAATACGCAAAAGTTATTCATTAACAAGTCAAAAATTAGACAAGCTTCAATAAATTATTTTTCCATTACTAAGTGACCTTGGAGGTAATTATGTGTCTAATAACCAATTTATCCCATTTATATAGCTATGTTTGAGAGCATTCTCGATGTCGAAATTAAATTTTTAGAGTCTTTTAATGTTGCTTCTTCTAACAAATATAATTAGATGTTTTAGAGTGAAAAACAAAGAAACATGAGCCAAAATGTGACACCTGAACGGAGGTCGGAAAATAGAAGACAATGTTGCCAAAAAAATGGGCCAAGAAGCTTGAGAATACACTACAAATGAGCACATCCGCGTCATGGAGCTAATCCGTGTATGCAGAAGAAGGATTCCACTTTACAGTGGAGTCTGCGTTGGGAGTGCATCATAGACCTATTTCAGTTGTGTGTAAATTTAGGCGAGGGAATAGGGTGCGGACCTAGACACCAGAATCGGGCCACATGTTTTTAATTTTATACTATATTTAATTTAAGTGTGCTATTTTATATTATCAAGTTCCAAAAATATGGGAACACTTGGGAGTTAGGCGATTTTATTAGATTTTCTAGGGAATTTCTTCACCTTGGTAAACTTTGTATGAATACTAAACATTATTTCATCATCTTTTGTGCTATGAGTAGCTAAAATCCCTTATTATATGGTTGTAGATAAGATTAATGATCTATTACAATTTTTTTCTAGTATGAGAAGGGTTATCTTATGATTTGTGCTTGCATACTTGTTTTACTATTTTAATGTTTGATCAACAATAGGATAAACTTGTTGTCGCTCTTGAACTCGAAATATGAATAGAGGGATAGACCAAAGAATGTGAGAAGTATGTTCATTCTAGGTTACAGTCAAGAATGTTTCGTATATAGGATAGTCTTATACTTATATACCACGCTTGGTTATTATGTAAGATGAATGTTTAATGCTCCGTCATTGATTCATGACTAACCTCGCTCCAGTGATGTAGTTAGGTTGTAAATGGTGATAGGCGATTAGAGGTCGAAAAATCGTGATCATAATATAACCTTATTATCCATAATGAGGTTAACCCAACAAATACTAGACAAAATCAATATTACATCGGAAATCGATCTATGCTACAACCCTAGGATATCTTACCTAATTATGAACTTTTCTTGTTTAAAATTGTTTGATTAAAGTAACTAATTTTTGATAGTGTCTAATTAGTAGTTAAAAAAAAATTCTAAAAAGTATTTGCCACTTGAATAAATTTAGTTAATACATAAAAGAATTGTTATTTGCTGATTTGAAGTCCTTCGCATTCGACAATCCGACTCGAAAGAGTCAATATACTAGTAGAGTGACCATATGCACTTGCATGTGCTTTTAGATGCAACACTAAGGCACTAAAATATATCTTTAGGTGTTTACTATACATTTAAAATATCTTAAGTGAAAATCTATGATATCCCAATAAACTTTTAGATTGTTACAAGGTACTATACATAATCTCTCATATCATTTTAACATTAAAAAAAATTATTTCGTCTTTGTTTATAATTTTACCTTCTGAAAACAGATAAAATGTATTACCAGATGTTTGTGTTTCTCACTGTGCCTTGTTCTCATAAAGAAATAAAAAGGATGAAAAAAATTATAAGTTTTGTCCAAGTCTATTGCGGTTTTATATGCAAAATGTGTTAGAAAACTCATGCTAATATGTCAAAAGATTTATTGTACAGATTATTTCCTTTATATCTTGCTAATCTCTTTTGATATATTTATTGTGAATAGGTACCAAACTTAATTAATACCCACTAATTAATTTATTCTCCACATAATAACCTTAAATTATTTTGCTTAATTGTTTGAAGTAACAATTGATTCTACTTAAATATTGTTACTACGGTTAGTTGACTTTTAAACTTTCTAAATTGCTAGCCTTGTGTCAATTTTCATGGCATATATATATATATATATATATATATATATATATATATATATATATATATATATATATATATATATATATATATATATATATATATATATATATATATGTCGTTCTTCAAATTATCTTAGAGAGGCAGAAAAACAAAAAAAAAATATTTCCAATACTAGTACTTGTTGAATCTTGGGGATACACATTTTTTTTCCACAAAGAGTATATTTTAACCTTAAAATTACAAGAATCTATATTTTTCATGTATAAAAAAAAGTGAAGATTCATCACTTCATAAAAACTTCACGCAATATTTACAAAACAATTATATCACAAAAAATATATTATGACAATATATTAAGATAATAATTATTAGATATCAATATATTTTTTATCTTCATTATGTATTTACAATGTTTGATATATATGATATGTCCAATCATTTAATTTATGTTGGAATGCTCTCACAATTTACTAACATCTCCATTATTTTTTTCTTACAACAGTTGAATATTGAAAAGATGTTCAAAGCTTAATGAGAATTATTTTTTCACTTGAGATTACGAATATATAAAAAAAATACGAAGCGAGACAACATTATATATTTGGGGTTTATAAAATCTAGAACAGGTCATCAGTGAGTTATTTTTTTAAGTAATACATTAAATTACCATGTAACTATAATCAATACACTAAACTTTATTCCTTATTTCTTCAAGCATTGTTACCATGTTTTGAAAGTTTAGATCATATATCTTAGTGGCAATACATTCAACAACCTTAGATTTGTTCTCCTTCAACTTCAACAAGATTTATGGACAAATTTTATGCGTATGATTCATAATGTTATCTCTATTCTTTTGAAATTTTGACATAACATACAATCTAATTAACTCGAGCATTGTCAAAATATGCTTATCTCTTGTAACAAATAATACATTATTGAACGACTCACATAAATTGTTTAATAACATATCACACTGTGATAGAAGAGAACCTCTGGAACAGTGAATATGAGGTTTGTTAATGAACCATTGATTGGCTTCTGTGTTTAATTTCTTTCATGTACTCGTGAAATGTAGCTTTAATGGTTGCCCTTGCAGCTTTCCATAGGACATCCTTCAGTGCTTGACCTTTATAACCTTCAGTTTTAAAGTTGTTGTGCATGTGTCTCACACAAACCTATGTGCTACATTCGGAAAAACCTCATCAAAAGCTAAAAATAGACCCTTTGAATTATATGAAATAAAATTCCACGCATGAGAATTGTGAGAGATTCTCATGTCTTCATCAAGAAGAGCGAGAAACCAACACAATGTTTCCTTCAATTATCCTTCTACGACAACAAATGCAATTGAATACATGTTCGTCAATACCTAAGACAACAACTAATTGACCACCCTTTTGATATCCTTTCAAGTGACATCCATCAACCTCTATGATTGCTAAAAATTATTGTTTACAAGATGTATAGAAAATATAAAGCTTTAAAAGTATTTTCTTACCTCTAACCATCATGTTTAGATTATTTTTCATCTTTTAGTATAAGGATAACTCCTCTGTAACTCAAAACATGTTGAATTGTTCTTCTTTAGTTCCTGTAATAAACTTAAATACCTTTTTCTTTCCCTTATATGATTGGTATTTACTAAGTATCCGTTTGTGAGTTCTCATTATATGAGCTTAAAATTCCTTCACATCTAGGTAGGATTCATTCTGAAATCTTTTATATTCTTCTTAGGCCAAAAATTCAGAGTCAATAGTCTTATTGTCACTTTGATTGTCATATTCCTAATCAGGGTATTTTGTCTTAATCTTGAAAAATTCATCCTAATTCGCCTTTGATGCAAATATGAATTATTTGCTGTTTGACTCTTTGTGAATTGCTCTTTACCTGAGTTTATTTCTTTAGAAATATAATATCTTTCTATTTCATCACAACATGTACTTCAATAGCGCTCTTAAATCTTTACTATTACTAAAAATCATATTAATCGTAAATTCAAATGTTGGATCCTCTAGAAGACCTTGATATTTGGGACAAATCCAAACTCAATGTTCTTCCTAGTTTCACAAATCTGATTTTTGTTTTGTTTTTTTACTTTCACTAGCCGAGTAATAGAGTTATCGATTTGATCTAAAATCATGACATCTTCTTCTCTAGGATAGTCAAAATCATGAAATAACCACAATCTTCACTTGTAGCATCTGTTATTTTTATAGTAACCTGTATTTATAAGGTTAACCAATGAACAGAAACAAAAATAAGATGAAGCAGAAAATACATAAAATACAAGAATTAATCCGAGTCCACAGAAACTACTGTGTGTCCTTAAGAAATTTAATCCCCTCACTGTACCCAATGTTATGGATTAATTTCTCCCAAGATAAAACGGATTAAACCTGTTAAAGAAATAGCGGTACCTCAAACTTCTTTAACTTCAACGAACTTAAGAACAGCAACAAGTCACACAGAATCAATCGATCGACACTTTGATTTTATTTGAGAGAAAAATAAATGCAGAGAAGGAAAATTTTTCAGTGTTTTAAAAATCGAAAATTGACTTCCTTTTATAGACATTTTCAGCAAGGAACGTGTCTGTTCAGTGAAATCTGTTCAGACCCATTTTATCCAGAAAGTTGTGTCTTTTGAAAAAAATAACAACTTTTCAGAAAATTGTATCTGTTAGGAAAATAACGACTTTTCGGAAAGAGTAACAACTATTCGCAATGTTACCGTTACTCGCAAATTTATAAGAGATAATTTAACAGGATTAATTTGATTTAACAAAAACTGATTAAATAAATTTTGTCCAAAAAATTTATCAATCAATCACATCATTTGCCAAATCCAAATCCAAATCAAATCCGAAGCTAAGGCCGAGCGACGACGACGACGACGCGAGGGGGCATATTCTTCTTAGCTCTTTAAGAAGTAATGGAAGTGTTTCCTTCTATAAGGACAACAATTTCCCTTTCATTTGCCGATATGGGAGAAATGACTTTTCATTTTGCACTTTGCAAAAGACTTTTCATTTTCCCTCCAAAGTAGTTCCCTCACTTTTCATATTCTCTCTTTTCTTTTCCCACTCACACTTGCTAAATCCCAACAATCCCCCATATGAATGGGGAAGGCTATTGTTAAAACATATGCATGAAAAACTTGTGTGTCTTGTAGGTAAAGGTTAATCGTTTCTGGATAAGTAGGTTTACTTTAAACTTTCCATAGTGAACATATATCGGATATACTCCGTCAATCGGTAGATTTGATATCTTTGAACCATCGAGCTTTGGTGTATATCTAGACAACATATGTCACACAATCAATCCTTGAACTGTTTTTAGTTCTCATTGTTTTGTTCGTTTCAGCCATGAACACATCTTGGATAGTAAGTGCTTAAAGAAATGGCCTTACCTGATTCTCCTTGAAACGGCTTACACTTCACACTTACATAGGTGATTTCTAAATGTGTTATACCATAGATACACCATTTGATATTCCATGTATCAAACTTAGAAACCATTAAAAATTCCTTATGTCTTTATCCTGGTTACTAAACATTGTCTCATCATGAGAATGGACCATAAAATAATAATAATTTTTTCTTTTCCTTTGACAATGTTGAACCGTCGTCAATGACTTTGTTTTATCTCCTTGAACCTAGTAGATTTACCGCCACGATGACTTGTTCTAGGCCATAGTCCCATTCCCGTCGATGATTTCTCAACTCCCTCTCTATTTAGGCCTTTTGCAAGTGGATCCGACACATTATCTTTTGACTTCACATAGTCAATTGTGATAATTTCACTAGAGTGTAGTTGTCTCACAGAGTTATGTCTTCGTCTTATGTGATGAGACTTGTCGTTATACATAATGCTTCCAGCCCTTCCTATTGCAGCTTGACTATCACAATGTATGCATATAGGGGCCATTGGTTTGGGTCAAAATGGAATATCTTCTAAGAAATTCCAGAGGCATTCAGCTTCTTCACCTGCCTTGTCTAAAGCAATAAATTCAAACTCCATTGTAGAGCAAGCTATACATGTTTGTTTGGATGATTTCCAAGATATTGCTCCTCCACTAATAGTAAAAATGTATCCACTTGTGAATTTTGTTTTAGTTGACCCAGTAATCCAATTTGCATCACTATATTCTTCAAGAACGGGTGGATATTTGTTGTAATGTAAAGCATAGTTTTGAGTGTCATCTAAGTATCTCAAAGTCTCTGCATTGCCAACCAATGATTATGATTAGGATTACTTGTGTATCAACTCAGTTTACTGATAGTGCAAGCTATTTCTGGTCGTGTACAATTCATGACATACATTAAGCTTCCCTATACGCTAGCATAGTCCAATTGAAACTGACTTTCACCTTTATTCTTTGCAAGATGAATATTTACATCAATTGGAGTCTTTGCCCTTTTAAAATTCAAAAATTT
Organism: Solanum lycopersicum; assembly: GCF_036512215.1. Classification (NCBI taxonomy): domain Eukaryota; kingdom Viridiplantae; phylum Streptophyta; class Magnoliopsida; order Solanales; family Solanaceae; genus Solanum; species Solanum lycopersicum. Next base: position 47,175,095 of record NC_090807.1, read on the forward strand.
AAATTTTTCAAGTATCTTTTGAATATAATGAGTTTGAGACAATGCTAGACCGTTAGGAGTTTTAAGAATTTTAATTCCTAATATCACATCAGCAACTCCTAAATCTTTCATATCAAACTTACTAGCAAGCATACGCTTTGTAGCTTTTAAATTAGCAATGTCCTTACTCATTATAAGCATATCATCTACATATAGGCATAAAATAACTTCCTGATTTGGAGTATCTTTAATGTAAACACATTTATCACATTCATTAATCTTAAATTCATTTGAAAACGTGGTTTGATCAAACTTTGTATGCCATTGTTTTAGTGCTTGTTTTAGCCCATAAAGTGACTTAATAAGTTTGCACACTTTCTTTTCTTTACCAGGAACTACAAAACCCTCAGGCTGTTCTATGTAAATTTCCTCTTCAAGCTCTCCATTTAAGAAGGTTGTTTTCACATTCATTTGATGAATTTCAAGACCGTATATTGCAACTAGTGCAATTAACATCCGAATTGATGTAATCCTAGTCACTGGCGAGTATGTGTCAAAATAATCAAGACCTTCTTTTTGTCTAAAAACTTTGACAACAAGTCTTGCTTTATATTTGTCAATAGTTCCATCGTCTTTCATCTTCCTTTTAAAGATCCATTTTGAACCCAAGGGTTTGTTCCCTGGAGGAAGATCAACCAACTCCCAAGTATGATTTCTTAAGATTGATTCAATTTCACTATTAACAGCCTCCTTCGAAGAGATTGAGTCGCTAGACAACATTGCTTTCTTGAATGTTTGAGGCTCACTTTCAAGAAGAAATGTTACAAAATCTTATCCAAATGAAGTAGATGTCATTTGATGTTTACTGCGTCTTGGACTTTCTTCATTTTGTTCATTTTCTTTTGGTTCTTCTCTGGGTTGCTTAGATCCCCAACTAGATGACTCAAGTCTAGTTTTATACGGATAGATATGTTCAAAAAATTTAGCACTATCTGATTCCATTACCGTATTATCATGAATATCCAGATGTTCGGACTTATGAACCAAAAATCGACATGTCTTACTGTTTGTGACATATCCAATGAATACACAATCCACAGTCTTAGGTCCTATTTTTACCCTCTTAGGTATAGGAACTTGGACTTTGGCTAAACACCCCCACACTTTGAATTATTTCAAATAGGGTTTTTTACCTTTCCATTTCTCATATGGAATTACATTTGTCTTTGAGTCAGACACTCTGTTAAGTATCTGATTTGCTGTAAGGATAGCTTCCCCCCAGAAGTTCTGTGGTAAACCTGAACTTATAAGTAATGCATTCATCATTTCTTTTAAAGTTCGATTTTTTCTTTCTGCAATTCCATTAGACTGAGGAGTGTAGGGAGCAGTAGTTTGATGGATTATTCCATTTTCTAAATATATTTCTGCGAATGGAGATTCATATTCTTCACCTCTATCACTTCTGATCATTTTGATCTTTTTATCTAACTTTTTTTTCAACTTCAGTTTTATATTGCCTAAATACATCTATTGCTTCATCCTTATTATTTAGCAAATAGACATAACAATATCTAGTGCAATCGTCAATAAAAGTTATGAAATACTTTTTCCCACCACGTGATGGTGTTGACTTCATGTCACAAATATAAGTGTGAATCAATTCTAAAGGATTTGAATTCCTTTCAACAGATTTATAAGAATGCTTAGCATACTTAGATTCAACACAAATTTGACATTTTGATTTATTGCACTCAAATTTTGGCAAAATATTTAAGTTAATCAGTGTTCGCAAGATTTTGTTATTAACGTGTCCCAAACGTTCATGTCATAAACATTTAGACTCAAGCAAGTAAGAAGAAGCAAAATCTTTATTCATATCAACTGTAATTACATTGAGTTTGAAAAGACCATCACTAAGATAGCTTTTTCCTACATACATATCATTTTTGCTTACTACTACTTTATCAGAAATAAATACACATTTAAATCCATTCATGGTCAGAACTGGAATTGAAACTAAATTCTTTCTCAATTCTGGAACATATGAGACCCTATTCAAAGTCACCACCTTGCCTGATGTCATCTTTAATAGGACTTTGCCAGTTCCTTCCACCTTTGCAACAGCGGAGTTTGTCATAAATAATCTTTCATCTGTAGTGCTGGAGTATATGATGAAAATAATTCTTTGTTGGCACAAACAAGGCATGAGGCACCAGAATCTATCCACCATTCTCTTGGATTTCCAACCAAGTTACATTCTGAAAGCATTGCACAGAGATCATTCATTTCTCCTTTGGATTAAGCCAAGTTTGTTTGATCCTTCTTTTTCTTTTCCTTCTTAGGACCCAGGCATTCATTAGCCCCATGACCATGTTTACCACAATTATATCAGTTTCCATTGAATTTCTTCTTAGGAGGATTGCTTTTTGGACCAGATGCTTTCTTTCTTTTCTTTAATTTTGTGGGATCTTCTTCAACAAAATTTACTCCAGATATTGTTGAATTACCACGTGACCTCTTTTCTGCAGCCTTATTATCCTCTTCGATTCTCAACCTTACTATGAAATCTTCAACAGTCATCTCCTTGTGTTTGTGTTTCAAGTAATTTTTGAAGTCCTTCCATAATGGAGGTAACTTTTAAACAATTGCAGCCAGTTGAAAAGCATCATTCTTAATAAATCCTACATTAAAGATTATGTGAGTATTAGGAGAAAACGTAATATTTCTAACATAGGTATTAAATAAATTTATACCCTCAGCAAGGAGATCATGGATTACGACCTGCAATTCTTGAACTTGGGTGACGACAGTCTTACTGTCTATCATCTTATAGTCCAGAAATTTTGCCACAATGAATTTCATCGTTCCGGAATCTTCTGTTTTGTACTTCTTTTCTAAAGCATCCCACAGTTTTTTTGAGGTTTTGGCATTGTTGTACACATTGTACAGATCATCTTGCAGACCACTCAAAATATAATTTTTACACAAAAAATCTGAGTGTGTCCATACTTCTGTGACCAAGAATCGTTCATTAGCCGGAGTTTCATCTGACATGACAGGAATATTCTCATTAATAAGCTTTTACAGACTCAACGTAGTGAGATAAAAGAATATCTTTTGTTGCCATCTCTTAAAGTCGACTTCTGAAAACTTTGCAGGTTCTCAGTCGGCGCTAACGCAGCATTTGAACGATTATGTGCAACCGTTGTTGTTGCAGCACTTACTGTTCCAGCATTTGTTTGACTTGAATTAGTCATTTTTTTCTGTCACAAATGGCAGATAAGTTAAGTATTTGAAATACTAACAGTAAAGAACAAATCTTTATACAAACTGTTTCTGATTTAATGATAAAGTTTTTATGTTCTTTTAATCGTTAATCGCATGAATTTTTAAAAATTCAAGCAAAGTAGAAAATCATAAAGGTTTTAATCTCCAGAAACCTCAAATACAAAAACTGTTAAATTTCTTAAGATTGTTATTCTTATAGTAACCTATATTTATAAGGTTAACCAATGAACAGAAACAAAAATAAGATGAAGCAGAAAATACATAAAATACAAGAATTAATCCGAGTCCACAGAAACTACTGTGTATCCTTAAGAAATTTAATCCCCTCACTATACCCAATGTTATGGATTAATTTCTCCCAAGATAAAATGGATTAAACCTGTTAAAGAAATACTGGTACCTCAAACTTCTTTAACTTCACGAACTTAAGAACAGCAACAAGTCACACAGACTCAGTCGATGGACACTTTGATTTTATTTGAGAGAAAAATAAATGCAGAGAAGGAAAATTTTTCAATGTTTTAAAAAATCGAAAATTGACTTTCTTTTATAGCCATTTTCTGCAAGGAATGTGTCTGTTCAGTGAAATCTGTTCAGACCCATTTTATTCAGAAAGTTGTGTCTTTTGGAAAAAATAACAACTTTTCGAAAAATTGTGTTTGTTAGGAGAATAATGACTTTTTGGAAAGTAACGACTTTTCGGAAAGTAACTTTTCGGAAAGAGTAACAACTTTTCGGAATGTTACCGTTACCCACAAATTTATAAGACATAATTTTAACAGGATTTATTTGATTTAACAAAAATTGATTAAATAAATTTTGTCCAAAAAATGTATCAATCAAATCATTTTCCAAAGCCGAGGCCGAGCGACGACGACGACGCGAGGGGGCATCTTCTTCTTAGCTCTTTAAGAAGTAATGAAAGTGTTTCCTTCTATTAGGACAACAATTTCCCTTTCTTTTGCCAATATGGGAGAAATGACTTTTCATTTGCACTTTGCAAATGACTTTTCATTTGCACTTTGCAAATGACTTTTCATTTTCCCTCCAAAGTAGTTCCTTCACTTTTCATATTCTCTCTTTTCTTTTCTCAGTCACACTTGCTAAATCCCAACAGCATCACTATCATAACCCTCATCAACTACATTTATCAAACATTCTTCGTTCTGAAGTTGAATTTCTAAATATGTCACATCATAACTCTACTGGTCCTCATTTGTGTGCTCAATAAATATCTCAATTTCTCTATTCACAGGTACTACATAGACAAGCTTATAAGCTTATATATATTTGAATCATTTATTAACAATCTTATACTTGTCTCAAAATAAGATCCAAAGTTGAAACCAACATTTTACTTTTCTGTCATTAACTTTCAACTTCTTCACACACAATCTCATCTAAATAATAGAGTTTTCCTCGCAATTACAGTAGTCATAATAATCTATTAGTCCGCCAATGTAATTAGTCTCAAGTTCAAATATCCATTAATCCTTAAAATGCAACTTTATTGAGTACATATCAAGATCTTCACTTGCATCTGTAAAAAGATTTTTTAACACATTAAAATAATCAATAATACATATCACTGTAGATGATAAAATTCACGTCGAGAAAAAAATAATCAAGAACGAAAATAATGCAACAACCATATTTATTATTTTTAAGTGCAAGTGTTACAATCTATATGATTCCTTTGAATTCGCCTTTTCAAATATAAATTCAAGGGCTTTAAAGCTTGTTCTTGAATCTCCTATGAACTTGAAATTTTAACTTTATCTTGCTCTTGAATTTTACTTGAATTCAAGGGTTTCGAGCATGTTCTTGAATCCAATGGTCTTGATCTTGATTGTTCTTGAACTTAAATACTTGAATTCTTAAACTTGTAGTTTTATAGAAAATTTTATGCGTTTGTACCACGGATTTTCTCTAGCTTCTTGTTTAGAATTTTCTGTCACTTTTCTGAATTATGAGGACCCCTATTTATAGTTTTAGAATAGGGGGGTTGCGATTGGAACATGATTTTTTTGGCCAATCTGATTTAAGTGACATAGCATATGAGCTTTATGGAGCGCGCTTGTCATCTTTGACACATGCCATGATTGCTATTGATTTCGTATTTGACTTGACATGCCACATCATTTGCCCACGTGGAGCCAAGATGGACCTCTAGAATGAGATAAAATTAACTTAATAAATTTAGGTTCATCCATTGTAGTTCAAATCAAATAATTTAAATTTTAATTAAGTCCATATACTTAACTCAATTATATTAATCCATAATATTTATTTGGATTAATATATTTATGAATTTAGTTAATCCGAATCATCTTATAAATTTATATTTAATAAATATTAGATGATTACAATCACAATTACAATCATCCATAAAATGTTAATCCTGACCATTCAACTTGTCTGCACTTATTATTCACTCTGCATCTATTATTGATTGCTCAACTTTGTAAATCATAAAATAGTTAACTTGATAGGCATACATATGATTTCCATTATTTAAAGTCATTATCACTTTACTTATTTTGATACAGAAAAGTCTAAAGACTTATTATTTTGGATTCAGTTTATTGTTCATATTTCAAGTGAAAATTTATTCTTTTATTTAGACATGAAAAGAAAAAAAAAGAAGCAAAATAAAATTATGAAGATACCATGATTCCAACAAGGACACAACTCAACAATTACAATAAAAATATGGAGATAGTGAATTTCACACAACTATCATTTAAAAAAAAGTCATGATAATCAGCAATTCATTCGTTCACACAGGTGTGATAAGGAGATATAATTTAGCAAGAGAAATTAAAAAGAAATTGTTGCGGTCTCAAAAGTTGTTGAGTTGGAGGACTGAGAAATCAACACAAATAACCTGAATGTTGCATCCAAGAAGTGACGTGTATGAGGAATATGCCTTAAAAAACTGATTTTTTATGACTGAGCCAAAATAACGTGAAGAGAAAGAAATGTGTTGATGAATTGGTATAACTTTATCTTATTCTCATCCCTTGTTCTTCTAAAATATTCCTCATCTCCTACGTTACTTCTTTGTATGTTAATACTTTTTAGTTTCTTTAAGCTTTTGTTTTAGTTGTAATCAGTTGGACGAGTTGACTTTATTATATGAGCCCGTTGGGATTGTCTTAAAAAAACGTTATAATAAGTACTTTTGGAAGTGCTAAAATTTATTTTTAAAATAAGTAGTTGTGTGTTTGGATAAAATGATTCAGTTTAAAAAAAAATTATTGATGTGTTTGGCTAATAAGTGCTAGTAAACACTTTTTCTTTATAAAAATGTCTGAAATACCCTAAAACTGTTAACATGAAAAAAAAGTTGATAAAATTGAGGTTTTCATACTTTAAAAAATTAAATAAAATTAATTATATTTTACATCCATAAGTAATAATATTTTTCGTCATTCATATATTTTTTTATCATCACAAATTTTTTATAATTACAACAATAATAATAACAACAACAATAGCAATAATAATAATAATAAAAGAATTATGGGCAAAAGGGTTGTTTTATCAAGAAAAGGAAAAATATTTGTTTCGAAGAGTTTTCGACTTTTTAGAGTTGCCACTTAATTTTTGAGAAAAATCAAGAAAAACTAGCGATTCCAAAAGACTTAGAGAGATAAAATCATTTGAAACATTTAGGGGGTTTGGGGGATTCATATTGTGTCACGACCCAAATCGCGTCGTGAGTGGCACCCACACTTAGCCTCCTATGTGAGCGAACCAACCAATCTAAACCCCATCATTTCAAACATAATGAACAAAATACAATGCGGAAGACTTAAAACTCATTAATAAAAATAGATTAATAACTTCTAAAACTCAAACCCTTATTACTATACCCAAAATCTGGAAGTGATCATCACAAGAACATCTATCCTCAAATTACTAATCTAAGAGTATCGAAGAAGCTAAAATAAGTAAAAAGCTAGTCCATGCCGGAAGTTCAAGGCATCAAGACATGAAGAGGAAGACCCAGTCCAAGCTAGAAGCATTAGCTCACCCTGAAATCCGGTGTAATGAAGACTGGCTAGAGTTGCGGTTGAGTTGAAGACGACGGCACGTTTGCTGCACTCCGCAAATAAATCAAGAAAAACAAATACAACTAGGGGTCAGTACAAGGCACAAGTACTGAGTAGGTATCATCGGCCAACTCAAAATAGAAAATAGTATATATCAGATCATATCATAAATCAACTACAATACTCAATCTGTAGCAACAACATGTACAAGAATCTTTGATAAATAACGTCAAGTACACTCATGAGGACTCAAGCCTCCATATCATACTCATTTGGGAAATAGGTTCTTTTCATTCGAATTTATTAACATAAATTCAAGATTCATTATCTTTATTCCTCTTGTGTCGGCACGTGGCACTCCGCGCCCCTATTACTATGTGTCGGAATGTGACAGTCCGATCCCCTAATTCTACGTGTCGGTTCGTGACACCCGATCCCCTAATTCTACGTGTCAGTTCGTGACACCCGATCCCCTAATTCTACGTGTCGGTTCGTGACACCCGATCCCCTAATTCTACATGTCGGTTCGTGACACCCGATCCCCTAATTTTACGTGTCGGTTCGTGACACCCGCTCCACTAATCTCATTCTGTTAATTCATCAAGTCTCCTTTTATACCAAGGCATCATCAATCTCATTAACTTAGTTCATCAAGCCTTCTTTTATACCAAGGCATCATCAATCTCATTAACTTAGTTCATCAAGCCTTCTTTTATACCAAGGCATCATCAATCTCATTAACTTAGTTCATCAAGCCTTCTTTTATACCAAGGCATCATCATTAACAAGAGGTTTTCAAGATTTAGGTTCAATAGCTTCATCATGCTTATTTCATCACAATTATATCATCACAACATGCAAACACACAATTAAGCATATAGAAGGGTTTTACAATACTACCTAATACATATCATTCGCTATTAAGAGTCTACTACGAATAGCATAAAAAACCATAACCTACCTCCACTGAAGAATGGTGATCAAGCAATCTACTTTCCAAGCCTTTTCGTTTTCCTCTTCGTTCTTCTCTCTCTCTCGATCGATCTTTCTCTCTTGTTCTTTCTATTTTTCTTATTCAAACCCTCTTTCTTTTACCCTAATTAGCATTTAATTAAGTATAAAAGATGATAAATCAACTCCTTAATTAATTCAAGGTTATCTCCTTTAACCCTCAAATAGTTAAGTTATTAACATTAACCCACTAAATTTATAATTATAACAGGAAGAGTCCAAAACGCCCCTTGAAACATTTAACAGAAATCCAACCCAGCCTGGGATTATGCAGTCTGTGACGGCCCGTCGTGCATGCGACGGTCCGTCCTGCTGCTTCCGTCACAGAGTTCAGAGACTCAATTCCCTGAAGAGTCTGTGACGGTCCGTCGTGCCCACAACGGTCCGTCCTGCCATGTCTTCACGAAGTTCAGAGAGTCGATTTCAGTACCCAAATTTCAGAAATCTAAGTGTTTTAGAACGAGACCCCCTCGACGGTCCGTCGTGCCCATGACGGTCCGTCGTCTCAGCCAGTTTTTCCAGAAATAAATCGGCTGCTCAAAACGACTAAACAGGTCGTTACAATATATACCAATTTACCCATCGTTCGTCCTCGAACGATCACAAGAAGAAAAACAAGGGCGAAAAGGAGTACCTGAATCTGTGAACAGGTGTAGGTATCTTTCTTGCATATCAGCCTCTTTCTCCAAAGTGGATTCTTCAACCGGCCGATTCTTCCATTGAACTTTGATAAATGCAATTTCCCTAGACCTCAACTTGCGAACTTCTCTATCTAAAATAGCAACAGGCTCCTCTTCATAACACAAATTCTCATCAAGCAAAACTAAATCCCAAAGAATAATTTAGTTACCATCCCCATGGTATCTTTTCAACATAGACACATGGAATACCGGATGCACCCCTGACAGTCCTGGGGGCAAGGCTAATTCATAAGCTACCTCCCCCACGCGCTTCAGAACTTCGAAGGGACCAATATACCTCGGGTGTAAGCTTACCTCGCTTACCAAACCGCATCACCCCTTTCATGGGTGAAACCTTCAGCAAGACTTGCTCACCTTCCATAAACTCCAAGTCTCTAACCTTCCGATCTGCATATTCTTTCTGCCTACTTTGAGCCGCTAAAAGCTTTTTCTTGAATGCATTTCACTTTGTCTAAGGATTCCCTCAGAAGGTCAGTACTCCAAGGTCTAACCTCAAATGCATCAAACCACCCAATGGGAGACCTACATCTTCTCCCATACAGTGCCTCAAATGGGGCCATATCGATACTTGAGTGATAGCTATTGTTGTATGTGAACTCCGCTAAGGGTAAGAAGTTATCCCAATGGCCTCCAAATTCTATCACACATGCACGAAGCATATCTTCCAACACTTGGATCGTTCGCTCAGACTGACCATCGGTCTGAGGGTGAAATGCGGTACTAAGATCCAACCTAGTACCCAATTCCGCATGCAATGTTTTCCAAAACTTAGAAGTAAACTACGTACCTCTATCTGATATAACGGAAAGTGGAACTCCATGCAATCGCACCACTTCCGAAATGTAAAGTTTGGCTAACTTCTCTGCATTGTAAGTCACCTTGACACGAATGAAGTGAGCAGACTTAGTTAACCTATCAACAATTACCCAAATGGAGTCATACTTACCCATTGTCTTGGAAAGACCAACCACGAAGTCCATTGCAATTCTTTCCCACTTCCATTCAGGAATGGGCATTCTCTGAAGTGTGCCTCCAGGCCACTGGTGTTCATACTTTACTTGCTGACAATTTGGACATTTGGTAACAAACTCCATAATGTCACGCTTCATTCTACTCCACCAAAAATGTTGCTTTAGGTCACGATACATCTTGGTTGCACCAGGATGTATAGAGTACCTTGAACTATGAGACTCTGTCAGAATAGTGTTGATCAAATCATCAACGCGGGGTACACATACCCTTCCCTTGATTCTCAAAACACCTTCCTCATCGATTGTTGCTTCTTTAGCCTCTCCTCGCAACACTTTATCTCGGATCCGGATCAATTTCTCATCATTAAACTGTTTCCCTTAATATTGTCAAGAAAGGAAGATCTTGCCTCCACACAAGCCAACAATCCTCCTTTCTCATTTACCTCTAACCTCATAAAGTCGTTAACCAGAGTCTGAACCTCTCTAGCCAATGGACGTCTAGAAACCTGCAAGTGGGCTAGACTTCCCATGCTCCCTGCCTTTCTACTTAAGGCATCGGCCACAACATTAGCCTTTCCCGGATGATACAAGATAGTGATGTCATAATCCTTCAGTAGTTCCATCCACCTTCTCTGTCTTAAATTCAAATCTTTCTGAATAAAGACATACTGTAGGCTACGATGATCCGTGTAGACTTCGCACTTAACCCCATATAAATAATGTCTCCATTGCTTTAAAGCAAACACTACCGCAGCCAACTCCAAATCATGGGTCGGATAGTTACGTTCATGCACCTTTAATTGCCTCGAAGAATAAGCAATTACATTCTTCTCTTGCATTAGCACTGCACCCAAACCCGAATAGGATGCATCACAATAGACAATGAAATTCTTACCTTCCACGGGCAAAGTGAGAATTGGTGCAGTAGTCAATAAAGTCTTGAGCTTCTGAAAGCTTTCTTCACACTCGTCCAACCATACGAATGGAACATTCTGTTTAGTCAAGCTTGTCAATTGGGAAGCAATAGAAGAGAACCCCTTGACAAATCGGCGGTAGTAGCTAGCTAAACCAACAAAGCTCCTTACTTCTGACACATTAGTAGGTCTTACCCAATTTCTCACTGTTTCAATCTTAGATGGATCCACCATCACTCCATCCTTAGAAACCACGTGTCCCAAGAAGGACACTGAATCTAGCCAAAACTCACACTTGGAGAATTTGGCATAAAGCTTTTTCTCCCTCGACATTTCCAATACAATTCTCAAGTTCTCCTCATGTTCCTTCTTGCTCTTTGAGTATACCAATATATCATCGATGAATACGATGACAAAAAGATCCAGATATGGCTTAAAAATCCCATTCATCAAGCTCATGAAAGCAGCAGGGGCATTCGTAAGCCAAAAGACGTTACTAAGAACTCATAATGCCCATACCTGGTCTGAAAAGCAGTCTTGGGCACATCCGTTGCCTGTATTTTCAATTGATGGTAACCAGATCTAAAGTCGATTTTTGAGAAAGTACAAGCACCTTGTAACTGATCGAACAAATCATCGATGCGAGGAAGAGGATAATTGTTCTTAACTGTTACCTTATTCAGTTTTCTGTAGTCTATGCACATCCGAAAGCTTCCATCCTTCTTCTTCACAAACAATACAGGAGCACCCCAAGGAGATGCACTTGGTCTAATGAAGCCCTGGGCTACTCAGACTTCACCCTAACAGTCACTTTCCATTTACCCCACCCCCAACAAAAAAGCATGCAATTGTCCCCAATGCATAAAAAAAATCTAAAGATTAGAGGGGTAGGTGAAGCAAACCTGTGGCGCATAGCGCCGTCGATCAGCAAGCTGGTGGGTTCGGTTTCCCAGAACCTACATCCTCTGCAATCAGGACACCCTCATTGGTGTCCTCAGCAATCTGGACACCCTCAGTGATGTCCTCAGCAATAATCGCACCATCAGTAGTGCCTCCTGCTGTCTCTACAGTGCGGGAGCTAGACGCCCCAGCCGCTATCTGCGATGCTCTGATTTGGTGTGCCTCCGCCTCAGCAAGTGAGGCTCTCCTCGCGGCCTCCATCACTTGGCGCTCCTTCTTCCTTGCTCGCGCCTCATCCTCTGATCGATCCCTACGCCTCTTGGCACTCTCTCGAGGGGAAGGTGGGGGAATTTCTGAAGTAGCAAACAGGGCCGCCAATATAGTGTCCTCAACAGGCTCGACAGGCTCCGGCACTCTCGCCTCTAGGATCGTGTCGATGTCTGCATGAAGACTGTCGAGTGCAGCCTGAAGAGTCGACACATCTACCGGAGGGGCTGGGCGGGCTAACACTCTCAACTCAAATGCATCTAGGCGCTGGTGAACCTCAGCAATCTTCTGCTGCATCTTCCTCTCCATACGTGCTTCAGACTCAGTAATAGACTTCTGCATCCACAGCTGGATATGATGCAGAAGGGTGACCATTTGTGCCTCCAGTTTTTGGACCCTAGCAAGCGGGGCCAGTAACGGTAGAGGGGCTGTACGAGAGGAGCTCGGGGTTGGGCTACTACCCGGGATAGACTCGACCGGGGTAGTGTCAGTGGACGCCTGTGTAGCGGTGCGGGCCTGGGCCACCGTATCCGCAAGATCATCAGCAAGTGGTGGCAGCTCTGGACGGGTGGGGCCAACTCATTGGCCTCGTCTCTGATGAGGCCGATGTCAACGGTGCCCTGCGAGGTCTTTAACCGATCTATGTGCCATATGGGCACACCTGTGGTCCTGCAAAGGGCAAAAATCATACACGGGAAGGGGTAGGTAGTAGTGACCTTGAATGCCCTCTCGTGCATGCCTGCCTGGAGAAGCCATGCGAAGTCGACCTTGAATCCGGCTATCATCGCTGCTATCAACATTGCTCGATCCCAAGTGACGATGTTATCAGCAGCTGTGGGGGAAAGGCAGTGACGGACGAGCAGTCACAAGAACTTCGCGAAGAACGTGAGGTTGGCCTTCTTGATGGCCCCCTTCGGCTCAGTGACCCAATCTGCACCCTCTCCATCGACTGATAGGTGCAGGGCCATCCACCTCTTGGTGGTCTCTCTCAGTGCCTGCTCGCGCAAGAACTGTCCATCCTTAACTATCTGCCAGCGGTAGTCAAACTCGGCAGTGTGGGGAGTCCGCGTAGCATCTGCACTCTCGCCGTATAGGGACCGGCGGATAGCTGACAGGGAAATGTCAACCTGCACACCCCGAACTCGAACCTGCTCCAGTGGGGCCTGTTTAACGGGAGCAGCCCTCCTATCTATATATGATCGGAGAGTCGCCACGTAGGATGCGTAGAACTCTCGGACCACTTCCTCGTTGTATCGTCCCAACGGACGGGCTTTCCACTCTAAGAGATGCCTGGTGAAGAGGTTGTGGATCTCCGGCATCGATGGGAGACTCCCTGTAAGTACCCGACGTTCCAAGGTGAGTGTCCGAGTCATTACTCCTTTATCAGTCAGGAATTTGGCGTCGGAGTAAACTTGAAACTGGCCTTCGACGCACCACCGGTTTGGCTGGTCAGAGGCTGGGGTGGGGACTTGGGCTGGTGCGCCGGATGTAGAGTCTGAACTATCAGCCTCATCAGACGAGGCCGACGCTTCAGCAGTGGCGGGTGCGGGAACCTCAGCAGAGCCTGAAGCTTCCTCGGACCAGGATACTCCTAAAGAGCCAGACGCTCCTTCCTCATTTGTGGCTGACCCAGAGGGTGTGCCGGTCAGTGTGAGCTCCTCATCAGACTAGGAGGCAGTGACTACGCCGGATGCCACCGTCTTGGGTGTGGCTCTGGGGGCACGTGCAACACGGGAAGGTGCGGAAGTGCCTGGGGCACATATTCAGGGTCTCGCTCATCATCAGAGCCGATGATCAAGCGTGCAGACGGGGCAACAGACTTGGATCGCTCGCGTGCGTAGGCTCGGTCTTGCTTGGGTGCCATAGTAGATAGTACCTGCAAAGGATCACTATTAGTACGAGTAGTGTCAAACAAGACAGGCAAGCCTATACAAAATAAAACATTTAAAATAGTGTGTTAGTGATAGTGAAACTGTATCACACGACGGGCTAGATGAAGGCTCTTCGTGGATATAACGGACCGTCATGAGGTCCGTCGTGTTGTACTTGGTCTATGTATATATAAAGAACCCTGAAGGAGGGGTCTCTGACCATCATGACGGTCAAGCAGGACGGACTGTCGTTGGTACGACGGTCCGTCGAAAGAGTCCGTCGTAGGACACTTAGAAAATGCTAGGAGACTTTTATCATAGGGGTCTCTAACCATCATGACGGACAAGAAGGACGGACCGTCGTTGGTCGTAAGAGTCCGTCGTAGGACACTTAGGAAATGTTGGGAGACCCTGATCAGAGGGGTCTCTGACCATCATGACGGTCAAGCAGGACAGACCGTCGTAGGTACGACGGTCCGTCATAAGTGTCCGTTGTAGGACACTTGGAAATCTAAGTGTTTTGGAACGAGACCCCCTCGACGGTCCCTCGTGCCCATGACGGTCTGTCGTGGGATCCGTCGTCTCAGCCAATTTTTCCAAAAATAAATCTGCTGCTCACAACGACTAAACAGGTCGTTACAATAGATACCAATTTACCCATCGTTCATCCTCGAACGATCACAAGAAGAAAAACAAGGGCGAAAAGGAGTACCTGAATCTGTGAACAGGTGTGGGTATCCTTCTTGCATATCAGCCTCTTTCTCCCAAGTGGATTCTTCAACCGGCCGATTCTTCCATTGAACTTTGATAGATGCAATTTCCCTTGACCTCAACTTGCGAACTTCTCTATCTAAAATAGCAACAGGCTCCTCCTCATAAGACAAATTCTCATCAAGCAAAACTGAATCCCAACGAATAATATAGTTTCCATCCCCATGGTATATTTTCAACATAGACACATGGAATACCGGATGCACCCCTGACAGTCCTGGGGGCAAGGCTAATTCATAAGCTACCTCCCCCACGCGCTTCAGAACTTCGAAGGGACCAATATACCTCGGACTAAGCTTACCTCGCTTACCAAACCGCATCACCCCTTTCATGGGTGAAACCTTCAGCAAGACTTGCTCACCTTCCATAAACTCCAAGTCTCTAACCTTCCGATATGCATATTCCTTCTGCCTACTTTGAGCCGCTAAAAACTTTTCTTGAATGCATTTCACTTTGTCTAAGGATTCCCTCAGAAGGTCAGTACCCCAAGGTCTAACCTCAAATGCATCAAACCACCCAATGAGAGACCTACATCTTCTCCCATACAGTGCCTCAAATGGGG
This sequence comes from Solanum lycopersicum, assembly GCF_036512215.1. NCBI lineage: Eukaryota > Viridiplantae > Streptophyta > Magnoliopsida > Solanales > Solanaceae > Solanum > Solanum lycopersicum. The sequence continues at coordinate 47,190,388 of NC_090807.1, forward strand.
CCATATCGATACTTGAGTGATAGATATTGTTGTATGAGAACTCCGCTAAGGGTAAGAAGTTATCCCAATGGCCTCCAAATTCTATCACACATGCACGAAGCATATCTTCCAACACTTGGATCGTTCGCTCAGACTGACCATCGATCTGAGGGTGAAATGCGGTACTAAGATCCAACCTAGTACCAAATTCCGCATGCAATGTTTTCCAAAACTTAGAAGTAAACTACGTACCTCTATCTGATATAATGGAAAGTGGAACTCTATGCAATCGCACCACTTCCGAAATGTAAAGTTTGGCTAACTTCTCTGCATTGTAAGTCACCTTGACCGGAATGAAGTGAGCAGACTTAGTTAACCTATCAACAATTACCCAAATGGAGTCATACTTACCCATTGTCTTGGAAAGACCAACCACGAAGTCCATTGCAATTCTTTCCCACATCCATTCAGGAATGGGCATTCTCTAAAGTGTGACTCCAGGCCTCTGGTGTTCATACTTTACTTGCTGACAATTTGGACATTTGGCAACAAACTCCAAAATGTCACGCTTCATTCTACTACACCAAAAATCTTGCTTTAGGTCACGATACATCTTGGTTGCACCAGGATATATAGAGTACCTTGAACTATGAGCCTCTGTCAGAATAGTGTTGATCAAATCATCAATGCGGGGTACACATACCCTTCCCTTAATTCTCAAAACACCTTCCTCATCGATTGTTGCTTCTTTAGCCTCTCCTCGCAACACTTTATCTCAGATCTGGATCAATTTCTCATCATTAAACTGCTTTCCCTTAATCTTGTCAAGAAAGGAAGATCTTGCCTCCATACAAGCCAACAATCCTCTTTTCTCATTTACCTCTAACCTCGTAAAGTCGTTAGCCAGAGTCTGAACCTCTCTAGCCAATGGACGTCTAGAAACCTGCAAGTGGGCTAGACTTCCAATGCTCCCTGCCTTTCTACTTAAGGCATCTGCCACAACATTAGCCTTTCTTGGATGATACAAGATAGTGATGTCATAATCCTTCAGTAGTTCCATCCACTTTCTCTGTCTTAAATTCAAATCTTTCTGAGTAAAGACATACTGTAGGCTACGATGATCCGTGTAGACTTCGCACTTAACCCCATATAAATAATGTCTCCATTGCTTTAATGCAAACACTACCGCAGCCAACTCCAAATCATGGGTCGGATAGTTACGTTCATGCACCTTTAATTGCCTCGAAGCATAAGCAATTACATTCTTCTCTTGCATTAGTACTGCACCCAAACCTGAATAGGATGCATCACAATAGACAATGAAATTCTTACCTTCCACGGGCAAGGTGAGAATTGGTGCAGTAGTCAACAAAGTCTTGAGCTTCTGAAAGCTTTCTTCACACTCGTCCGACCATACAAATGGAACATTCTGTTTAGTCAAGCTTGTCAATTGGGAAGCAATAGAAGAGAACCCCTTGACAAATCGACGGTAGTAGCTAGCTAAACCAACAAAGCTCCTTACTTCTGACACATTAGTAGGTCTTACCCAATTCCTCAATGTTTCAATCTTAGATGGATCCACCATCACTCCATCCTTAGAAACCACGTGTCCCAAGAAGGACACTGAATCTAGCCAAAACTCACACTTGGAGAATTTGGCATAAAGCTTTTTCTCCCTCAACATTTCCAATACAATTCTCAAGTTCTCCTCATGTTCCTTCTTGCTCTTTGAGTATACCAATATATCATCGATGAATACGATGACAAAGAGATCCAGATATGGCTTAAAAATCCCATTCATCAAGCTCATGAAAGCAGCAGGGGCATTCGTAAGCCCAAAAGACATTACTAAGAACTCATAATGCCCATACCTGGTCCGAAAGGCAGTCTTGGGCACATCTGTTGCCTGTATTTTCAATTGATGGTAACCAGATCTCAAGTCGATTTTTGAGAAAGTACAAGAACCTTGTAACTGATCGAACAAATCATCGATACGAGGAAGAGGATACTTGTTCTTAACTGTTACCTTATTCAGTTGTCTGTAGTCTATGAACATCCGAAAGCTTCCATCCTTCTTCTTCACAAACAATACAGGAGCACCCCAAGGAGATGCACTTGATCTAATGAAGCCCTTTCCTAACAATTCTTGAAGTTGAGCCTTTAATTCTCTCAACTCCGCGGGAGCCATTCTATAAGGGGGTATAGAAATGGGGCGAGTACCCGGTTCAAGATCAATGCAGAAGTCAATATCTCTATTCGGTGGCATATCAGGGAGGTCTGCGGGAAACACATCTAGAAACTCACGAACTATCGAAACCGACTCGATTGAAGGTACTTGTGTAGTGTCATCCCTGAGATGTGCCAAGAAAGCTAAACACCCCTTACTAACTATTTTCTTAGCACGAAGATAGGAGATGATACGAACCGGAGTGGAAGTGTAGTCGCCCTCCCATACTAACGGATCTGTCCCAGGCTTCGCTAACGTCACAGTTTTAGCATTATAATTCAAGATCGCAAAATTCGGAGAAAGCCAAGTCATACCCAGAATTACATCAAAATCAACCATTTCTAAGATAACCAAGTCTACATAAGTATTGCTCCCCACAAAAGTCACCAGACCAGACCTATATACTTTTTCAACTATCACAGACTCACCCACCAGAGTAGAAACACGAATAGGCATGTCAAGCAATTCACAATGTAAATTAAGACCATTAGCAAATGAGGAAGATACATAAGAAAATGTGAATCCAGGATCAAACAATACAGAAGCCATGCAATCACAAACCAAAAGATTACCTGTGATGACAGCATCAGATGTCTCCGCTTCAGATCTCCCAGGGAAAGCATAACAATGGGCCCTATCACTTGTCTGCCCGTTGCCCCTACCATGTTGTGCTGTAGTGGCTCCAGTTTGCCCATTACCCCGGCCGTTTTGGTGACCACCATTACCTCGGCCACCACGTTCTCCAGAATAACGGCCTCTACCATGACAACCTCTACCTCTAGCTATTGGGGGTCTATAACTCTGTTTTGGACAATTCCTCCTAATATGTTCAGTCTCCCCACATCCATAACACTCCCTGGAGTCAAGCATAGGTCTCTCAGAGAAGTGTTGACTGGTCTGAGGTGGACCCCCAACTACAGTCTGTAGTGAAGACTGAATTGGTCGTACTGAGTAACCTCCTGAACCCTGTCCTCTAGAGTAAAAACCATTAAACTCACTCCCTTTCGAAACCTTTTTGATGTCGATGCCATGGTGATGTCATCTGGCTTCACTCCTTCTACCTCTATCACGAAGTCTACCACTTCTTGAAAGGATTTTGCCATAGCTGCTACCTGTAAGGCTGAAATCCGCAGTTCTGACCTCAACCCCTTCACAAAACGTGAATCCGCTCTTGTGGACTGAAACAAAGTTGGGTGGCATACCAGGATAATGCACGAAACTTAGCCTCATATGCAGTAACCGACATCCTACCTTGCTCTAGGCTCAAAAACTCATCTCTTTTCCTATCCCTCAAAGTCCGGGGGATATACTTCTCCATAAACAAGCTAGAGAATGATGCCCAAGTCATAGGTGGTGCCTCTGTTGGTTGACACTCAACGTGTGACCGCCACCACATTTTAGCATTCCCTTGAAACTGATAAGTCACAAACTCAACACCAAACCGTTCTACTATACCCATCTTGTGTAGTAGCTCATGACAGTCAACCAGAAAATCGTAGGCATCCTCAGATTCAGCACCCTTGAAGACTGGAGGTTTCAATTTCAAGAACTTACTGAAAAGTTCATGCTGATCATTTGTCATTATAGGTCCTGTAGTCAGACGAGGAAACGTGCCTATTTCCGATGAGGCATCCATGCGGGGAGCCACAGTAGCCGCATGTTGTACCTCCGGAAGCTGAGGTGCTGGTGCAGAAAACACTGGAGGTGTCTGTCCTTGATCAGATAACCCGCTAAGATAAGCAAGAACCTGATTGATCATCTCTGGGTTAGGTTGGGGTGGTAATTCCTCATTCTGTACTTGCTTATTTTCCCCATCCTCCCCCTCTCTTACTACTTCCTCAGCCGGTGGAGGAGTCACCGCCCTATTACAAGATGGGCTAGGTGCTTGTCCTCTTCCTCTAGAGGACGTCCTCCCGCGACCCCTTCCACGGCCTCTTGCCACTACTCCTCTTCGAGCTACAGCCCCAGTGGTTGGCTCAGACGCTTCTTGTCTTGCCGATGTTGGTGTTGGCGCAGTCGTTGCTCTAGTTCTAACCATCTGCGAAATAGAGTGACGATGGTCAGATACCAATTTGTATCACCTAGATACCAATTGGATCCAAGTAATAGCATGAAAGAAAGAAAGAAAGAATGGAATTTTCCTAGAGTCTTATAGCCTCTCAAAGAAAAGTAAAGGCGTCCCCCTACCGTTCCTTAAGACTCTACTAGACTCGTTCTTGTGTGATGAGACCAACAAACCTAATGCTCTGATACCAAGTTTGTCACAACCCAAATCGCGTCGTGAGTGGCACCCACACTTAGCCTCTTATGTGAGCGAACCAACCAATCTAAACCCCATCATTTCAAACATAATGAACAAAATACAATGCGGAAGACTAAAAACTCATTAATAGAAATATATTAATAACTTCTAAAACTCAAACCCTTATTATTATACCCAAAATCTGGAAGTCATCATCACAAGAACATCTATCCTCAAATTACTAATCTATGAGTATCAAAGAAGCTAAAATAAGTAAAAAGATAGTCCATGCCGGAAGTTCAAGGCATCAAGACATGAAGAGGAAGACCCAGTCCAAGCTAGAAGCATTAAATCACCCTGAAATCCGGTGTAATGAAGACTGGCTAGAGTTGCGGTTGAGTTGAAGACGACGGCACGTTTGCTGCACTCCCCAAATAAATCAAGAAAAACAAATACAAGTAGGGGCCAGTACAAGGAACAAGTATTGAGTAAGTATCATCGGCCAACTCAAAATAGAAAATAGTATATATCAGATCATATCATAAATCAACTACAATACTCAATTTGTAGCAACAACATGTACAAGAATCTTTGATAAATAACGTCAAGTACACTCATGAGGACTCAAGCCTCCATATCATACTCATTTGGGAAATAGGTTCTTTTCATTCGAATTTATTAAAATAATTTCAAGATTCATTATCTTTATTCCTCTTGTGTCAGCACGTGACACTCCGCTCCCCTACTACTATGTGTCGAAACGTGACACTCCGATCCCCTAATTCTATGTGTCGGTTCGTGACACCCGATCCCCTAATTTTACGTGTCGATTCGTGACACCCGATCCCCTAATTCTACGTGTCGGTTCGTGACACCCGATCCCCTAATTCTACGTGTCGGTTCGTGACACCAGATCCCCTAATTCTACTTGTTGGTTCGTGACACCCGATCCCCTAATTCTATGTGTCGGTTCGTGACACCCGCTCCACTAATCTCATTCTGTTAATTCATCAAGCCTCCTTTTATACCAAGGCATCATCGATCTTATTAACTTAGTTCATCAAGCCTTCTTTTATACCAAGGCATCATCAATCTCATTAACTTAGTTCATCAAGCCTTCTTTTATACCAAGGCATCATCAATCTCATTAACTTAGTTCATCAAGCCTTCTTTTATACCAAGGCATCATCATTAACAAGAGGTTTTCAAGATTTAGGATTCAATAGCTTCATCATGCTTATTTCATCACAATTATATCATCACAACATGCAAACACATAATTAAGCATATAGAAGGGTTTTACAATACTACCTAATACATATCATTCACTATTAAGAGTCTACTACGAATAGCATAAAAAACCATAACCTACCTCCACTGAAGAATGGTGATCAAGCAATCTACTTTCCAAGCCTTTTCGTTTTTCTCTTCGTTCTTCTCTCTCTCGATCGATCGATCTCCCTCTCTAGTTCTTTCTATTTTTCTTATTCAAACCCTCTTTCTTTTACCCTAATTAGCATATAATTAAGTATCAAAGATGATAAATCAACCCCTTAATTAATTCAAGGCTATCTCCTTTAACCCTAAAATAGTTAAGTTATTAACATTAACCCACTAAATTTATAATTATAGCAGGAATAGTCCAAAACGCCCCTTAAAACATTTAACAGAAAGCCGACCCAGCCTGGGATTATGCAGTCTGTGACGGCCCGTCGTGCCTACGATGGTCTGTCCTGCTGCTTCCATCACAGAGTTTAGAGACTCAATTCCCTGAAGAGTCTGTGACGGTCCGTCGTGCCCACGACGGTCCGTCCTGCCATGTCGTCACGAAGTTCAGAGAGTCGATTTCAGTACCCAAATTTCAGAAATCTAAGTGTTTTGGAACGAGACCCCCTCGACGGTCCATCGTGCCCATGACGGTCCGTCGTTGGATCCGTCGTCTCAGCCAGTTTTTCCAGAAATAAATCTGTTGCTCAAAACGCCTAAACAGGTCGTTATATATTGTATTTTGAAAAAGTGTTAAGAACCCAAAATATCCACTAACTTGCGGTTGTCCGATAACGAACTTATTTGGCTAAAATAACTAACTTATAAAATTTATTGAAAATTATTTGAAGTGAGTTTCTTAGTTTTTTACCTAAGCAAAAAATATTTTTTAGATCTATTTAAACTTAGTTTAATTTTAAGTTACTAAAACTTTATGACATTCGACGGGTATTTGGAGTTTTCTAACTTTAAAGTAGCAACAAATAAAAACAGATAAGTAATAAGATGAGAGAGAGAGAGAGAGAGATTTTGTACCCAAACTCGGATTCTGTCCGCCTGAATCGGATTTTGGACCCACTTGCTTTCGCGTTTTTTGACCCGTTTGTTTTGGGCCTTTGGCCCACTTCACCTGCATATGTCCTAAATTCTAAGAATAAAATAAATAAATAATTATATGGGCTTAGGCCCAAAAACAACAAAATACAAAGTTTAAGGAAAAATAAAATTTGGGTTCTAATGACCCATTTTTCTTCAACTCTTTAATTGACTCCATATTCTTCAATTTGGGGGTTTGTTCGTCGATTTTATTGTTGGTTGCCTCGGAATAAAGAATTGAAACCCCATGGCCCAAAGGAGAAAGCGAGGATAAAATCCGCAAGACCCGGACAAACTTCCAAGCATAAAAATAAAATAAAATAGGATAATACGTAATCAAAATGGAAGATAGGAAAAATGTACCAATTTATGCAACAAAAAATAATTGGAGACTGTCATGACTTTTGCACAAAAATTAAAATGATAATGGATAATATATATTCACATTGATCATTGGGGATTAGGACTTAATTATCAAATGTATGAACAACATCCTAATAAGGAAAGTAGTATGAAGGGGGATTCAAACACAAATTCTGTTACTATTATCATGTATGAGCAGAAAAGACCAAATAATAGACTATCAAATGAAAACACAATAGGTAACCCTCAAATATTAATTGCTAAACAAAACATACTGCAACATTAACAACTATGCAGGTAGCATTCAAATCAAGCAAATTCATAGATAAACTCATACTTAGGTTGCAATTTAATTAAATAAAGTTAAGATCATACAAGAGGCTAACAGGGATGAGCTTGACAACTAAAACAACTTAGAAATTACAGTAAATTTAGCATGATTCTTTACACATAAGAATTGAAGAAGTTTCTTCAAGGCGTATACAAAATTAAAAAAATATATTTCATTTATATTTTTTTTTAAAAGGTATATACTAATTTAGAAAATGAACCAACACAAAACTTCGCAAAATCTATCTCCAAAACAAACTCCATCATAACTTACTAAAGAACCTTTATACCTACACTAAATTACAGTAAGCGCCATTCTCCGACAATGAATAGCCGGCAGCAAATAGGACTATCATATGTCTTTCATGGCTAGAATGATTCGAATTCGCAGCTTAACAAGTAACGAAAAAGGATACCAACTACAACTTTTGCATAATTTCAAACTGAAATTAGAATGTTTCTTCTTCTTTTTATTTAAATGATAGCTTCGTTAATTAGGGTGTATAGATAGTTATAGTAGCATAAAACACTCAATAATAAATCAAAATTAATGTAGAGATTAACTACAAGAGACTCTTTGAAACACTAGGCCCCCAAAAGTGGAAAAGTAAGCACAATCCCAAAAAAAATAACATATTTGAGCTAGGCATGGATGACATCTAATAAAAGAAAAGAAATAAATAGAAAAGAACTTAAACAGAATCAAAACATGTGTTTTTATAACGACTAGAAATCGCTTACGATACAAGACGACCCCAAAGATTTACACAAATCTATTCCCATTGATATAGTGAGAACTAACCTATATAAACTTGAAAACTTTATGCGAATATCAGTGGAACAGTTCTTTTGACGTGTAAAAAATGCACCACAGGACATGAATATCAATCCACAAATAGAGATAAAACAATAACTAGGTGATTAACAAACAAACAAGATGAGATCTGAGGCAGGCACGATAATCACAAGCTCAAGAAGATTTAAGAATGAGGAAAGAAATTTTTTTAAACATTTATTAAATCACCTCGAAAACGAAATACACAATACCTAACTTAAAGGGAATAAGTTGAGGATAAAGAAAAAATGAATTTTTTTTATGGAACGCACCAAGCAGGATCATTTTAAAACCCGTCAAAGGACGCAGTCAATTATTAAAAACGGAATGAACAAAGGAGATACGATTCATTTACCTTGGGGGGGCAGTGAACTTGGATGGAATGAGTAAGATAGGCAGTGACTTTACATCGGCGAAATGCGACTCGATTCTTCCTTAAGCTTTATCTATATTCCCCTTTCTCTGAGAGTTCAACCTCAAAAAAAAAATCCAAAGTATCAAACAAAGGCTAAAACGAAAAGAACTCGATATCCCTTTTTGTTTGGGAAAAGGCCTTTATAAAAAAATTTCTCTCTTCTCAAAATTTGTGCCCGCAACCGAGAAGAAAAGTTGTTTATATAGAGGGAATTTTTAGGGTTCATTTTGGGGGGGGGGGGGAGGAGGGGGGGGAGAACCCTAAAAAAATCAAATTTTTTACCCTTGAATTCAAAAATTCAAAACCCTTACCCAAAAATAGGGAGACACCTTTTTCTGAACCTTGGCCTCATCCTCAAAAAAGAAAGGAGGAATAGACAGTTGAAATAGACGTCCATTGCCCTTAGCGTCGACGTGGCTCGATCTTTGCCTGCAAGGACGATTCTCGCGTGTTCTGAGTTGCTGGGAATCGTACAATTTGAGAGCGATGGAAAAAAGAAGACAAAAGCGCGGTGTACGGGCCTGCCCTCCTTCACTTTCCGTTACACTCGTTCTCGCTACCTTTACTACTCACGCGCCTGGACCTCTTCTCAAGTTGCTAGGGTTTTGTATCCATTTGCGTTCCAATTTTTTTTTTGCGAGGAAAAAGGGGCTTTCACGCGTTTGCCCTGGTGAATTTCTCCTTGGTGAATTGAGCTGGACGGGTCGAAGGAATAAAGGGTGGGACGGGAATTACATTGAGTTATATGGAATTGAAACTTTACAAATTGCAAAATACATGAGTTGGGTCAATTAATTAGAGATAGAAAAACAAAATGGGCTCGGGAATGGGCCACTGATAAGGAATTATAGGGAGTGGGCTGCTGAGTAGAACAATTATGAAGGCCTACAATTGGTCTTTCAAATGACTAGCATTAAACATTGATTCGGCCCAATCGGATTAACTTTCGAATTTAATTAAGACCAAAACAAGACGAACAAATGTAATCAACTTAGGAGCTTCTTGATTTTTTAATAAAAATAAAATAATTAACTTAATTACAAAACGATAGCTTGAAGTTATAACCATAATTTAAACCAAACTAATTTATCCAAAATACTTACTAGAAATTAAAACCTCTTGGGATGCTCTTCGAGATATCTATAGAATAATTTTTCATGTACAAAATTATATGAAACGTATATATATATTGCTAAAAATACAAAAAGTGACAAAAATTATTTAAAATAATTTGTAAGCTTGTACTTCCTCAAAATTTTATAAAAACTATTTTTTTTAGATTGTTTAAGATCGAAGGAGCTCGAAAATTATCGCAGGGGAGGGTCAAAATCGGGTTCAACAAGGGTTATGTACTTGGTCAACATAAAATGACTTTTAAGTTTAAAAAAACACATCTCTCACCTAACTTTTAGCTTTTGGCTAAAAATAAGTCATTTTTTGAACTTAAAATAAGTCACTTTGATGATTGTCAAACACTCTAATAAGTCAAAAATTGACTATTAAGTTAGTTTGACCAGCTTTTAAGCTCATCCAAACAGGCTCTATATCAAGCTCAGATTGTCGGAGTTGTCGAAACTGACAACAACTGAAATGGAATTGCTCGAGATAAATTTAAGAAATAGTTGAGAACATTAAATTTATGATGCTAATAACTTTTTATATTTTTCAACCAAACTTAAATGTAGTGCGTTACCATACAGATCCTTAGGGTGTTTGAAATTGAGTTCTTTAGGTAGCTTCAAGTTTACAAATAGTTTATTCAGAATCATATTTTCGCATATACATATAATTTGCATAACATTAGGGAAATATAATTCAAAGTATTTTGATATGTTTGTTGAGATATTATTCCCTGTCTGTCGCGTGAAATTTTAGACTACTTAACTTAAAATAGTACTCATATGATGGAGAGAATTACAACTCACTCTTAGGGTTCGTTTGGCGATAGATTTTTCAAATAATACTTGGAAAAAATTTATTTATCCATTCAATTTGTCATTATTTGGTAAATATTTTTGACAAATATCTCAAATTCAAATATTATTTCTTTTCTAATATTTGGGCAAATCTCATTATTTGGGATCTTTTGAAAATTGAAATTTTACACTAAACTTTTATCTTTTACGAAATCATTCTCTATAGTAGTTGTTTGTGTTGTATAATATAATTTTCTACATAAACATAATATTTAGTGAATATGAATGTGATGATAAAAATGATGAACAATCGGCTTCGGATAGCAGTGCAGGGAATGATGTTTGTTGCACTCACTCCAAACTATCACATTGGTGTAGTGTTATGGGCACTACTTGTTATTTTTTGCAACGAAGATCTAATTGACTTGTAATAAAAATTTATGGTTAGTTTTAAAGTTTTTAAAACTTATGGGTACAAATCATATTTTTCTAAAAAGTGAAATATATTTTCCAAATATTATGACCAAACAAACACATGGTGAAACTTCACCGAAATTTTCACCCAAACAATATTTGCTAAGAATATATGGCCAAATACTAGTTTAGAACACAATTCCATTGCACATCCACACCAAATAGATCGGGGACTTCTTCGTTGTACAGAATTAGGGTTCAACTAGGTTATGCAGCGATGGTTTTTTTAAATAAAAAAATTATTTTCTATTTCTCAAGCAACAAATTTTAAATACTTGAATCGCCCCTTTCAGGGGTGATCTTTTTGTTATTAGTTAAAGAATTAAAATCAGTCACTTGATATAATTGAAGGTTAATAGTGCTAAGTTAGATATCACAAGGACTAAAATCATATTTAACACATACACTAAATATGTTGTTTTCCTAAGTAATTTTTCTTGATATTTCATAGTTGTGTCAGAACTCTCGGCCCCACACCAATATCAGATTTTTGGAAAAGAAATAGAGATGATTTAATACCATATATATATATATATATATATATTTAAAATTAAAATTAATTAATTTGGTTATATGAAAAAATAATATTAAGTGTGAATAGATATTGGATCAGTGCAGAATAGGATATTCTTTCTTACCACTAATACTTCCTTCAAACGATAGGAAATTGTTATGCCGAGATAGGATTAATACTTCTCGATATTTCCTCCAATAATTAGAAGTTTTCCTACCATAATAAATCGAACAGCCTAATACTTCTTAATTTTTTTAAGTTTTATAATTTTACTTATAATCAATTGGACGAGTTGGATTTATAATATATCCAATTTAGAAGGGTCTTGCAATCATTTCTAATCTCTCTATTCTAGTATTAGCAGTTTCCTTAAGTCATTCTGTGATTGTTACTATTGTTGAAATTGACAATAATTGAAATGAAATTTTTCAAGATATATTTAAGATATAGTTGAAAACATTGAATTTATGTGATGCTTTTGATGATGATGCTAACAATTTTTTGTTTATTTCTAACCAAAATTAAATATGATGCAGATTCTTAGGGTGTTTGAAATTGATTTCTTCTAGTAGCTTGAAGTTAACAAATAGTATATTCAGAATCAAATTTTCACATATACAAATAATTATAATTCAAATTTGCATAACATTATAATTTAAAGTATTTTGATATAGATATTATTTTTTGTCTGTCACATGAAATTTTAAACTATTTAACTAAAAAGAGTACTCATATATGATGGAGTGAATTGCAAACCATTTTTAGAACACAATCCCATTGCACATTCACGACGACTAGGCTATGCAACAATGATTTTTTTTAATATTTTCTATTTCTCAAGCAGCAACTTTTAAATACCTGAATTGCCCCTGTAGAATTGAACTCTCCATTAATTTATTTGGATCCATAAGTTAAAGGATTAAAATCACTCACTTCATGATATAATTGAAGGTTAATAGTGCTAAGTTAGATAACAGAAGAACTAAAATCACAATATAGCCTTTAACACATAAACTTAAGTGTTGTTTCCTAAGTAATTTTTCTTGATATTTCATAGTTGTGTTAGAACTCTCAACCCACACCAATATCAGACTCTAGAAAAGAAATAGAATTGGCTTAAGAAAATAGTTTTTAAGTCAAAAATAAAAATCAAACTGATTCGTAAGTCAAAAAAATAAAAATAAAAAGTAAAGGAGACTTACTTTTGATTTTTGACTTATTTTAATATATATTTTACCTTGTTAAACACTTTGTAATTTATTTTAAGTTATTTTTTATATTCGTCAAACACATTTAGAATTCAAAAATTGATTTACAAGTAGATTTGACCAACTTTTATATAATTATTAATAATAATAATAATAAGTGTGAAAAAAGAGGAGATTCTCTGTTTCTTACCACTATATATTATAATAATAGAAATATAGAAGTGGATTTTAATAATAAAAAGGGAAATAAATAATTGGTAGGGAAGATGGGGTTGAATTTAAACGGTGAAAACAAAGAGCATCTAATAAGCACCGAAAGAGAAGGAATGAGGATATTCGTTTTAAATATGCCAAATTCCCCTAAACCACTGCTTGGAATATTCTTTCTCTTATGCCCTTTTTATATACTTTAAACTCCATTTTCTGCAATCTTCTATTGTAAGGAAAAAATCAGAGATGAAGTTCTGGAAGATATTGAAGAGTCACATAGAGGAAACATTGCCGGAATGGCAAGACAAATTCTTGAGTTACAAAGATCTGAAGAAAGAATTGAAATTGATTTATCCTCAGGATGATCGGCCTATCAAAAAACAGAGATTGAATAATGATGAGCTTGCCAAGGAGGTGAATGATTTTGTAAAGCTCTTAGAAGAGGAGATTGATAAGTTCAACACTTTCTTTGTCGAGAAAGAAGAAGACTACATCATTCACCTTAAGGTCCGTAGGGTTTCTTTTGTTAAATTCAATTGCAAATCACATGATTCTTTGTCAATTAATAGTAGTAGCAATTGATTGCAGGTTTTGAAAGAGAGGGTAGCTGAGATGGGAAAGTCAAATGAAGAGGTGAATAGATTAGGCAGGGATATTGTGGATCTTCATGGAGAGATGGTTTTATTGGAGAATTACAGTGCTCTTAACTATACAGGTATCCACTCTGAATATGAGCTAACCTCCTCAACTAATTATCAAATTCAAACATGTGGTGTAGTGGATGAATTAGAGGTATCCGGTATGAGCCCTGATATAGAAAGAAAATTGTTAGTCACAACTCAAATTTACGACATAATTGCATATTCGTTCTGTTTTAAATCTATAGCTATTGGCACATGAACAAGTACCTGTAATGAATTTCACAATGTTACTTTTATTGTTCACAGGAGTTGTGAAGATTTTAAAGAAATATGACAAACTCAGTGGGGAGCTTCTTCGATTGCCTTTCATCCAAAAGGTGCTTGCGGAGCCATTCTTCGAAACTGAGGTTCTAAATAAACTAGTGAAGGAGTGTGATACACTTCTTAGTCACCTATTATACCAAACTGAGCCACTCAAAGTAGCAGGAGGAGGTGGAGGTGGTGGCGGAGAAAGGCCAGTCAAAGTTCCTCAAGAACTTGCAGAGATCAAGAATATGGAGAACATGTACTTGAGACTTACCTATTCAGCACTCAGAGTCTTGCAGGAGATGCGCAGCGGAAGTTCAACTGTCAGCATCTTCTCTTTGCCACCAATGAAGACCAACGCCCTCGACAATGTATGGAAAAACGCTCCAGTGGTCATACAAGAAGCAAAGTAGGGGGTTACTCATGCCTCTTGATATACTGTTTTATTCCCTCTTGCCAAGAAGTACCGAGTGCAGTTGCTGTTCATGTATAGCTTTAGATTTCTGATAAATATATATATACATACACACATGTTACCGTTTGTAATCCATTGTTTTTGACTCAACGAATTTTAAGTTAAGCTAATGCTTCTATTGTCTTAAAGGTTGTATGTACATTAATTAGGCTTGGAGGCAGAATTTGATGTTTGGGTAAGATAATGAGCTTCACCACCTCATAGGAACTTCTTTGCAAATGTTTTTGGTACACACTAATATGCCAAATATAGGTAATATGGACTAGTAGTTAATGAAATCATTGAGAGTAAAAACATATTTTTTTTATTAGTTCCAACTAATGTTTGTTACTATTACATTTGAAAAAAATTGAGTTCTAATTTGAGTAATAAAATTGAGAAAAAGGAAGAATTTGTGTTTAGTGAGTTATAATCATAACTGAATCAGTGAAAAGTTTGAATATGTGATTAATGTATTATCTTACCTAAATTGTTATGTAAGTTATTATTGATTGTTGTCAATTATATTATAAGGTCTTTTTTAACGGAAAATATTCATTATAAAATGATAATATGAATTATGGGTATGTTAAATAATTTTTAGAACTTATATGTGTAAATCATATTTTTTGAAATAGTCAAATATTTTTGAAAAAATTTTAGGCCAAACACATGGTGTAACTTTATACAAATATAATTTTCCAAAAGTATTTGAGAATTTAAGGTCATACGCTAGGTAATTCTTCAAATTTTGATTTTCATCGAGGAATTAGTAAACTATTTTTAAAAAAAAACACATTTAGTAAAAATATCTATACTTTATAAATATTAGTAATAATGTCAAAAATGACATTATTTTAAAAAATTTATGTAACTGATTTTCCTCCTATTTTTTGTCTCCGTTTTTCAATTAATTCTATAAAAAGATTTTTTTAAAAAAACACTCTCTCATATTTATCTTTTCAAATTGTTAATTCTCTCTCCTATTTAAATTTTTTTTCTCTATCATATTTATCTTCTCTGATTTTCCTCCAACATTCAAGTTGTAAATATTTTCTGCCATATATTTTGATTTTTTTTTGATAAAAAATTAGATCAACAAGAATCCCTTTGATCAAGGTATCCCTAATTTTTATCCTATTTTCAGATTTCTTTTTTGATTTTGTTTTTCTTTAAATCTTATAAAACTATTGTTTTTTTTTTTTTTTAATTTCCGTTATGGTTTACTCTCCAATGGCTGAATTCAAGAGGCTTACTAGAGGTATTCATCTTAATAAACCAATTTCTAGTGATTTTTTATCCTTTAATTTATTTAGTACTCAACAAATAGTGTATAATGTATGATCCGCTACTAAAATGACAGAAGAAAGAGGATTAGAACATTTATAAGACTCATTAGTGTGCAAAACCTTCTTCAAATTCAGAAGACAAATGTACAATCTTCGTCTACTCGTGAAGATCTTGAAAAAGACGACAAAGATCGAATACTCATCGACCAATTTTATATTAGTTTGTTTTGTATTTATAGTTCTTTTTTAGAATTTGGTATGCTTTCTCAATTTGTATTCAAATCAGTATGTATACTATCAATATTTGTATTTATTAAAAATTTCATGTTGCATGGTTTATGAATTTTGTATTTGTCCATAATTTGTATTCATCCAAACGTATATCCACTCAGAAGAAAAACTTTCTATTAATTTATTTGTATTCGAATACAAATACAAATAATATACATATTTAAATGAATACGACTTAGAAAAAGAAATAAGATTTTGAAAAGAAAAACAAAACACAGTGAAAAATATATGAAAAAAATGTATTTCTTACATAGCTACATATTTATTTGACATACATATTGGAATGAATACAAACTAATAAATAAAAAAACACAAGCTTCATTATACAAAATACAACATGAAAACTAGAATGGATACTAATATAAGCTTCATTGCAATTTAAGCGAGGATACAAAATTTTGAAAAATAAAACAAATACACTGTGAGAAAAGTAGGTCAAATACAAATAAAACTATAGGTGTTCAAGTTTCTAAATTAAAAAAATTTAAATTTAATAAATAAAACTATAATGTATTTGTCACGACCCAAAAATGGACGTGATGGCGCTTGTCTTATCCCACCAAGACAAGTTAGCCTAAAACCCAATATCTAACAAAGTGCGGAAGTAAATGACAATCCAACAACATTTCTAGTATGAAACCAAGTCATATTAATTCAATCCCCAAAACCAGGTTGTCACGTGCACAAGCCTCTAATGTAACTATTAGAATTGAAATAAAATAGAAGTCTAAAATGAAGTTGTCTTTCAAGTAAAAACAAAGTCATAAACTAGAGTAGGAAAGTTCGCTGAGATGACAAGCAGCTACCTCACAATCCTCCACAAGATGCCTCGGAAACAAAGCGAATGGAAAGTATCACAAAAATCCGGGCTCGTAACCTACAAAAAAATTTGTAGAAGCAAGGGGTGAGTACCAAACCACGCGGTACCCAACAAGCAAACCTCTAAACACAAGTTAAGTGAACGAAATACAGGTACTCCTTACACCCTATCTAAATCTCCACGCTACAGCCTAACAGTTTACAGTTTACCAAACACACAACTCAATAACCACACTCCATCAGTTTACACATTTTCAATAACAACTCAATATTCAACAGTCACAAGCTTCACAGAGAAACAATCACAAGATCAGCAAAACACATGTTCAAGTTCATCAATAATAAAATGTGCAACGTCATGAGATGCAATGTAAAATATAGTGATGCATGCCTTTCTTAATGATACACACCCGCTGTCTCTCAGTCCGGGACCCATGGGGGACATATCAGTCCATGCATCTGTCGCGGCGCACGACACGACCCTCGATAATAGTAACCTTCGCGGCGCGCGATACATCCCTCGAAATATAATATCCATCGCGGCGCGCGATACGACCCTCGAAATGGTACATCCTCTTACCACAACCATGTCTCAGATACAATGCAAATGACATGCTCAAATGAAAATGAGGAGATAACCATTTTGATAACAAAGCACATTTTACAACAAGAAATACAAAACCAACAATTAAGCAACAAGTCTCTAAGTCATTCTCAACACCACACAAGGAAATACACGAATTTCATACACTTAACAAGAGTTTAGAAATTCACTTGCCTCAAATCAACGAACAATCACTCCGGGACTTGTGTTTTCCCCTTTCGTTGAGCTTCCAAACCAATGCAATCTATTCAAGTATATAGTTGGAATCAGATTCCGACACTAACAACACTTACGTTATATAGGTTTAGCTTAGACCGAAAAGCTTATCCAACTTTATAATTAAGTTAACATATAAATTCTCATATTTCCAAATTTCAAGTCTAAGGTTAAAGCATAATTCCCCAATACCATAAATTTAATCATATTCATATAACATTTTAATCTAATATTTGATTACTTCTATCACTAACTCATAACTTTAATAATAATGTGATACCATATATATATATATATATATTAATTTTAAAAGAAAGCTCAGGGATAAAATATTCGTGCAGTAGTACCCAATTAACTATCACTATTCCTCACTTAAATTTCCCAAGGATCATTGTCCAATGATTAGGCCATCATTGTCCAATGATTAGGCCATTATTGGACAATGATTAGACCATAGAAATCAGCCATATTCATACCCAACTCCAATACGTATAACACTGCCCATTTCTATTCCAAATCTCTTTTCCTTCCATTCCATTATAATATCATATCATATATATATAGACATTTAATGAAAACATTTGCACAAAAATATTTAAATTAGGCATAGTTTAAGTATCAGTTCCTCCCCTAAAACTTCCAACCAATAAACTCCTTCCAATTCTATATATATATCCAACAGTTATACATTTTCTATATTGTATATAAAGTAACATGAAGTAATTAATGCATGCCTATCAAGAATTGAAGATGGCCGACGGGAATTCTGCAAATTGCTTTCTTTTTGTTTTTCCTCTTTGATCGATGCTGCGCTAGGTCACGTTATTCCTCTCCCTTTTTCGTTTTTGTTTTCTAACTCTTTTTTTTTTACTTAATTATGTACTAAAAGTGATAGGTTTTACCCACATATTTTATTAAATATAGTCTAAATGGTATAGGGTCTTAAATAAATTATCACTTTAGCCCATAAACTATCGATTAATTAACTTAAGTTAAATAAATATTCAAAATTCTAAAGAGGAGCTTTTGGGTCATTACAGTATTATCATAAAGTTTCATAGTAATAATTAGTGAGAATAAGATATTATATTTTTTGATTATATGATTTTTCATAACTTAATTAGTGAAAAATTGATATTGAAATTTTATAGATGTGATACTTTTTTAATTCTGTTATTTTTATAACAATAATTAGTGAAAAATGAATATTTATTTTGGTTAATAAAAGTGTTTAAAAATAAAAAAAATAAAAAAATTGGAGATTGAATTTTTTAGAACAATGGAGAAAGAGTGTTTTTTATAACATTATGAAAAAAGAAGAAAGAGATAAAAGTTGGTGTATTTTGATAAATTGTAACTGATGAAACTTTTAACATTTGTTCCTTTTTAAAAATAATTATCTCTCCTAAATTCCTCTCAATCTGTTATATAAAAGTTATTTTTTAAAAATAAAATAAATAATAAAAACATAAATAAGATGCATAATAAATTTAAAATTTGACATTTTTACTAAATATTGAAAGTATTATTAATGAACCCTCTTAAATTTTAAAACAATGACATTTTAAAATTTTCCTTTTTTTAATAGTAGTAAAGAGGGGGGTTGGACAGAGACAAATATTAAATGGGAATGATATTTCCATGGGCATAGAAGGCTACCCATACACATAGTCCAATGGAGTCAACATAGAACAAACAATTCTTAAAAATAGATTCTAGAACTAGTTAAAAGGACACTAGTTTTGGACTACAGTATTTTCTCTATTTGAGGGAAATTTTAGGCCTCATTCCGTCTCATCTTGGATTCTAATTTAATTTGTACCTCCAAATAGATGCAAGACTTGGTGAAAATATCTTCATTGGTCTTGAGTTCTTTTTCAATCACAAGACACTTGTTAATGGCTAATTCCAACCCATTAGCTTGTCTTGAAATTTCTTTGTTTGGAATTTGTAACGGATCCTCTTGGAACTTCCAATGCACTCTTAAATGAGTTGAGTTGATATGGATGCTATCATTTTCTTCTTCATCTAGAGAATTCATCTTCGAATTCAACCCTAAATCTCTCTTGCAATTTCTCTTGTTCTTTCTATTATTCTCTTAATGATTACTAGTGTCTTAGACTACATTAACATAGAAAGATTGTTGGCAAGTTATGCAAGAATGTGACTGAGTTTTCTAGGGTCGCACGTGCGCTTATTTGAAGACTAAGTACATTATCTATTTTTATCCCTGTCTTGATCAATTTGTGGTAGTCTACTTGAATGATATAGTTATCTATATATAATAGATACCATTCACAAGTCACATAGAACTGATTTTGTCAATATAAGACCTCATTTATTTTATTTTTTATAAAACTTTGTAACGAGTCTAAAAAGGTCTAAATGAATCAGATATGTAGAAGACTCTTAACAATATTCTGATTCATTTGACAAGTTATCAAATAATAAATTATAGTTTATCTACTTTGAATATGCATTTCTCGTAACTTTTCATAAATCTAAGTATTTCTTTTATATTAATATTTTACTTGTATTGATATGTGTCACCAACACTATAATAATATTTTTTTGTGTATTATTGTTTATCAAGGTTTTTGAATGAAAAAATAATACTCCAAATCATATTTATTAAAACTTTTTTTTAATCAAAAGTGATATATTTTGTTGAAATGAAAGTTTTCTAATATTTATTAATATATTGTTCAATTTCACTTCTACATTCAGATATTGAATACAAAAACATCAATTATTAAGTGTTCAGATTTTGAGACCATATCTTAATATTCAGATGCGTATTCAGATCAAAACATCCATATATTAATGCAAATCTTAATATCATATGGATATTCGGGTTCAAACCTCCTAATCTTAATGGAAACAAATGAGATCTAAATCTTTGTAAGGATATGAAGAATCACACCTGCGACAAAGTCTTATTCTCATTCGTACTCTTTAAAGACACTTTTATTTTCACAAAAAAATTATGTTCCATATTTTTTTTAAAAAAAAATAAAAATTCAATTCTCTCTCCTTTTCCAACTTTATTAGTTATTCAAATTATTTCCCTTAAACTTTTAATTTTTGTTCTTCCAATTTGTTTATCGAGAATTGATAAAAATTTATTGTAAAAAATTATTTGATTAAAGTGCAAAGAAACTTTATACATATGTGTTGTTGAAAGTAGAAGATGATGTTTTTATAATTTGATTAAGATCATTTAAATGTATCACGTTCGTTATTTATTTTATAGAAGAGTATACGAGCAAACACATTATAGAACATAGAAATGTTTCATATATTTATCGAAAAAAGGGCCTAAAATCCTCTCAAAGTATTGAAAATAGTACAAAATTACCCTTCATCCACCTAGTGGCTCCAAAATGCCCTTTCCACCCACCTATTGGGTCCAAAATACCCTTGTCATCCACCTTTTGGTTCAAAATTGACCACTTATTTAACGGTTTTATATATAAACTATTTAAATATTTTTTAAAATACGTGGCGCTCAACTATTTGTTATAATTTAACTTATTAGTGTAATTTATAAATCAATTCACTACCCACCCATTACTAATTAAATCCCTCTAAATTAATGAACCCGTCACATTATTAATGCAAGCTACTGCCAATTGAGTGTTTTTAAAAAATATAGAAGTAAATTATCATACATTCAAGTGGCTACATAAAAATCACCGATAAACTTAAAAGTCTGACTATGTTCATCTTAATTATTCTTACGTCTCAATTATGTGATGTTACTTCATAGGTAACTTTTTTTTAAAAATAATATATTAAAGATTTTAATATAAATCATAAATATTTATAAAATTATATTTAAAAAAAGTGCATGAATTAATTTGGGATGTATTATTTCTTTACCTTTAATATAAATTTATAATTCAATTTTGAAAGAAAGTGTCCTTTTAAATAAGCGGCTCAACCTAAATTTAATTGGGGCTTCGATTCGGACTCGAATAATTTTGAATGTCATTTTTAGTAATCTACAATTTCATCGTATTTTAGTAGTGTTTATGACGATTTTTATATTATAATTGAATTAATAATTGAGTGAGGTTTAGTTAGTAATAAGTGGGTAGTGGATTGGTTTATAAATTATATTAATAAATTAAAATTATAATTAATAGTTGAACGCGCAGTATTAAAAAAAATATTTAAAGAGTTTAATTTTAAAACAATTAAAAAATGGTCAATTTTGAACCCAAAGGTGGATGACAAGGGTATTTTGGAGCCAATAGGTGGACGAAAAGGGCATTTTGGAGCCAATAGGTGGATAAAGGGTAATTTTATATAATTTTTAATACTTTTAAGAGTATTTTAGGCCCTTGTCCGTATATTTATTTAAGATTAATTTGTGTTGAATTTGTTTTTCAAAAAAAGATACTGCAATTTTTTTAAACAATTTTTTTATGTTATTATAATTTATATATGTACTTCATGCATTTTTTTTATTAAACTTAAAACATTTAATTATAATTCAAATATCTAAACGTTTATAAAAAAATGATTTTCCCCCTAATATTTTGTTAGTATAATACTTTGATCATACATATGTACATTTATATTTAGATATTTTAATCTTAATAAAAATAAACAAAGTTTAAGTGTTTTCCACCAAATAGAAGAGATCTTGCTACCTTGAACTATGAACTAGTTAGTTGAAAGATAAATTCCAAAAGAAATCTGCCACAAAGGTTGAAAAGAACTTTCAATAAATATTCTTCAATATATGATTCTAACGAAGGAACAAAACATCTTTTCATATAATGTTTATTTTAATTTTGTCAAATATTTTTAACTTAATCTGATTCTGCTTTTGCTTTTCATTTTTTGATCAATAAAAAAAGAACAATTTTTTCTTTCTGTTAATCTTCAATTTATTTAAATTTAGTTAATGTGTTTAGAAAATGTAGTGAATAAATATGCTTAGAATTCCATCAACTATTTCACTATATAAATTAATTTTTTAATAAATATATCAAATCAAAATTTAACAAGTAAATTTAAACGAGGGAAATAATAAAGAAGGAATTGGTTAAAGACAAAATTAAATGAATACTTTCTAGTCGTATTTTTAAAAAAATATTTTTGAGGTGATTTCAAGGCGAGTTTCGAGGAGGGGCGTACCAAAAACGCCCCAGCGGTAAATTAAAGACTTAAATTCTAAAATTTGAAGCGTGTGCCTCAAGCATAAAAGCTTAAGTCCTGCGCGTAAAAATGTAGGCTCGAACATTTTTAATTTATTTTTTGAATTTTTTTTGCTTGAAATCATATTTTTTAATTATTGGTGTAACGATATTTCTCAAATCGTAATTATAATATTTTTTTCTTCATTATTAATTATCAGTACTTGTCTCAAATAAAAATCATAATATAATTTCTATATATTATAGGTTATTTATAAAAAAAAAATTGTAAAATCATTAAAAGGTTTGGTTTGCTTATTTTATTAGTAATAAGCTATAAAACTGAATGTATATGCGACTACGTCCCATAGATCCATAAGACTTACGTCACATGTCTCAAGACTTACTTCTCGTCCCATACGGTATAAAATATTTCGCTTCACGCTCCCGCCTTTTAAAACTTTGGCTTTCTAGGTATGCCACACAAAGTCCAATGAAGTGAACATAGAGCAAAACAACTCTTATAAATAGATTAGTCAAGGGACCATTAACTTTGGGCTGCAGTATTTTCTCCATTTGGGGACGTATTGGGAACCCATTCCATCTCTTCTTGGACTTAATTTGGGCCTTCAAATTGATATAAACTTGGGGGAGATTATGACTTGAAAGCTTCTTCCACCACAACACTTTGTAATTGCTAATTTCAGCACATTAAGTTTGTTATGAATTTTCCTTGTTAGGGATCTTGTCATAGGTCCTCTTGAAACTTCTAAAGCTTTCTTTAACGATTTTGAGTTTTCATGGATGCTGTCACTGAATTTTTTAGTTTTTATTTGATATTATGATATTTGATATGATACACGGTTTTATTTTCTGTGATAATTAGTATGAAATTTATTATTTATAAATAAAATGTCAAATAAAAGGTGGGAAAATTATATGAATAAAAAACTATTAATTCAAATTAAATACTACAATCATAGTTTATTTTAATTGTAATTCGCAGTAAACATCTGTCATCTGATTTGGTATACAATTAGCCATTTTCGGTATACAATTATAATTCGCAATAAACATCACGTTTGTGTTTGTATAACGCGAGAGAAAATTGAATATAACAAATACATATATTTTCGTAATATACACTTATAATTATACAAATGCATATCTTATTATACAAATTACAATGTATAAATAAATTCACTCTAAAGGAAGACTAAATAGAGACACGTGAAAGAATCTTATCCGTCCATCCAATGTTTAATAAATGTAGATCGATGGATAAGATTTTGATATGTATATGTCTGTTAGTATAAAGAATATACATGCTCTAGTTTTTGAACTACAGGGGCATCAATGTCCCACAAGTATGACGAAGGATATCTGCGCACCATGTATGATAATTCAAAGGTATATTTATTCCTTTTCCCTAAAATATATAATTCTAGTTGTCAATTTTCATTTCTTTTTTTTTCCCCATAAAATACAAATTCTATTAAAATTTTTCCTGCATTTCTGAATTCAATCATCTAAGGTTATCAATACTATGGATTTCTTATCATGATGATGGCATTTATGGTCACAACAAACCAACGAGTAACAAATTTAAATATACAACTAAGCATTTGCTAACAAAAGCGCCTGTAGCTCAGTGGATAGAGCGTCTGTTTCCTAAGCAGAAAGTCGTAGGTTCGACCCCTACCTGGCGCGTTAATGTTTTAATCTTTTTTTGGAAAGTTATATCAGTTTCAATTTGGAAAAGGGTGAAAATTACCGCTTAATATCTTTGGCGTTAAAAGCAAGTTATTTTTACCCCTCTCGTTACTAAACTTAACAAATATACCATTCATAGGATGTTGCAACTTAACAAATTGGGTAATTTAAGTAAAATTGAATAATTTTAATTGATTTGGGGCATGTTGCAAGAGCGTAGGTGAGTGATAAGCATAGGATGACTTTCCATCAAAGGATGAATATTTTTGTTAAGTTTATTGATGATAGGGATAAAAATAACTTGCTTTTAACGGTACAGGTAAAGTTAACCAATTAAACAAAGTTGAGGGATAATTTTGACCCTTTTCCCTTTAAATTTTATACAATAAAAAAGACGTTTGAATTTTGTGGTTCTAAATTAAAATTATGTCAAATCTATTGCCCTTTAATCTTATGGAGATATTAATTAAAGTTATATCAAACGTGCCCTTTAATCTTACGGAGAAAAATAGAGAAAACTTTTGTTATTTTTTTCAAAATACTAAAAAGAAAAAGAGGTCTTTCATTTTCAAACAGACTAAAAAGGAAAATAAGTCATTCTTTTTTAAATAATGCGCGTCTCTATTTTGTCTTTTAGAGTAACATCTTTTCAAGTAGTTATTGATTTTTTTAACTGATTATCAGTTACGCTTTTGGCGTTTCAACTAATTATTTTTTGTTTTTTTCGTTAAACCTTTCAAAATTTTCAAGTGTGTTATATTGAAAATTCCTAAAAGTTTAAGCACCATAAAAAAATTATATGATGAAATGTGTATATTAAAATTTAAAACTAGTAGTATTATATGTTTTGAACCTATAATGTTTAAAACTTAATGATTTATATTAAGAACCCAAAAGTCAAATGATCAAATTTATATTTAAGATAGATTTTTTCATAATTGTGCACCCATCTTGCTGAAATATTTGATACGTCTATGAATTTACGTGACATTTTTTGATTTATAATTATATAAATTAATTTCAAAAAAAAATGAAGATTATTGTGCAAATTTCTGGGTTTGACTCTTAAAAAACTAAAAGTATCGCATAAATTGGAATAGGGGAAGTGAAAGTTTTTTTGCATGATTCATTGCCCTTTGTGTGATCAAACCACCATACATATTCATGTTCTTGTCATGCTCCACTATCAAGCATGTTCTTTAAATTTCATGTCAAGCCATACCAGCTAGCAAGTGTACATTTCCACGAAAATGTCCATAGTTGCTGAAGCACCAGGTTACATCCAAGTTTTTTCTGATGGTTCAGTGAAGCGATTCGAGCCACAAATAGCTACTGCATCAATTGAACCTTACAATGGCTACATGTCTAAGGATGTTATCATTGATTCTTCGAAACTAATATTTGGAAGGATGTACCTTCCTGAATCAAGTATTCACCAACACTTTCCTGTTCTTGTCTACTTCCACGGTGGTGGATTTTGTATCGGCTCAACTACATGGCTCGGTTACCATGTTTTTCTTGGAGATTTAAGTGTGGCTTCAAAATCTATCATTCTTTCAGTAGACTATCGTCTTGCACCGGAAAATAGACTTCCTATAGCTTATGAAGATTGCTATTCTGCATTGGAATGGCTGATCAAGAACATAGAATTTGAACCATGGCTGAAAAGGGCTGATCTTTCTCAGCTTTTTCTATCCGGGGACAGTGCTGGAGGGAACATAGTTCATCAGGTTGCTATCAGGGCGATTACAAGTGAAGTTTTTCGTGGTAGACTAAAGGCGTTGCTGCCAATTCATCCATATTTTGGGAGTGAAAAGAGGACTGAATTAGAGATGGATAATGGATCAGCAGGGGGCGTGGAAATGAACGACATGTTTTGGAGACTCAGCTTGCCTCAAGGATCAAATCGTGATTATTTTGGATGTAATTTTGAGAATGCTCAATTATCTTTGGCTGAGTGGTCTCAGTTTCCAGCAGTGATTGTTTTTGTTGCTGGTTTAGACTTGTTGAAAGAAAGGGGAGTCACGTACGCTGAATTCTTGAAGAAGAAAGGTGTGAAAAGTCATGTGAAGGTGGTTGAAGCTGAGGAACAGGCTCATGTTTATCATGTATTTCATCCTGAATCAGAGGCTACTCGTTTGCTTCAGAAGCAAATGAGTGATTTCATAAATAGTTTTAGGAAATGAGTCGATTGACGACAAATGAATTTAGGACAATCCTTTACTTTTGTGAGTTTCTAGTTTGAGAAACTTCATAGACTGGCTAAAGTCCACAATAAATTGTCTACCTAAACTTCTACTTTCTGCTCTTCCATTTTTTTATGCGAAGAAGTACTTTTGGTGATCTACAATGAGCTGATTTTCATCGGAGGGATCCAATCCAACAAAATACCATAATCTGTTCTCATGTCTTTGTTTTCATGGAAGTGTAAGGATGTTCACAAAACCAGATTCATCCTTCAAATTAAACTAAAGCTAATTCTTGAATCAATAACATAACATAACATAACGTTAATATAATGCTTAAAGCCGAGGATTAGAATTATATCTATCAGTAGGGAAAACCAGATTCGCGTGTGCTTTAGGGTCCAGATATGTGTGTGAATAGAAAACCTCTGCATCCTAGCTAACTAAAAATCTTTACTATGTTGCTTCCCTACAAGTGTAGAAGCTGTCACCACTTCCACTGATGACCACACTTCACGCCAGTTTCCCCTTCAAGGCCTTCCATTGTTGACTCCTACAACTTACTTAATAAGGTTCTGAGACAAGCTATTCTTAGAGTAACATAACAGATAAACATAGGACTGTCAAACATTATATGCAATGAGAACAACATATTCAGTGTAATCCCACGGGTGAGATTTGAAGAGGGTAGCGTGTATGCAGACCTAATCCCTACCTTGGAAGGTGGAAATGTTATATCCGACGGATCCTCAGCTGAAGTAAGATACAAAGCAGTTCGAAAAAAGTAAACAACGGGAATAAAGAAACTAATACAAAAATGCTAAAGAAAGCATGATAGAGCATAGTAAAAAAGAAATATTAACTACAACAGATAATACGATAATCAAAGTGCAAAAAAATTAAATAGTAATACAAAACAAAATACAAAAAAACTTTCAAAGTAGTACTACAGTCTACAACTACTAGTATGAAAGAATAAGCGAGACAATTCTCAACTACCTAAAACTAACTCTCTATAATCTCATATCTAATATCTAAGGTCATGTCCTCGATAAGTTGAAGTAATGTCATGTCCTGTCTTATCACCTCTACCGATACTTCTTTGGCCCACCTCTGCTATACCTTTCCTGTAACTATCTATACACATCTAAATTGGGACATTCGTGCATCTCCTCTTGATAATACACATCTGAATTGGGACATTCGTGCATCTCCTCTTCATATGCTGTTGCTTCCCACGTCTTGTGTCCATCGGGGGCCACTCCTTGTTATGTGCAATGAGAACGATTTCAAGAACAAACAATCTATGAATTCAGCCTACACTATACTCTGCACCTCATGAGCTATTTGGAATAGAATTAAACACAGTTCATTTTTCTCAGCAATTACTAAAATGATGAGAATGAGATCCCGCTGAGCTTAAGAGTCCAGATATAATAAGTTAACAGACATAATAAGAATATGTTTTGCCATCTGCAATGTGATATAAGTTCTTTCTCATCTTACCTATAAGTACCTCGTTACTCACAAACTTTTCCATCCAAGAAAATCTTTCCATCATACAACTAACTGCAGATCTTTGAGGTTCCGACTAAATTCTTGGCCCGATGACTACAAGGCAATTGATTATAAGCCTATGAAGTATCGGATTGATGAACTTAAGGAACATATATATTTTACATATAAAATAGACATTGATCAAAGCTGAAGCCTTCATGAACAAACTTGCAAATTCACTTTGTTTCTTTATTTACTGCTTAATTAGTTTAAGTAGTTCATGAGATCACAGATAAAGCTGCAAATACTCAGTTAACTTACCTAACGTGTTTGTTTGGTAGAAACTAGGATTTACAGAAAGCTTGTAGTATACTTTTAGCAAGAAACAGATATAGAAGTAAGCAATATTCTTGAGAAAAATTTATCAACTCTTAATTCCTACAAACTGGATTTTTTAGAAATTAGGTTCATGATCATGTTTCCGCTTTATATTTTTGATAGTACTTTTATGTTTTAGGCTCAAACTTGAGTAAGCAGTACTGAAATCTGAGAAACATTCTTATTGTTGTTAGTGAGCTAAACTAAATTACAAAACAAGAAGAGGCCTAATGAATCCTCTCACAAAATAGATAATTAAGTGCCCTTCTTTTCTCTCTCTTTTGTACTCCTAACCAACCATCAAAATTTCAACAGACTTGATCAATATATTAATGTTGAAGATTGCACCATGCAAATTTTCTCCAAAATTAGTGGAAGACTTTTCGACAAATAAGATGAGAAGTAAAACTATGGATATGCCATCCAATTTCCAAATTTTGACCATTCAATGGCCCCGTAGAATGTTGAATATCCTACTCAAAGTACTTCTTCATAAATACTTGTACATAATTCTCTAAGTGTGTAAATACATTATTCTGAAAAATATTTCATCTATCTGGTATCCCCAGAATTCAACAAGCTCGCCTAATCTCTACTTAGATAGAGACAAGAAGGGCTAATACTCTCATTGATGGCAATAAAGATGTCAAATAATGACACCCCACAATGACACGCTAAAATATGTTAATATGGTAAAAACAACATTAGAAATTGTATCAATATACTCTACTTTTACTCTCACTTATTTTTAAAATAGATTTTTATCTTTACTTATCAGTTTTAACATATCAAGAAAAGATAATTATATTTTTTTGTCCTCTTTGTATTCCATATTATAAGAGTTGTCAACTCTATAAAATTAATAGATAATTTTACACTTATTTCTTAATACTAAACATTAATTAATAGGAACAGTGTAATAAAATTCATGTATCAATAATTATTTTTTTAATTAGTATGTTAAGTCAAATAATAACAACTAAAATAAAGGAAGTAATTGTTAATAACATTTGGAAATGGTCTAACAATCTGCCAACTTTTACAAAATATAATTGGTAATTTTCTTTAATGGATGATTAAATAAAGGCCCATTTAAGTCAAATAAGTAATTCTAAATCCTTAACATAAAATGTGTCTTAATGGAGGACTTTTAAGAGTCATTTGAATGATATTAATGAAATTAATCAGGACAAAATGTGAGTACTTCTTTTTTGAATTGCAAATTTATTTTCTGCTTCATATACATTACAAGTTGTCAAATGAGAGATAATTGTAAGTACCAAAAGAGTATAGGAATAGGAACAAATACAAGTACTTAGAGCTCGTGTATAAATAGGAAAGTACACTTTCAAATCTTAATCAAAAGGAAGTGACAGGTGGGACAATACCAATGGCTGTCAGTGATGGCTAATATATGTATAATAATAAATCCAAAAATGATTAGGTGGAATAGTTAGGTTCTGTTCTCATCGGTTTTTTTCTTTCTTTTAAAATATGGAATTTTTATAGGACATTATATGGTTTGGTATTTGAAAGTTTTCTTCATAATTAATGCACACACAGCATACAAGAGATTGTTTGAAGTAACGTACAAGTTGAAATGGTATCAATAGAGAGGCCAGTTTTTTTGGCATATATATTGGGAGTAACAATTCAAAATATAGGAAGACTGAAGCCATTAGCATATGCCAAGTCTGACTGACACAGATGGTTCAACAAGCGAAAAACTAAGATCAGTAAAGTCTAACAATGCCAACACTTGACCCAATCTCCTCCCAAGTTTGTGCTTGTCTCCAATGTACATTACATCATTTTGTCTCTTGTTCTACCACATATCAAGTAATCTGTCTATAGACCATCCTCGCTCAAAATGGATGTTGACCAAGTAGTCTCAACCTAAAATGATGCAAGAAAAGTAGTTCTTTCTCCTTGAATAAGTTAGATTTCTCCCAACAAACTATATAGTCTATCTATCTTGCCTTCAAATCTTGCACTAGTAGAGAGAACAAAGAAACCTCAATAGTTAGTTCATGAAATGGCTACAGCAAGACTTTACAAGGAAAAGACCACCCAGTTATCAACAAATGCGCTCGCACACTCAATTAGTACATAGATGGATCGTAAAAGAAGTAGATCTCAAATCTAAGACATGAGATGAGAGTTGGCCAACACTCAAATCTCTCAACCATTAAACCACCAATTACGTGTCCAAAATACCTTTGTAAAGCATTAAATCCACACAGCTAGGAACAAGTAATGTCACCTGAAATAGCCATTAATGCAAATCCAACATAGAAACAATGGTGACGGTTTATAATACTCAACTCTATTAATTATTCTAGTTTAAATTTCTCCACTTCAACATAGACGAAACCGTTTGCTTCACAACCAAGAAGTTATGATTTTGTAACTCATTTAACTTAAGAATGAGATCTAACAGCACCATACATGATTAAAAGGGAAAATTGTAAATAAATTATAGTAAAGGATTCAACAAGTAGCAGAAACTCCAAACAGCTATAAGGAAGGGTATCTCAGATCTTAAATCTACTAGTAATAAGATACATAAATTGAATCTGCAGTGTAAACAAAGCAATGTGGGTATCCTAAATAACCTTAGGTATGAAATGGAAGTAACAGATCATACCAAGATCCATTTGTCAACAACCTTTTTGTTCATAAGATTTATTTTTGATACCCCTTTTTTGTCACACAGATTCGACTAGGCTTGTGTATCACCCTTCTTTCCATCAGATGATCCATTAGAGTCCCTCTCAGTCAACAATCTCCCTGCTTCCTCATCAGCTTGCTGAGATTTCTTCTGTGCTTCCTTTGCCTTCAATGCCTGTAACTTCTTATGATTATAGTATGCAACTCCCAAGAAAGCTAATCCATACCCAATCAGATTCACTGGAGTCACAGTATCCTTAATCACTGACCAAGAAAATGCAATAAGAAGCCAATCTTTAACAACCCCAGCAACATTCATAGTCAAAGCTGAAGTCTTTCCCACCAGCAAGAACACAGCCAAGTTCAAAGCGAAGGCACACAATGAATTAGTCCCGAAAATAGCAAAATCAAATTGAAAACTCGAGCTCTGTCTCAAAATTGGAAGCTCCACAAAAATCCAAGGAATTGACAAGAAAACCAAGCAGCTAGGAGCAACATAGTAGAGAGAAGTAATTGGATTTAAACTAATACCCTTTGAAGTCAACAAGATCTGGATCATAACAAGTCTAGTAGCCTCAAACAAAACAGCAAGCAACTGAAGAAAAACACCCCAAGAATCATACTTTGCTTCACCATAAGCAGCAATAGCAACACCCACTGAAATTGCCATCATATTACCCATGGTAGAGTTGTTAAAAGTGTCCTTTTTAAACAAGATCCCGATGGTATAAACAGCAACAGGCATAAGGGCTTTGAGCATTTGTATAAAGGAAACAGAAAGATAAATGTAAGCAGAATTTGAAAGCCAAAGAGAAACAGAGTAAAGAGCACCAATGGGAAGTATGCAAGTAAGATAAACATTCCGAGATAAGGAAACAGGCTCAACAACTTTGAAAACACGAACAAGAAGGAAAGCTAAAGATGAACAAAAGGTCATGTGAATCATTGTTAGAGAGATGGGAAAAGGCCATCCATAGAGCTTCCGGTCAAGAATGTATTTGTTGTAAACAATGACAGTGAAAGAGAGGAAGATCCAGATTGCTACATAAGTATAAGAAAGAATGATCTTCTTCACTACTCCGTTTGACAAGGCGGCACCTTTCCCCATTTTTTGTGGTGGCGAGGGGCGGCGGCGGCGATGGTGGTGGTGGTGAAAGGGGAATTGGGAGAGTTTTGGAGTCTGACAGAGTTTGACAAAAGAGGGGAAAGTGAAGAATGGGAAAGAAGAGGTCTTATTTTTAGGTGGAAACCTCACTTTTTTTATTTTTTACTTTTCCTTTTATTACTATAAATAAATATCTTTTAATGAGCTCAGGATGAAAATTATCTATATCATGAATTTTGGGTTGAAAATTAAATTCGAAATATAGTTACTATTTTTCCTTTTTTAATTTATTTTATTAAAACATGTATACTATTCTAATATTAACAACCTTCATTTTTTTTCTTTTACTTTTTTAAAATTGTAGTATTTGATATTTTAGTCTATATAGCAAATTTCCTATAAAAAAATTGATGAGTATATAAATATATGATGGTTTATAATAAATAATGAATAAATTGTTAATAAAAGCATAAACTTATAATATGATAATTTCATAAACAAAGCATAATGCAAGAAATAAAAAATAGTTAGTAAAAATAAATATATATATTGTATTAAAAAAATTGTAAAACATTATATGTTAATATTATAATAAATACTTAACAAACATTTACAAGCCTTTGAAATTATCCGCATAATTCACGTAGACACCTCAATTAAGAGTAGTACCTATTGAACACCTAAATATTCATATTCAAAACGTGTATCTATTAAGCACAAAATACTAATGTGACCAAAAAAAATGTTCTTCACTTTCTATGGACACGTGAAGATTCTCAAATAACATCAATCTTTTTCTTTTTCCTGAAAGAAAACACTTTTTTGCTTTAATTAATAAAGAAATCAAATAAAAAATTAACTAACAATAAAGGGAGAAGGGTCAAATATGCCCCTAAACAATTTGAAAAGGTTTAGATATACCCTCCGTTTAAAGATTGGTCCATTTATATCCTCGCCGTCCAACTTTTGGTCTACATATGCCCTTTTGAGCGTTAGTTGGCCAACTCGGAATATCCAACTCATTTTACTTTTATTTAAATGCCAAATGGATTTTCCACGTCATTTTTATTATTATCACTTGACATTTATATTCAAGGGTCAAATATGCCCCTAAACTATTCAAAAGGTCTAGATATACCCCGTTTAAAGTTTGGTCAATTTATACCCTCGCGTCCAAACTTTTGGTCTATATATGCCCTTATGGATGTTAGTTGGTCAATTCGAGATATCCAACTCATTTTACTTTTATTTAAATGTCAAATGGATTTTCCACATCATTTTTATATATTATTACTTGACATTTATATTAAAAGAGAAAGGGGTCTGTTATGCCCCTAACTATCCGACCTAATTTTAAAACACATATATGACCCGTCTTTTAAGTAATCTATACAACCTGACCCTTTTTTTTAAATACCCTATATGGGTCGGATTAGGGCATAATTGAACCATTTAAATGGCGAACACTATCGTGCTCTGATTGGAACTGCCGAGGAATCAATGGCACGACAACTAAAGGAAAAGGAAGTCGAGGTTTGAAGAGCGTTTAGGCGCAACGCAGAGATGGAAGCGCAAATCTGGCAGGCAAGGGCTAGAGCAGAGGAATTCACCGCAACAACGTTACAAACACAACTGCAAGCTGCAGCAGGCGATGATGATGTAAATAACAAAATAATTCACACATATATGAGTAGGATTAGGGGCATAATTGAACCATTTAAAAAAGACGGTCGTATATGTGTTTTAAAATTGGGTCGGATAGTTAGGGCATAAGTGACCCCTTTCTCTTTTAATATAAATGTCAAGTGATAATATATATAAATGATGTGAAATCCCATTTGGCATTTAAAGAAAAGTAAATTGAGTTGGATATTTTGAGTTGACCAACTAACACCCATAAGGGCATATGTAGACCAAAAGTTGGACGCGAGGGTATAAATGGACCAAACTTTAAACGGGGGTATAACTAGACCTTTCGAATAGTTTAGGGGCATATTTGACCCTTTTCCCTTGAATATAAATGTCAAGGGATAATACATAAAAGTGACGTGGAATATACATTTGGCATTTAAATAAAAGTAAAATGAGTTGGATATTCCGAGTTGACCAACTAACGCCCAAAAGGGCATATATAGACCAAAAGTTGGACGGCGAGGGTATAAATGGACCAAACTTTAAACGGAGGGTATATCTAAACCTTTTCAAATAGTTTAGGGGCATATTTGACCCTTTTCCCAACAATAAAAGAAAGCACGTCTTCTTCCTTCACATGTCTGTACTTCCTCGTTGCCTCTCATGCCACCCCACCCCTCCAACTCTCTCTCACCCTCTCCAATTATTATTCTATTTTTTTCTTCTTTTTTCAGGTTTTAAATATATTGGCGAAACTCAATTTATTCTGATTTAAGAAACTGAATCAATTGTTTTTTCGGCAAAAGATTGTGACTATTTTTTTTGTAAATGTGGTAAATGTTTATTGATCGAAAGAAAATGATGACAATGGTAGGAGGTGTTGCCCATGAAAGGAAATGAAAGACTGGTGCAATACTTTGTTTGCGTGTCGGCACCGACGAAACAGGAAAACAGTCTAAACACGAAGAAGAAGAAGAAGATAGTGGGGTGTTAATTAAAAGAGTTAACTTTTAATTTCTTAAAATTCTTTTTGGAATATTTAAATAGATTTTTTAAAAATTGAATTTAACTACCATGTGTCATTATTTCATTGGTACACCTGTTATGTATTTGCTTTTGAGTTACACGCAGTTTTGTTTAACTGATTAATATTTTGTGTCTAATAGATATAAATTTCTTAAGATTAAAGTGTTCAACAGGTACTCACCCTAGTTGAGGTGTCTAAATGAATTATGTGGACAACTTTATGGGCTGAAGATGGCTTAAACCTTTATCTATAAAGAAAATAGGATATGAGTGAAACTTAAATATCCTGTGGGAGTCCGGGCCGTGTCTTAGTCCTAGTGTGACTGATCATTCGAAAATACCATACACATACATACTTCTTAACTTGTAAGAATAAAGTAAGACAACACTCATATGAAGACACATAAAGTTGAAATTGTATTTCACTATGACACTTTAATTAATACTTGTATATTTAAACACATGTAGTTGAGGCACATCTATGTGGTGAATCCTCTCGTCGAAAAAATTACATTATTTAGTAAAGTTAAATTTGATATTTATGATTATATATTTAAAAATGAACCACTTTAACACAATTGTGAAGCTTAGCTCAGTCGTCTAAATCGTTTAGAAATATGATCATGGTCGTGAGTTTTATTCTCCCTGATAAGGTTGCCTTCATTTATTTATTTTTAATGATTTTAACATTCTGAGGCTACCCTCAAGACGTAGCACGGGATCTAAGATCACTAGTAACTCCTAGATAACCCCGAGTCTTACATATATCAAGCATACTATAAAAGTTACTGAGTAAAACATATACTATGACAAAAGTAAAAGACTGAATATCTGAAATAGGGAAAAACCCAACTAGTTTGAATATATAAAATATATTAAGAGTTAAGTGATAACTGAAAAACCACTTAACAACTCCAGCTGAATGTTCTACGATATCTGAAAAGCCTCTAATTGATTTGAGTTGTTGGGACATACTCCACCAACTCTAGCAAGCCAGAAAACTAATAAAGACTAAAATGGAAAGTATGTTTTGTTGTCCTCGAAGTATGAGGACTCACCACTAAAGTTGTTGAAGACGGACTGAGAATCGATCTACGCGTGATCTAGATGCTGAATGCCTAAACCTATATCATGAAATGATGTAGTGCAAAGTATGCGTCAATACTTGACATGTACTGAGCACGCAAGATATAGATATTCTAATCTGAACAAATATATAAGCTAAATAATGCATAACTGAGCAATGATATAATCTGAACAAAGATATAGATATGTACTGAAGTATAACCGAAAGAAAACTGAATGCAATGATCAAGTATTAATCATGAAGATGACATGCTGAATTGTATATTAAAGTAACTATTGAAAACCTGATCAATGCACTAAGATTCGAACAGTAGGATTTACTATTAATCGACATAAATCACGTGAACTAAATGTGGAGTACGATCTATGCGCTCTAATCTAAAGGACCCAATATACCTTTCCCGGGGTATAGAGACATGACTGTGGCGTGATCACTAATAATGATGTCCAATGGAGGTTACTTAGAATCTTTTGAGGACACATAGTTTTTGGGACTATGAGGGTACACTAAACCCTAATTCAACTCAATGCTAAGTCCTAATTCAATTCAATGCTAAGCCTACTCCCACCTGAATACACATGAATCTAAAATACACTAAATATTTAATAGCTCAAAATACTGACATGATAACTAAGAATGCAACATTTATACATTGATAATGTGTCATTCGAAATTTGGGGCATGAAATTCTGTTTAACCGACCTAACAAATAAAATTCACGAACTAAAAAAATTAACACAACCTAGGGTTCTGAGTTTTTTTTACAAGAAATTAAGCAACATTTCCAAGAAAATATGTTATTTAGACTATGGATACTATAACAGCAAAAATTACCATGACTTTCTAAGGATTTATAAACCGTAGGTCTAAACAAGCTATCAAGAATCAACACTACAAAAAAGTGTGAATTAGATGTGTATTACTATGAAAATTCGCAGAAAACTTATTTTCCTGCAAATTTTCATAATAATTCCTTGGAAAATCTCCATATAATTCAAAGTTTTCTTGTAGTGCAAGGAACTAACTGAATTCTAGGGACCTAGTGGATAAACGGAACCCACAAGTGAAATTTCACATTCCTGATGACGAAATTTACGGAGAAACTCTTTTGATTTTGGAGCTGAACTTTGAAGAATGCTTTTGTTTGTTCTTGAAAGAGTTGGTCATCCCTTTATCTTATTTTTCTCTCCAAGTTTGGTGATTATTGGAGAATGAGGGTTCTACCTATGCCTGACTAGATTATCAAGCTTAGACTTAGTAAAATGATGTAGTTTAGGCATCAAACGATATAGTTTAAGTTCCTAATGCATAGGGGTAAAGACCAAAATGATCCAGACTAAAAACCGACGAAGTGTCATCTACTATGGGACACATGGACCATCATTTGAACTATTGCCCCTCAACTGGGACGTGGTTTGAGGTCTGCTTGACAGGGCTCCACTAAAACGACCATAACATTCTACTTCAAGTGTGGATTTTAGAAAACTCATTGGGGTTGGAAAGATGATTCAATTATGTTTAATTTGATAGGTCATGAACCACCTAATTTATTTTTTGCTAAAAAATATGACCATTGTCGTGGGTGGTATCATAGACCACTGAATCATGGACCCCAACGATGAAACCACAACTATGGACCATGGTTCCATCAACAAACCATGGACCAAGATCATAAGTCTCATCTTTTGATCCTGAAATTTCTCTCTAAGTCTGGAACTCACCTACGAGACCTTCCTACGACTCGTGCATTAAATGATTAACCATCCTGGTGAACCGTCACTAAATACTGTAACCTTTACTTTATGGGAACTTGAATTGTCCAACCACGGTTTTACCTACGGTCTGTGAGTGGTTCCCTTGGTACTAACACCAGTATTCTGAAAAGATACATTTTTTTTATTTTCTCGAATTTGAGGTGTTACAATATATACCTCTTGGAAACATTCATCCTCGAATGAATTTCAAAAATGATGATTATGGAGGGAAGTTCTATTATCCCTTTTATTCGGTGCCAGAAACTAATATCTAACTAAACTGAGTTTCATGAACATGGAAATGTATTGAAATGCTAGGATGTTGAGGGAACAAGATTCTGAGACTGAATTACACATGATTAAACTGAGAGACAAGAACTATTACCTCGAGCTGAAACAAAATCGGAAGGAAAGAGGAAAGGGTACTTGGCCATCATGGTTGCTTCTACTTCCAAGTAGCTCCCTCTACGGACTGACTCCTCTAGAAAACTTGTACTGAATCTATTTCCTTATTTCTCAGCCTATGACCCTAGCTGTCAAGAATCTCAACTGCACCTCTTTATAAATGAGACGATCCTTCACAGTCGCACTTTTTACTGGTACTATCGATATCTTATCATCCCCACACTTCATCAATAAGAAAAAGTGAAAGACCGGATGAACTATTGTTAGTTCTGCTGGAAACTTTAACTCATAAGCAACATTACCAACCTTTTTCAATATTCTGTAAGGACCTACATATCTAGGAATGAATTTCCCTTTCTTGCCAAATCTCATAACCTCTTTCACGGGTGACACCTTTAGAAAAGTCCACTCATCGATTTTGAACTCTAAGTCTCCTCCCATCTAACTTTTATGAGTTGAAATTTATCCATAGCCTCATGAACAAAATCTGGATCAATCAAGGCTGCTTCACCTACTCTAAACCAACCAATCGGGAACCTGCATCTACGCCCACATAATACCTCATACGGGGCCATCTGAATACTAGAATGAAAGCTACTACTATAGAGAAATTTATGAGAGGTAAGTAATCATCCCAACTATCCTTGAAATGTATCACGCAAGCTCTCAACATGTCCTTAAGATCTGAATGGTATGCTCTACCTGTCCATCCGTCTGTAGATGAAATTGTGTACTGAGATTTACCTAAGACACCGTGTATTGAGTTAGTTCCAGTTGTGAGTGAGTTTCTAGAGGTATTTCGAAATGATCTTCCCAGAGTCCCTCTTTAAAGAGAAATAAACTTTGAAATAAACATTATTCATAATACTCAACTCATCTCTATTCCACCAAATAAAATACCTCTAGCTTAGTTAAAAGAGTGAAAAGAGCAGTTGAGAGATCTTCTTGATAAGGATTTCATCTGACCTAGTGTCTCACCTTGGGGAACTTCAATCTTATTCATTAGAAAGAAAGATAATTCCATTAGAATGTGTATCAATTACCGACAAATGAACAAGGTCACCATAAAAATAAATATCCCCTCCTAAGATTTGATGACCTTTTTGGCCAACTTCAGGGTTCTTCTCTAAGATAAAACTCAGATCTGACCATCATCAGTTAAAAGTAAGAGAAAGTTACATCCAAAAGACAATATTTAGAATCGTATATGTTCATTATTAGTTTCTTGTAATGTATTTTGGGCTGACCAATGCTCTTACAATGTTCAGGATCTTATGAAAAAAAGTATTTAAGCATTTTCTTTATATGTTTGTTATTGTTTCCATTGATGACATAATGATGCATTTGAAGAATGAGGATGACCATATTAGTCATGCAGTCCTCCAAACTCTCAAGGATCGAGAGTTATATGTCAAATTTTCTAAGTGTGAGTTATTTCTTCCTTGGCGTTTTTAGGCCACATTGTATTAGGCGAAGAGATTCGAGTTGACACTCAGAAGATTGAAGTAGTACAAAATTGGACCAGACCCACATCTCCAACTGATATAAGGAACTTCTTTTTGAGTTGGTTGGTTACTACAAGTGGTTCGTCGAGGGTCTATTTCATCCCGTTGACTAAGTTGACTCCGAAAAAAAGTAAGTTTCAATGGTCTGAAAGTTCTGAGAAATCTTTCAGAAATTGAAAACTTGATTAAAAACTACTCCGATTTCAACCATACCAGAGGCTACAAAGGGTTTTGTTGTTTATTATGATGTTTCCAGAGCTGGACCTCATTGTGTACTAATGAATAACGGTAACATTATAGCCTATTGATAGAATATATGCCTTCACTTAACAAGTAATGGACCAGGTCCCTTACTACACTCCAGAAAATTACCAGAAAAGTTAAATGCAGTAAAATCAACACAATGATTTTACGTGGAAACCTCCTTGCTTAAGGGAGTAAAACCACGATCTGTTCCACAGGATTTTCAATCGTTTTCACTAATATTCACAAGTAAAATCAAAACACGATTACAACAAATGTGAGAATAAGTTTTTAATCTCACGTTTAAGCAATAGTCCCTATTGCTTAACAAGCCTAAGTAGAAAAACTATCTACCCACTAAGCTATCCCACCTGTACCCTAGACTTTCAACACTACACACTGATTCCTTTATAGATTCAGGAATAGTTTACAAGTTAAGAATGAGAGAATGTAATCCTAAACAACTATACAAAAAGCTCCAGAGATTGCTGTTGTTCTTGGAATAATTCTGCCTTTGTTTTCTAGTAGCCTTTGCAAGTGTTCTTGAAGAGGTTTCTCTCAAGTTGCAAAAACTACTAAAAATGTTTAGGAAAGTGTCTTTTATATGGACAAGTCACTTTCCTAAACTTCTTTGCCATTGGTAGGAAAAGTCACACTTTCTGACGCCATCGGGAAGTGTGCACCTACTTTCTGTACCGTCTCCAGCTAGCAGTCGACTGGCTCATCATCATGAGAGCCTGGTACCTCTACTAGGTCCCTGGGTTTGTTTCATCTGCAATACTAAAAACAAGAAACCTACAGTACTCAAGTAAGAAACCCGGTACCTTTATGAGGTCCCTAGGTTTGTCAAATCATCAAAACTACAAATAACATTTTCTCCCTTTTTGATGATGACAAACAATGATCTGAGATCTTCTCCAAAATTGTTCCCCCTGACTGTATATTCCCCCTTTACTTACTTATCATTTAGCTACTCACAGTTTTACTTCCCCCTTTTGGCATCATAAAAAAGAGATGCAGTAAACCAGTGATGTCAACGTAAATACTGAGCAAGACCAAAGCTAAAAAGCAATCAAATAGTAGAGGAAACACATTCACAAATGAAGATAGTCAGAACAACAAAGGAATAAAGTAACCAACATGCCATCATAATATAAATACATTAAAAACAAACTGAGATCCATCAACACAGTGATAAGCCACACAAAAAAAATGACACAGGTGAGGATTGATTAACAGTCTAGGAAGAGGGGGGAGGATGAGACAGGGACTGGATAACAAGAGTGAGTTGAGAATTGGCAGCATCATTATCCTTGATGGCCTTTTCTTGCAGGGCAGTTATCTTCGCCTTCAACTCAACATTCTCTTTCTCCAGAGCTGAACCACTGAAGAACCAGGTCCTTCACTCTGTGCAGTAAGCAGTTCTGCTTTGAGTATAGCAATTTCTGCCTCTTTACTACTCAACCGCACAGTGAGCTCTTCAACCTCGTGTTTAAGCTGATCCTGGTCCTCAATAAGTTGAGCCATCTTGCTCTTTGGATAGCCTCTTCCTTCAATGCATTCAC
Source organism: Solanum lycopersicum (assembly GCF_036512215.1). Taxonomy (NCBI): domain Eukaryota; kingdom Viridiplantae; phylum Streptophyta; class Magnoliopsida; order Solanales; family Solanaceae; genus Solanum; species Solanum lycopersicum. Next base: position 47,231,995 of record NC_090807.1, read on the forward strand.
ACTCAACCAAGGTATTCTCAGAGATAGTCTGTTTAACTGTCCCAACCTTTCCAACACTGAGAGGGATTCAAAAATGCTTGAATACCTCCGTGAGAAAGTATCCATAACCCATTCCGTGAACACCTTTCCTCTCAACGACGGTTTTGTGAATGTGCTCAATCATTAGACCAGAGAGGCTTAGGGCTTCAAAGCTACGCAACATCTCCATCATATACAAATCAGTAGCAGTTGCAAGTGTCCTCTTTTCTGTGCGAGGAAGGAGCACCTTGTTGACGAACTCAAAGACCAGCTGATACTCACTCTTAATGATTTTCTTATAAATCCCAGCAACCTTAGTTGTGGGTGTCTTCGAAATCATAAAAGCAAACTCAGAAGAGCGAGTTTTGCCCAACACAGACCGGGTCCCCTCTTTAGGCACCCTGAGAATTTTGCTCAACACCTCCTCATCCAAAGATATGACAACATCATTTACTCATGTGAGGATTCTCCCATCTTCCTTGAATTGAACATTGTAGTAAAATTCACGAACCTCTTCTTCATGGAGAATGGGGGAACTTTTGTCGAACAAGTGCAGCCAAGATTGAATCTCTACCATATCATGCAGAGAATCCATGCCATGAAGAGTTATGATCCCCATATCAAAAACTCTTCCTGCTAGGACTGCTTGGTTCCTCAGGCTGTCAACTACCTCCTGCATGTTGACATTCTCAACTTTCCTAGCTTGGGAACCAGGTCCCTATGACCGCTTTCTCTTTTTCTCAGATCTCTTCCCTTTTGACTGTGATTTTTCAACCTTCCTTGTAGCCCTTCCTTTTTTCATTTATGACTTCTTCTTCTTATTTTTCTTTTCCACTTCTTCTCCAGACAACTCAACCATATTTGCCTCAGGTATTCTAAAATTTGAATCCTTGAAGGTTCTTGCACTTCTAACTGCAGCAGTAGAACGTGCACGTGCCTTCAAGGCATCAGCCATCAACTTTTGTGCAGCAGACCTTGTAGTAGGTCGTCTCCTAGGGGCCTCCTCCACAACCTTTTCCTTCCCTTTTCTAGATCCCACCCCTTCTCTTCTCTCAACCTTCCATTTTAATGGCTCCTCCTCACTAGCAGAGTCAGAAGAAGAGGAAGAAGAGTACCTACCTAAATCAGGGGTTTTATCAAAGATAGGTTGAGTAGGTCTTACCTCTTCCCTTTCCAAGACTTCAGTATGCTCTGCCCTTTCTTCTTCTCGCATCATGGCCAGACTTTCAATCACGAGTTCTTTACTCGCTGCCAGTATGTTAGACTCGGAAGCCCTATGTTTTGGTAGATCCCCTTCAAACATATTGTCAGGAAACATGTCTTGAAACGGACCAGGTCCAGTAGGCACTGCAAATATGTTTAGATCTATGGCTAAAAAAGGGTTATCAGGAGTGTCTTGTTGAGGACTGGGAGGGGGAGAAAGTATGGCTTGTGTTGTGGTCGGAGAATAGAAGGCAAGAGGTTCTATTTCACTGAGAGCATTCAACATTTGTTTAGAAGAATATGAAGGAGAAGACATGGTTGGTATACTAGAAAGTTTCTTTGTACAACAAAGAGAAGAAGAAGAAGACAAATTTTTCCTTTGAATTTTGATAAAACCTTTCGTGAACAGGGAGAAGAAGTTAAGAAAGGAATGAGAGTTTCAAAAAGAAGAAAGGCTTTTTAAAAGGAGTGAAAAGGTGCCAGGTCCTGTGATTGGATGCGTCGTTTGAGGGAGAAACGATGGGACTGATCGGTCAGAGTAATCGATGACTGACACGTGGCATTTTCAACGGTCAAACTTTTTCAGTTTAAATTTAATGTATAAATGCTAACCTGGACAGGTACCAGGTACCATGGTAGAGTTTAACTTCATTCCTTAATTGTTCTAGTTGCTTCCTTTGCTGAGCAGGTCCCTACTGAGAGTAAACCTACAAAAGCTACAAAAGGGATCTTTGTTCAGATATTTAAAATTTACACAAAGGATACCTGCACTGCAATTTTAGCCATCAAAGGAGTTCCAGTGTTGGAAGCTAAAAGCATCACTTGGAGATCAACATCCCTAACTTTAACCGATTCCTCTCAAATTGATCCTTGCTGAGAGCCTTGGTGAAAATGTCTGCAATTTGCTCCTCCGTTGGACAATATGTGAGCACAATATTTCCCTTCTCAAGATTATCTCTCAAAAAGTGATGTCTAACATCAATATGCTTTGTTCTCTTATGGTGGACTAGGTTCTTTCCCATACTAACAGCACTAGTATTGTCACACATAAGAGGAATTACTTTGATGTGAATTCCAAAATCTTTCAAGTGTTGCCTGTTGATCCACAGCAACTGAGAACAACAGGCTGCAACAGCTACATATTCAGCTTCAACAGTTGAAAGAGCCACAGAGTTCTGCTTCTTGGTACCCCAAGAGATAAGTGATGATCCAAGGAAATGAGCCATTCCAGAGGTGCTCTTCCTGTCAACTTGATAACCAGCAAAATCAGCACCTGCAAAACCAACTAGATCAAAAGTATCACTTGCAGGATAAAAGAGAACCAGGTCCCCTGTTTTCTTCAAGTATCTAAGAATACGTTTTGCAGCCTTCAAATGTGAATCACGAGGACATGCTTGAAACCTGGCACACATTCCAACACTATACACAATATCAGGCCTGCTAGCAGTCAGATATAACAAAGATCCAATGAATCCCTTGTACATTGTTTGATTCACAAGAGGATCAGATTCCTCTACTATCATCTTGGAATTTGTTCCCATAGGAGTATCAATAGGTTTAGAATCAAACATATTGAATTTCTTCAGCAGCACCTTAATGTACTTCTCCTGACATATTGAAATCCCATTTGATGATTGCTTGATTTGCAAACCCAGGAAAAATGTCAATTCACCCATCATACTCATTTCAAACTCCCTTCCCATTAGTGATGAAAATTCTTTACAGAGATGTTCTAAAGTAGCTCCAAAAGTTATGTCATCCACATTGACTTGAATGATAAGCAATTCTTGTTCTCTTTTTAATAAGAACAAAGTATTGTCTATCTTGCCTCTTTTGAACCCATTCGTCAGTAGAAACTTTGACAACCTTTCATACCATGCTCTTGGAGCTTGCTTCAGACCATATTGTGCCTTATTCAATCTGAACACATGATTTGGTAGTTCATCATCTTCAAAACCAGGAGGTTGCTTGACAAACACCTCCTCTTTGAGATCTCCATTCAGAAATGCACTCTTCACATCCATTTGATACAACTTGAACCCCATAAAGGCAGCAAAAGCTATTAAGATTCTAATAGCTTCCATTCTGGCAACAGGTGCAAAAGTCTCATCATAGTCTATTCCTTCTTCTTGATTGTATCTTTGCACCACCAGCCTGGATTTATTTCTAGTAATCACTCCATTTTCATCAAGCTTGTTTCTGAATACCCACCTAGTTCCTATTATTGTTCTGCCTTCAGGTCGAGGAACCAGGTACCATACCTTACTTCTTTCAAACTGATGGAGTTCTTCTTGCATAGAATTGATCCAGTCTGCATCACCTAATGCTTCTTTAACATTTTTAGGCTCAGTAGATGATATGAATGCTGAGAATGCAACTAGATTTCTTATTTTTGATCTAGTATGAATTCTAGAATTCAAAGGAGAAATGAGAATATCAAGAGGATGTGATGAACTATGCTTCCATCCTGACTTTGTAGCAGACTGATTTGGCTGATCAGCATGTTCTTCTTCATCAAGAGTGACATCATCTTCTGGGGAGTCTGATGTAGTCTGGCTGGAATTTTGAGTAGTACCAGGTACCATATCATCCTGTTCAACCTCAGCATCCTCTTCAGGTAGACTATGATTCTGATCATCACAATCATTTTTCAGTTGTTGATCTGCATCAGCTTCACCTCCTTCTATCTTCTTTGATTTTAGCATTTTCAGCACATCATCATCATCATTTGATCCATCATTCTTCAAGCTTCCATCTTCATCAAATACAACATGAATGCTTTCTTCAATGCATTGAGTTCGTTTGTTGAATATTCTGTAGGCTTTGCTGGATGAAGAATATCCAACAAATACTCCTTCATCACTTCTGGGATCAAATTTTCCCAGATCATCCTTCCCATTGTTCAGCACAAAACATCTTCATCCAAATGCTCTAAGATAGCTCAGCATTGGCTTTCTGTTGTTGAGCAGTTCATATGGAGTCTTATTCAAGACAACTCTTATTAGACACTTGTTGGTAACATGACAGGTTGTGTTAACAGCTTCAGCCCAGAAACTTTGAGGATGATTTGATTCAATAATCATAGTTCTTGCAATGTTCACCAAGGTTCTGTTCTTTCTTTCCACTATTCCATTTTGTTGAGGAGTTCTTGGAGCAGCGAAATTGTGGCTCGTACCATTTTCCATACAAAATCTATCCAGTGTTGAGTTTTCAAACTCTGTGCCATGATCAGATCGAATGCTGCAAATAACTTGATTCAATTTGGTTTGAATCATTTTGAAGAATACCACCAACTCTTCAGCTGTGTCTGCCTTTGATCTCAAAAATCTCGTCCAGGTGTATCTTGAGTAATCATCAACAATCACCAAAATGTACTTCTTGCCATTTCTGCTTTGAACCTTCAAGGGTCCACACAGGTCCATATGAAGCAGCTCCAGAGTTCTTGATGATGTTACTTAATTTTTGGGCTTAAAAGATGATCTGATATGTTTTTCTTTAACAAAAGCTTCACAGATTTTATTTTCAGCAAACTTCAGTTTGGGCAGACCTCGGACCAGGTCTTTAGAAATTAGTTTGTTCAATAAAGATGAGCTTACATGCCCCAGCCTACGATGCCAGAGATCAGCATTCTCATTCTGAGCACTAAGACATGTTAGGTCATCTCCATGAGACGTTTTTAAGTTTGCCACATACATATTTTTACTTCTGCGTGTAGTGAGAATTACCTTGTTTGTAGTTAGAATCACCACAGTGCATTTCTCAGAAGTGAATTTGACCTCATTTCCTTTGTCACAGATTTGTGACACACTCAACAAGCTGTACTTCAACCTATCCACATGGTAAACATTGTCAATTGAATCTTCAAGAGATCTTCCTACTTTTCCAACTCCCAAAATGTACCCCTTCTTGCCATCACCAAATGAGACACCTCCTCCTTGGAGGGTCTTGAGTGAGAGAAAGTTCTTTACATCACCAGTCATATGCTTAGAGCAACCACTATCCATATACCAACATTGACTGCTGCTCCTCTCACTCACCTGCACCAAAAATCACTTGTTAAGCTTGGGAACCCATTTCAGCTTGAGTTCCCAGTAGGCAGACAAAGGAGTGATTAGATTGTATTTGGTCCGATATGGTAGATTTTGAAGCTTTCTAACAAAGGACATAGGAGCAGGGACAGATTTTTTCTTTGAAAATTTGTGAGTTGAAACATGCTTTGGAGGACCAGGTCTCTCTTTTGGTACATTTTGCCTTTCAGCATAATTAGAGAGCCTTTTACAGGAGTTTCTCCAGCTAGCACACTCATCCTTCAAATGTCCATTCTTACCACAATGAAGACACAACAGATTGTCATACACAAACACATACTTACTGTGAGGATTATAAGGAGGACTTATGTTCGAACTTCCTAGTCCTTTCTTATTGAAATTACTCTGATTTGTTACATTTGACAGTAACTTTGAGGATTGGGTCCACTTAAGGGATTTTTCAAGTTCTTCCTTAAGTTTCACAATATCCTGTTCTAATTTGTTACTCTTTTCAAGTGACAGACCAAGGTTTTTCTCAGAGTTTTTCAATTTTTCTTGAATTTCAGCTTGCAAACTATTTGACATTCCATTCAGCTTTTCAGCTTCTTCAGTAATCTGATTCAACTGGTTCTTAAGTTCAGAGTTATTTGACTCTAGAGACACCATTCTTGACATTTTCTCTTCAAGTTTAACTTTTTTTTCAGTTAAACTGTCAAGTTCAGAATTCATGGTGTCTCTTTCAGATGTTAACTCTATCACAGAATCAATCATGAATTTTGCCAAAGTTCTCTATTTTTTAAGAGAATATTTATCCAAGTCATTTTTCATATCTAGAAGAGTTACTTGATTGTCCTCTTCTTCATTTTCTGTGTGAGCCATGAGAGCAAACATTTCATTGAAGACAGTTTCCTCCTCATGCACAGCAACCATGGACACATCTTTTGGCTCATCAGGGTCTTCTGAATCACTTGAAGAATCCCCCCATGCAGCAAGAGCCTTTTTGACAACCATATCAGCAGCAACTTTTCGATCTCTGTTGCCAAGTACCAGGTCCCTTCTATTTTCTTTGTCACTCCTGTGTTTTTGATGTTCCTTGTTTTCATTCTTGAGCAAAGGACACTCTCTGATGAAGTGCCTGATTTTCCACACTTGTAGCAAGTATCACCTTGAGAAGCATTTTGAGTACCGTTTGTTCCTCTTTTATAGACTTTGTTTTTCCTTACAATTTTTTGAAATCTACTGATGAGATATGCCATATCATCATCACTGGAATCTTCATCTGATTTATACTTCAGCATGAATGACTTGTCCTTCTTGGCTTCTTTCTTTGACAAATTGTAGTTTCGATTCATCTCATGTGTCTTCAGATTGCCAATCAACGCATCCATAGTCAACACCTTCAAGTCCTTGGCTTCTGTAATGGCATCAACCTTGCTCTCCCAAGATTTTGGAAGAATTCGAAGCACTTTCCTGACTTGTTTGGTCATGCTTATAGGTTCACCCAAACTTCGCAGCTCATTTGTAATGGAAGAGAACTTGGTGAACATGTCATGTATTGTTTCTCCTTCCTTCATTTTTGAAGTTCTCATATCGTGAGGTAAGCATATCAATCTTAGATTCTTTGACTTGTTCAATTCCTTCATGTGCAGTCTTCAAGCAGTCTTAGATCTCCTTAGCAGGCTCACAAGCTGACACTCTGTTGTACTCATCAGGTCCTATCCCACAAACAAGAAGAGTTTTAGCTTTGAAACCTTTTTCAATATTTTTCCTGTCAGCTTCGTCATAAATCTGCCTAGGCTTTGGAACAGTAATAGTCTTCTCTCCTTCCTTTTCTTCCATAGTTGGAACAAATGGTCCATCCAGTACAATATCCCATAACTCGCTATCTTCAGCCATGAGGTAATCATGCATTCTAACTTTTCACCAACTGTAGAAATGTCCATTGAAACGAGGAGGTCTGTGTGAAGACTGACCTTCTTCCAGGTTAAGTGGAGTTGCCATTCTAGAGCAAATGTCAATTCCTTGGTGTTAACCAAATAGATAGTGCCTGCTGTGATACCACTTGATAGAATATATGCCTTCACTTAACAAGTAATGGACCAGGTCCCTTACTACACTCCAGAAAATTACCAGAAAGTTAAATGCAGTAAAATCAACACAATGATTTTACATGGAAACCTCCTTGCTTAAAGGAGTAAAACCACGACCTGTTCCACAAGATTTTTAATCATTTTCACTAATCTTCAAAAGCAAAAGCAAAACACGATTATAACAAATGTGAGAATAAGTTTTTAATCTCACGTTTAAGTAATAGTCCCTATTGCTTAACAAGCCTAAGTAGAAAAACTATCTACCCACTAAGCTATCCCACCTGGAAAACCTAGACTTTCAACACTACACACTAATTCCTTTATAGATTCAGGAATAGTTTACAAGTTAAGAACGAGAGAATGTATTCCTAAACAACTATACGAAAAGCTCCAGAGATTGCTGTTGTTCTAGGAATAATTCTGCCTTTTGTTTTCTAGTAGCCTTTGCAAGTGTTCTTGAAGAGGTGTCTCTCAAGTTGCAAAAACTACTAAAAATGTTTAGGAAAGTGTCTTTTATATGGACAAGTCACTTTCCTAAACTTCTTTGCCATTGGTAGGAAAAGTCACACTTTTTGACGCCATCGGGAAGTGTGCACCTACTTTCTGTACCGTCTCCAGTTGGCAGTCGACTGGCTCATCATGAGAGCTTGGTACCTCTACTAGGTCCCTGGGTTTGTTTCATCTACAATACTCAAAACAAGAAACCTGCAATACTCAAGTAAGAAACCCGGTACCTTTATAAGGTCCCTAGGTTTGTCAAATCATCAAAACTACAAATAAAACCTATTCCTCCATATAGATTAAGACCAAGAAAAGAACTATCTGACTCATGTTCTCAAGTTGGCAGTACTAGTTTTGGTCTCAAAATATGTCATCACTATTTCTTCAATGTTCGTGTGAATGTGTTCACTAACCACAAGAGTCTCTTATATATTTTCAGTCAGAATGATTAATCTCAGAAAAAAAGAGGTTGTTATAGTTGCTCAAGAATTATGACATGAGTATCCTCTATCACTCATGTATGGCTAATATTGTTGATGATGCTTTGAGTAGGTTGTCAATCAATGGGAGTATAATCATGTTGAGGAAGGCAAAAAAGAATTGACTAAGGAATTTCATAAACTTGCATGTTTGGGAGTTCGTTTATTAGATTTAGATGAAGGTGGATTTATGGTGATCAATGGGTCTGAATCATCATTAATATCTAAAGTGAAGGAAAAACAAGACATACCCCCTTTTACTTGAACTAAAGGAAAATGTTCATAAGCAGAAGGTGATGGCTTATGAACAAGGGGGAGATGTTGTGAGCAAGGTAGTTTTGTTCTAAAGGTGGATTATCTTCAAAAGTGAATCATGGTGGAAGCTCATAATTTCAGATATTTCATGTGTCCCGATTTCATACAGATGTACGATGACTTGAGGGAAGTATATTGTGGAATAAAATGAAGAGATGCATTGATGATTTTGTTTTTATGTACCTGAATTACCAAAAAGTCAAGGTAGAATACCAAAGGCCAGGTAATATGGCTTAGACAAAGCCATATAGGTCTTCTTGTACAGAAGTGGGAGCTGATTAATATGAACTTTGTTACTGGTTTACTATGATCTCGTATGATGCATGATTGGACTTTGGTGATTGTAGATCAGATGACTAAATCAACCTTTTCTTGTCGGCGAAGACAATAAATTTTGCAGAAGATTATGTTAGATAGTACATTCAAGAGATAGTTCTACTCCATGAAGTTACCATGTCTATCATCTTAGATATAGGTGCACGATACACCGGCAACGGCGCCAAAACTTGATACGCTCAGACTTACATCTCAAATAAGAAGTAAAGCGGTCGTGTCAAGTAAATAACCCAACCAGTGAGGTTGGGATCGTTCACACGAGGAAAATAGTCTAGACTTAACTTCAACCTGTTATTACTATTGTTTGGTCAATGACTTCCTTGGAAAGTAAAAACAATAAAGGGGGTTTCTATTTCTGAATGAGTAAAATTAATAACGAGCTTTAAAGAGACACTTAACAGTTTCAACAGTTTGATTTTAATCAATTAATCAAAGTAACTAGGGTTTACGTGTTCCCCACAGGTTCATAACTTAATAATTCTAACTATAACAGTTCTTTCCTAGTATCTTGCATGCAAAGTGATAAGTTATGTATTTCTAAATCCTTGGTCCGGCATCTAGAAAATCTCACTCCGCACCTTGGTCTGGCTACGTGTGTTGCTATCCTAACCCTTATCCTTACCTCATATTAAGCATTGTATTCGATATTTGACTAAGTTATTACCTCGTACCAATCAATACTAGCCTATCAGATAGTATACACTAAATCTATGTTAATAATTCTTTTCCTATTATTTACCTCCTTGGTCCGACAAGCAACATTAAGGCGTGTTCTAACGTTGGCCATCCGTTAAAAAGACTTCTAAACGAAAGAATTATTAATACATGCAAGACACTATTCTAGAATTGTTATTTTAGTTAGGGTTTATCTCATTATTTGCCTATGGTTCCCACAACCCTAGTTATGGATTTTAGTTACTCATAGCAATAAATACAATATTCCAATATATTAAATAAGAATTCATGTACTTACTTCAATGAGAAAGAATAATATCTGAAAGTTTGCTTGATTAATCACCAAAAATCCCTTGTAAATATCTCAAAATCTAACACTAATACACAAAGTCTAAAAATCAAAAGTCTCACAATCCAAAAGTCTAACAATCCAAAAGTCTAATAATCCAAATGTCTAACCTCAAAAACGAGGTTTTTCGAATTATTTATAAAAAAATAAAAACCTAATTACAGGATTCTAATTGCTGGAAATCTGCCAAAACGCAGCTGGGTCGACGGACCTCGCGACGGACCGTCATGGACTCCGTCGTCCCATACTTGTGCAATTTCTTCTTCTACTCTCTTCATTCCCCTCGACGGCAAGTATGACGGACCGTCATAGGCACAACGGTCCATCAAGGGTCTTCGTTCCAAAACACTTCAACTCTTGAAATCTGGGTACTGGGATCACTTCACTGAACTTCATGACGAACATGCAGGACGGACCGTCATAGACGCGACGGACCGTCACAAGCTTCGTAACCCCACACTTGGTCAGACTTCCCCATGTTCCTTCAGCAGCTGCACTACGCTGCCACATACGGACCGTCACAAGCACGACGGACCGTCATAAGCTCCGTGGGTGGTCTCTTCTGCATTTCTTCGCTCAGATTCTCCACGTTCAGCATTGGACAGATTTCCTGCAAAACAAAGAGAAACTTATATAATAATTAGCACAAAAAGATTTTCGGACACACTAAACTTAAGGAAAAAGTATTAATTATACCGTGAAACCACGGTATATCAGTGCACGATACACCGCTCAGTTTTGGAAGTATTTTCATAAAGGTTTGAGTTGAAGGTGAACCACAAAATTATTTTTCATCCTTAAATGGTTGGCTAAGCAAAGAACAAAATTCATACACTAGAGCATTTTGATGACATGCGTTATAAATTTCAAAGGTAATTGGGATGACCAGTTGCATCTCATAGAGTTATCCAAATGACTCTTTATGAGGATTTTTATGAGAGAAGATACAAATAGTGTATTGGATGATTTAAATTTGGAAAAGCTGAGTTGATAGGACCAGACTCATCAAGTTATGGAGAAAGTGAATACTATTCAAAATAAGTTAAAAATAACGCATAGTCGTCAGAAATCCTATACAAATGTTAGGAGGAGAGACTTGGAATTTGTGGTTATGATTAGATCTATTTGAAGGTTTCACCGACGAAGTATGTTATGATATTTGTTAAGAAGGGAAAACACAGTCTCTAATACATTGGTTGTTATAAAATATCCAAGAGATATGGAATGTAGCTTTTGAGTTGGAGCTACCGTTAGAGTTAGCAGCAGTCGTTCTGTGTTTCACATCCCTATGTTAAATAAGTGTTTAGGCGATCCTGCAATTATTGTAACTACCGAGATTGGCATCAAAGACAATTATCTTACGAGGAGATTTCCGTTTAGATTGTTGATCATCATGTTTGCAAGTTGAGAACAAAAGAGGTTGCATAAGTGAAGGTCTTATGAAGGATTCAGTTTGTTGATGAGGAAATATGTGTCACAACCCATCCTATAGGGTCGTGCGGTCACCGATGTACCGTGGTTTCATAGTGTGTTCACTATATTTTGCTTAAGAGTTATGTGTGTCTAGAGCCTTTTGTAGTAGTTTTAACATATTTTTAAGTTTGTTTTGTAGGAAAGATATCCAAATTGAAAACGCAGAAGGCAACTGGAAGAGAGTGCAGAAAGATGATTGATAAAGGCCATCGATGGTCCGTCATTCAATCGACGTTCCGTAGGTGGTGACCATCGATGTGCAAATCATGTCTAAGAGAGAAGATCAGGGAAATTTGACCAAGTATGGAACCACAAACTCAAACGACAGTCCTTCTATCAATCAACGGACCATACTGGTGAACCGTCAATCAGTTTAGAGAAGGCTCCGGTACCTGATTTCTAAAGATTCTAAGTATGGAACGACAGAGGAACATCGACTGACCGTAGATGAGTTGACAGACCGTACTGCAGGCCCGTCGTTTCAGCCAAAGAAGATGCTTAGCTGATGAAGAAAAATAATTCTACGTCTGGATTGATGAAGGCAGTCGACTGACCATCGTTTCACCAGTAGGGGTCATCGATCAATGCCACATTTTTGGATAAATTTTCCTTATTTTAATTCCTTTTAATTTAGGAGAATGTTCTCTATAAATAGGGGATTAAAACCTCATTTTTGGGGTTAGACATTATTAGCATTGTTCTACTTTTGTTCGGAGATTGGTTTTTGAAAACTTTAGCAATCAATCAATTTCAGAATTTGGTTTGAAGTTTTATCTTGAAATTCCAAGTTGATTTTCTGGGTTTAATCTTATTGTTGAAGTAAGTTCATGATTTTTTCTTTAAAAACTATGAGTTGTGATCTTGCTTGCATGGGTAACTAAATCCACAACCAGGGTTGTGGGAACCATGGATAATTAACAAAGTAGACCTAGAAAATAAGCAATTCTCAAATAGGTTCTTGCATGTATCAATAATTCTTTCATTTAAAAGTCTTTGTAACAAGTGTACGCGTTAGAACTAGCCTTGTTTCTACTTACCAGACTAAAGACGTAGTAATAGGAAAAGAATTATAAACATAGAAATACTATCTAATAGGCTAGTGTCAATTGGTGCGAAGTAATAACTAAGCATATATCGATTATGAAGTCTAATATGAGTTAAAGGTAAGGGTTAATGGTTTATTCACACGTAGCCGAACCAAGGTACGAGTTGAAATTTTCTAGATGCCAGACCAACGATTTAGAGATACATAACCTACCACTTTACATGAAAAACACTAGGGAAGAATTGCTATTGCTAGGAATACGGCGTTATGAACCTATGAGGAACACATATATCCTAGTTAGTATCACAACTTGATAAAAACTAAATTGTTACTTTTGCTTACTTGTTAACTTAGAAGTGTTTAATAAACTTGTTTCACAAACCTCTACCCCCTTTAATTACTTGTTTTCGGAATAACCTTGGCTAAATAGACGTAATTGTACATTGAAGTTAAGTCTAAACTATTTTCCTCGTGGGATCAACCCCAACATACTAGTTGGATTCTCTACTTAATTACGACCGCTTATACTTCTTTAGGGAGGTGTAATTTGAGCATATCAAATTTTGGCACCGCTGTCGGGGATTTTGGATTTTAGATTAACTTCAATTACATTATCGAAATTTAGTCAACGATTTCCTGATTTTACTTTTTCTTTTTATTTTTTTCTTTCAGGTCTAGCTATAGTGCATGCCAAGTACATAGAGCCACAAAAAACAGTCATCCCCTTTGATCCCTAACTTAACCACACTTTGAGAAAGATGTAAAATCAACAAATCCCAGCCAATATAGATGAGGGAAATTCCAACAAACTCCATTACCGGTTGAACCACACAATGAAGGCCGTGTTGAAAATCAATTGGACAATGCTCTTACTCTGAGGGTGAAGCATCCATCCCCACGACCTCACGATTACTATAGGGGGAATGTTAACATTACTTACTATAATGGACCTCTTGTCCTATCCAAGTTGCCACCTGGTCACAAATTCATGGTAATGAGTAGTTTGATACAGATGCTCTCCACAAGGGGTTTATTCTCGGGACTGCAATCGAAAGACCTACATGCTCATATAACGAAACTGATATAAGTGTGCAAAAGTTGTGTGAGTAGACAAGACTTGGTTATGAATGTCATCGGGTTGCGAGTATTTCCTCTCTCACTGACAGGAGATGTCGCCATATGGTTTACTCAGCTTCCTTATAACTCTTTTCACAATTGGGATCAGTTAAGATATGTGTTCTTGGCGAGGTACTTTCCAGTATCTAAGAAGCTCAACCACAAAGATAAGGTGAATAATTTTGTGGCACTACTTGGAGAGTCGGTGAGTAGCTCTTGGGATAGACTTATTGTGTTTGTAAGAGGCGTACGAAACAATCGTATTGATGACGAGTCATTCAAAGAGTACTTTTACGGAGGTCAAAATGATAACAATAGAAGTGGTGCTTGATACTATTGCGGGTGGTTCCTATAAACAGTACAAATATGCAAAGATAGCAGAGATATTGGAGAAGATATCTCGCAACAACAAGGCTTGGAGCACTAGAAAGTCAAACATTAAGAGAAACACCTTTGCAGTACAAGTTACAAACAACCCATAATCAGATGAAATGTGTGAAAAGTTGGCACAAATGAGAACTGAGCTAGGGTTGGTTTTGGAACATGTGAGTGGAGGTGCAGATAAAGTAAATACGGTGAATTATTTGACCAAACCACCACCACCAGCAGATGAGAACTATTATGAAGAGGATACTTACACAGTTAATGAACAAATGGGGGGAAGGGGGTTGACCAAATACCCAAGGCTCCAACCAGGAAAATTGGCGCCAAGGTCAAGGAAACCAAGGTCGTCACTATGGTAACTACAACCGAGAGGGTAAATATGTCCGATATGGAAACTATAACCGTGACAAAAACTTCAACCGGGTTAACTATGGTAACAGGAATGATAGGAGTGGGCCCTATGTTCCACCTCAATATAGAGATGTTGCTCCTAAGGATGGTGGAGGTAGTATGGCGCGAGTTGAGGATGAGAGATGACTTACCTAACATTTTGCAAAAAGTAGACGCACATGCGGTTTCATTTAGGCATCTTGAATTACAGATAGATCAATTGTCTACTACTGTGAATCCACGACATCCTGGCACTCTTCCTAGCAACACCATCTAGAATCCTAATAATGATGGGCCGGCAGTTACTATTCGAGGGGGTAAGCAAACCATTGATCCACCTATGCGGCTTATGGTAGAAGATGATATGAGAAAAGACAAAGAGGTAGTAGAAAATAGTGGAGAATTGGTGGACGACACGGTGAAAGAAGCAGAGTTGTCTCAAAAAATGGCCCCCTTTCCTAGACCTCAACCACCATTCCCTCATAGATTAGTGAAAAAAAGTCGGGATGGTAAATACCAGAGATTTATCACTATGTTTAAAATTTCTTTTATCAATGTCCCTTTGAAACAAATGTGAGGTTATGCTAAGTTTATAAAGGATATGGTGACAAAGAAGAGATAGGTGAGTTTTGAGGATGATGACAGAATGTACCATTGTAGTGCTATTGCTACAAGGTCTCTAGTGCAGAAAAAGGAAGATCCTGGAGCTTTCACCTATGCAAAAAGGTAGTGAAAAAGGAGATCATCAAGTGGTTGAATATCGAATTCATTTATCATATTACTGACAGTAGTTGGGTGTGCCTTGTTCAATGCGTGCATAAAAAGGGTGGGATGACAGTGGTGCCTAATGAGAGGAAGGAGCTTTTTCCAATGAGGTCAGTGACCGGATGGAGAGTTTGTATGGATTACTGGAAGTTGAATAAGAAGAAACATTTCCCCATTCCCTTTATGGATCAGATGTTAGACAGACTCGCAGGCAAATGGTGGAATTATTTTTTTGATGGCTACTCCGGTTACAATCAAATCTCTATTGCCCCTGAGGATCAAGATAAAACCATTTTTAATTGCCCTTATGGGAGATTTTCATTAAAAAGGATGTCGTTTGGTTATGTAATGCACCGACCACATTCTAGTGATGTATGATGTCGGTATTCTCTGATATGGTACGGGACACTGTAGAGGTGTTCATGGATGACTTTTATATGGTTGGAGACTCCTTTGATCAGTGTTTGAGTCATTTGGCAAAAGTATTCAAAAGATGTGAAGATTGTAATTTGGCGCTTAATTGGAAAAAAAGTCAATTTATAGTGAAAGAAGGTCTAGTGTTAGACCATCGCAACTCGGAGAAGGGGATAGAGGTTGATCGAGCTAAAGTATCCTGTCTGCAAAATACTTGAGAAGGAATGTAAGTTAAATTTCAATGAAGCCTGTCTGAAAGCATTTGGAGAGTTGAAGGAGAAGTTGGTGTTCGCGCCTATTATTATTTCACCTAATTGGAGTGAGCCATTTGAGGTGATGTGTGATGCTAGTGGGGTTGCTCTTGGTGTGGCATTGGGACAGAGAAGGGATAAAATCCTTCACCCCATTTACTATGCAAGTAAGGCCCTAAATGAAGCTCAGAAGAACTACACGATAACCGAACAATAGCTTCTTGCAGTGGTGTTTGCACTCGAAAAATTTCGCTCCTATTTGTTTGCTACGAGGGTTATAGTGCATACAGACCACTCTTCTTTGAGGTACTTGATGGCAAAGAAGGATTTGAATCCAAAGTTAACTAGATGGGTATTATTGCTGCAAGAGTTCGACTTAAAGGTGAAACATAGAAAGGGGACTGACAATCAAGTGGCCGACCATCTATCTAGATTGAAGGATGAATCTATGCAAAAATTGGGTGAAAAGGCTGAAATTGATGATGCATTCCCAGACGAACATGTATTGGCCACTTCCTAGGATTCGATCCCATGGTTCGCAGATTTTGTGAATTATTTGGCAAGTGATATAGTTCCATCTGACTTGTCTTTCCATCATAGGAAGAAGTTTATGTATGATGTGCAAAAGTTCTTTTGGTATGAGCCTTACTTATATCAGAGTTGTGCCAATGAGATTATTCATCATTATGTACCAGAAGTTGAGATGTTATGTTTTTTGTAGGCATGTCACTCCTCGCCTGTGGGTGGGCATCATGGTGGTATCTGAACTGTGCATAAGATCTTGCAGTGTAGGTACTAGTGGCCAACCATTCACCAAGACACTCACGAGTTCGCCAAATCATGTGATTGGTGCCAACGAGATAGAGGAATTTCGAAGAGGCAAGAGCTACTTTTAAATCCTATTCTGGTGATTGAATTATTTGATGTATGGGGCATTGATTTTATGGGTCCTTTTGTGAGTTCTCATGGGATGAAGTATACACTTGTGGAGGTTGAGTATGTGTCAAAATGGGTGCAAGCAATAGCGCTTCCTAACAATGAAGGTAAGAGTTACACCGCGTTCTTGAAAAAGAATATCTTCTCCAGATTTGCACACATATGGCCATTATTAATGATGGTGGATCTCACTTTTGTAATAAGCTGTTCAAAGGGCTATTGGAGAAATATGGGGTTCGCCATAATGTGGCTACTCCTTATCATCCACAGACTAGCGGACAAGTAGAGGTGTCCAATTGAAAAATCAAACAAATTTTGACAAAAACGATGAATGTTAATAGAACGAATTGGTCAAGGAGACTTGATGATGCTCTGTGGGCCTACCACACTGTGTACAAAACTCCCATAGGTATGTCTCCGTACCAACTTGTATATGGAAGGCTTGTCACTTGTCAGTCGAGTTAGATCACAAAGCAATGTGGGCAATAAAGAAACATGAGATGGATTGGAACGAAGCGGCAGAACAATGACTAAATGGGTTGAATGAGCTTGATGAGTTTCGCCTCAAGGCCTATGAAATTTTATCCACTACAAAGAGAAGATGAAAAAGTATCACGACCAAAGGATTGGAAAGCGCGAAATGTTGTTGGTGATTAGGTGCTTCTATAAAACTCTAGGCTACACTTGTTACCGGGAAAACTCAAGTCCAAGTGGGCTTGGCCATTCCTCATCACTAAAGTGTTTTTACATGGAAAGGTTGATTTGGAGAACAAGGAGGGCGCAAAGTTCACAGTCAAAGGTCAAAGGATTAAGATCTACATGGGGTATGCATAGAGTGCCCATGAAGTGGTTGAGGCCTATAACCTTGAAGTCTGAGTACTCAAGGAGTTTGTGTCATGCAGCGATGTAAAATCAAATGCTTCTAAGGAGGAAACCTATGTTGTATCCTCTAGCGAATGATAGGTTTTATTTTCTTTTTAAGAAAAGTCTTATTTTCTTGTTTCGTTTTGTTTTAAATATTATTTCATACTTGCTTGTGTGCTAGTGTTGGCTAGAGATTAGTGTAGGGTCCGTGTCTAAAAAGTGTCCATAAAAACACAAAAAATGGCCTAATGGGTGTTACATGTTAGAGGACAAAAACAAAAAACTACAGAAAATGGTCTGGTGCATTGGTCTACGGACCCCATCGACAGGTCTTCATTTCATCGACGGACCGTCGATGGTGTCCATAAATCCTAGGTATATATCTTAAATTTTCTATGTCTTGATGCATTTGATGGACTGTTGACTGACCTACGGACTACCGACGAGGTTTCATAGTTCCATTTTGCCAGCGACCCCGCCGGTAATATTAAAGGACATAACATTTTTTATTCATTCCCTCCAAATTCTTTTAAAATTACTTTACAAAACCGTTTTTCGTTCTTTATTTCTTTCCTTTATGACAAACCCTCATCCTCCCATATTCCATTTCACAACCAAATCAGAATCCCTCAAATCTCCAAACTCTCTCTTGCCAAATTCTTTCTTATCTCCGTTGTTCTTTGGTCCGTGAACGAGTTTGGGTGCGCAGGCTAATCCTTGGAACTTCACAAGTGCACACAATCACTCCACTGCTCCAAAAAGGTATTTCGATGTCTCTAACAAACTTTGAATTCTTGTTCATAGTTGAATTTAGAAATATGGAAGTGGGTTGTGACCTTAGAACTATAATAGGTGAAGTTGCATGCTATAAATTACGTCGTTATGTCCCTCGGAATTCTAGAATGTGGTGGTGTAGCCTATTAGTCTGTAAAGAATATGGATGTTTTTGTAGTTTTGGCGATTCCGACTTAGGGTTTCTTACTATGGATGAATTAGAACACAAATTACTTGAAAATGAAACCCTAGGGATGACGAATTTGTCTTTTGGGTGTTAAAATTGCATGTCTAAACATGAGTGCGTCAAAAACATTCTAAAAATTGGACCTTGCAAAGAAGGCTTGAAATCTATCTCAGGCCAACTGTCGATGGACAGTCGATTGATCGATGGGTCGTCGATAGAGTCCGTCGATCAGACCAACCTAAGATTGTCTAAGTATTAAATGACAGAAGTGGGCTATAGTTTGTTGATTGATTGAACGGACCGTTCTACACTACTGCCGTTTCCTTCAGAGAACCTATTTTTCTTGACTTCTACAAAATATTTCTAAGTGTTAGACGACGGAAGTGGACTACGGTCCCTCGATCAATTGGTGGGCCATTCTACACGTCCATCGTTTCGATTTGACAAGTTTGATTCTGTTTCTAAATAAATAATTCTAAATGTTAGAAGACAGACCCTATCGACGGACCGTCGATAATGCCCATCGACCTAAATTTGCAGAACTGAACTGTGTTGCTGAGTTGAGACTAACAACTACTCTACAGGTAGTAATGACTCCCAAGAAAGACATAGTCTACCAAAGGGGCAATTCTAAGTCTGTTTCCCTCTCCTGTCGATTGATTGTCAACTCCGATAATGAGCAAGATCCAGCTTGCGTTCCCGCGACTTCCACAACCCCACCACCGGTTACACGAGTCACTCGGGGTACCCTCGGAAGGTGGTTCCTAGCGTAGTCACTGCCTCCTAGTCTGATGAGGAGCGCACATTGACCGGCTTACCGTCCGGAGAAACCTCGAGCTCTGAAAGAGCATCTAGCTCGACATCAGGGTCGACCCACTCTTTGGGTTTGAATGCGGCCACTTCCTCCAATTTTGTCTCCCAGAAAGCCACTCAGTCAGAAGGCCACGACCACCAAGCCCCGTCTTATGAGGCTACCAGCTTGGATTCTATCCCTGTACCCCGAGAATATGTCCTTGCACCTGTTGCAGAGGAACCTAACCGGTTGTGCATAGATGGACAATATCAGGTATACAGAGATTCCAGAATGTTGAATGAGAAAGGAGTAATGCCCCTGTTGGTGACAGTAGAGCGTCAAGTTCTTATGGGGAGTTTACACACAGTCCCTAAGGTGCATAAATTGTTAAACCTACACAAGTTTGAGTAGACTCTCGGAGTTTAGGGTCCTACAGAAAGGAAATAGTTTGGGAGTTCTATGCTTCCTATGTGGCTACTCTTACAGGCTCTATTGATAGGCGGGCGAGACTTCCTAAACAAAACCCGCTCACCTTTGCACTAGTCTGTGACTGCCGGGTTGATATCTCTTAAGCCACCATCCACTGATTCTTGTATGGCACCACTGCTTGCAAACAATAGGCACCCACTACCCCAAAATTTGACTACATATGGGAGACGATCAAAAGTGGCGCTTTTCAAAGGATCGCAGAGCAGAGAGAGAGTCAATTAAGAGGTGGTTAGCCCAACATCTGTTGATTGATGGTGAGGGGGAAGAGTGGGTGTTAGACCCCCGAGGGTTAATTCAGAAGGACACCCTCACCTTTACGGCCAAGTTCTTCTAATTGTTGTTTTGACACCGTATATCACCGACAAATGCTGATAATGTCCTTACTTGGGATAGGGCGGTGATAGTTTCAGCGTTGGTAGCGAGGTTGGAGATTGACTTTGCGAAGGTGCTTATCACGGTGATCTATGAGAGGGCTTTCAAGAACTCTACCACTTACCCGTTTGCTTATCTTATCTTCCATTTGTGCAGGGATGCCGTAGTACAATTTGGCACAATGATACACTCCGTGTTCTAGTGGAGACTGTGGATATAAGTCTCATCAAGTATGAGGCTAATATAGTTGTGCCACGGAGAGGGCATAGAGTTGAGATACATCCGTTGAGTGAGAACTTGGCGGAAACTGTGGAGTTAGCCCAAGGGGCTGACCCTCATACTTCAGAGCCTGCTGATACCACCTTGGATGATTCCACCCATGCCGTTAGTTGGGCCCCCAGATCATCTCGATCGACCCCCCTTACCATCAGAAACACTGGTCCCTATAGTACGGGTCCAAAAGTTAGAGGCCCAAATGGCCACCTTGCTACACCATATGCAGCCTTGGATGCAAAAATCTATCACCGAGCTGAGGATAGAATAGAGAAGAGGGTGGCCCATCAGAATGAGCAGAAAATTCAGGCGGTTCACCGATGCCTTGGTGCTACGGGTACAAGCACGACCAACCTTCCACCATAGACCTCACTACCCTACAGATTGTGGTCGCTAGTTTGCAGGCAAATGTAGACGTCATCCTAGAGATGAGGGGTACTGAGCCGGGGAGTGTGCCTATAGAGCTAGCAGAGGACACAGTGCTTGAAAGCTTTGTTCATGATTTCTGCTTTGTCGCAGAGTGAGCCACATGGTCATGCCAAGAGGTACCATTCTATCCGCACTACTTAGGCAGGATATGATTCCCATGCGAGGAAGAAAGAGAGGACGGACCTCAAGGATGCAATGAGGGCTTCTGTGGTAGATGAGGAGGCCCGCCAGATTAGGTCACGAGAGATGGTTGCTGAAGAATCTAGTTCCATACCGGTGTTCAGTGAGAGGAGAACCATGATGGTGCAGAGATTGATGTGTGCACCACTGATCATTACCCAAGCACTGATGTTGTAGGTTCCTGGAAACCCGACCCGACCACTTATTCAGAGATCATCGGTGCTATGAGCCTCAGGTTTGCTTCACCTACCATCATGTTCTTATATTTTTTTATGCATTGGGGACAATGTCATGATCAATTTGTTGGGGTTCGGGTAAATGGAAAGTGAGTGTTAGGGTGAACTCTTAGTAGCCCAACTCACAGTTCTCTCTTGGGGTTTTGTTGCTTGTGTTCTTTTGCGCCAAGAGACTTGTTAATTTTTTGTTGAAACGGCATGTCATTATTTGTACAAAGTATTAAAGCATGAAATATGAAGCATGATGGCTGAAAATAAATGATATCCCATCCTAGAATGTGCTTGCATGAATAGGTGAAAATATGTTGAATGTGTTGGCTCTAAGCATCACATAGATAGGAACCCACTACATGACCCTCAACTAACACCTAAAATGGGAAACCTGACAATCTAATTGAGTAATGAGATGCCAAGAGATTGTGAGGAAATTGGAATGTCAACAGTTGGTACTGAACTAGAACTTGTTCGGTTAGTCCTGCGAAGGGAATTTGTGTTAGAAGCTAGGAAAGGATCATAGATTGCCATTTGAAATAGCCAATATTTAGCCTAAATGAAGTTGAACCACTGAAATAATTGTCTCTTTTGTTCCAAATCTGTTGAGCCTACAATAGACCTATATTTATTTTATCACCAACTCACCTTCCCAAGATCTAATGTTTTGGCCCGGTTCTTCCTTGGACATGTGCACCTCGACTTAGGCCAAAAGCCTAAGTTGTGGGTGGATAATGCATAAAATGACCTTCTTCTTGATCCTGACCTGACTTCGGGTATTGTGTACCTCAACTTATGGAAAAACCATGAGTTGAGGGTGGATATTATGAGTGAGGACCCAAAGATGGGTATGAAAAGAGTTGGATGTTGAAAAGAAAATAGAAAAGTGAGCAAAAGATATGACTCAGTGAAAATAATAATTAAATTAAAAGGAAGATAAAATCAAAAGAAAAGAAAGAAAAGAGTTTGAAGAGAAAAAGTTGAAAAATAAATAAGAGTCATATCCAAAAAGGGGAGCAAGGCAAAGATGAAAAGCAAAGAAAAGTAGGGCGTAAAAGGTAATGAAATGAGGTAGGAAGCTTAGAGGAAATGTCAAGGAGGGCAAAAAGTCACTAAAAATGAATCCAAATGTACCACACCTGACCCTGAGCCTATGTTACAAGTAAAGAAAGTCCTATCGTGATCCAAAGTCTAGTGTGGTGAACCTAAGCAGAGAAAATAAGGGAAAGCCTATGGCGATGAGCACTAACTGTATTTGAACTTATTCTTGAGCGTGAGTTTTAAATAAAGGTCCTTGTACCCAAACTTAAAATCATTGTGCAAAAAATGAGTATTTCTTTTGAAGTGAGATCACTAGTTGCGGTGTTGAAAAGTTGGTACCTTGGTGAGAGGCAAAATAGTAGAGGTGTATGTGCATGGTGAGTTTCTGTCATGATGTGATCCACATGAGTTAGTTTGTCGAACCCGAGAGTGTAAGCATGCACTAAATCAAAATAAAAGTTGAGATTGATAGCATGTGATTGCGAGAGCTTAAAATAGTATATTATTGTACAAGTATTGTTTTGAGTCATAGTGTGTCTCTTGAGGACAAATAACGAATTTAAGTTGAGGGTATTGATGTACCGTGGTTTCACAGTGCGTTCAATGCATTTTTCTTAAGAGTTGTGTGTTTAGAGCCTTTTTTAGTAGTTTTAACATGCTTTTAAGTTTGTTTTGCAGGAAAGATGTCCAGATTAAAAACGCAGAAGGTAGCTGGAAAAGAGTGCATAAAGATGACCTACGAAGGACATCGGCGGACCATCATTCAATTGACAGTCCGTAGGTGGTGACCGTCGATTTGTAGTTCAGGCTAAGAGAGAAAATCAGGGAAATCTAACCAAGTGTGGAACAACGAACTGAACTTTCAATCACTTCAGAGAAGGCTCTAGTACCTGGTTTCTCAAGATTCTAAGTATGGAACGACGGAGGAACATCGACTGACCGCAGATGAATCAACAAACCGTATGGTAGGTCTGTTGTTTGAGTCAGAGAAGATGCTTAGCTGATGAAGAAAAATAATTCTAAGTCTGGATTGACGGAGGCAGTCGAGGACCGTCGTTCCATCGTCGGTCCGTCAGTAGGGGTCGTCGATCAATGTCGCATTTTTGGACAAACTTTCCTTATTTCAATTCCTTTTAATTTAGGACAATATTTTCTATAAATAAGGGATTAAAACCTCGTTTTTGGGGTCAGATATTATTAGTATCGTTCTACTTTTGTTTGGAGTTTGGTTTTTGAAAACTTTAGCAATTAATCAATTTCCAGATTTGGTTTGAAGTTTTATCTTGAAATTTCAAGTGGATTTTCTGGGTTTACTCTTATTGTTGAAGTAAGTTCATGATTTCTTCTTTTAAAACTATGAAATGTGATCTTTCTCGCATGGGTAACTAAATCCACAACTAGGGTTGTGGGAATTATGGGTAATTAACAAAATAGACCTAGCAAATAAGTAATTCTCTAATAGGTTCTTGCATGTTTTGATAATTCTTTAATTTAAAAGTCTTTTTAACGAGTGCATGCATTAGAACTAGTCTTGTTTCTACTTACCTAACCAAGGAGGTAGTAATAGGAAAAGAATTATCAACATAGATTTAGTGGGATACTATCTAATAGGCTAGTGTCGAGTGGTGCAAAGTAATAACCAAGTCATACATCGATTATGATGTCTAATATGAGGAAAAGGTAAGGGTTAATAGTTTATACACACGTAGCCTAACCAAGGTACGGGGTAAAATTCTCTAGATGTCGAACCAAGGATTTAGACATACATAACTTGTTACTTTACATGTAAAACACTAGGGAAGAATTGCTATTGCTAGGAATACGGCGTTATGAACCTATGGGGATCACACATACCATCGTTAGTCTCACAACTTGATAAAAACTAAATTGTTAGTTCTCCTTACTTGTTAACTTAGAAGTGTTAAATAAACTCGTTTCACAAAACCCCCCTTTAATTACTTGTTTTCGGAATAATCTTGGCTAAATAGACGCAATTGTACATTGAAGTTAAGTCTAAACCATTTTCCTCGTGAGATTGACCCCAACCTACTAGTTGGGTTCTCTACTTGATTACGATCGCTTATACTTCTTTAGGGAGGTATAATTTAAGTGTATCACCCACTCTAACACATAAGTAGGATAACCATTGATTTCCAACTAGTTTGATATATGCGGAAGATTAAGAAAACTGGGAACAAAGTAACATTCATGAGATAGTAATCACACGTATAGAAAATACACCTTAGTTATCATTTCAGAGTAACATACAATCTTTTGTTATCAATGACAGATAGACATGAATATAATAATCACCAGTGGTTCTCTCATGGAACTGACAACCAAACTATAAGTGTGTCAAAACGCGACACCCGATTCAATATGCATGTGTCAGACGTGACACCTATGTCAGAATCACACCCGATCCAGTCAGCACAACCACATTCACAATAACACCCATATGAAACAATGCTTAGAGTCAGACAATCAAGCAATGATCTCATGGCATGTAATTATTCATATACACTTTGCATTAATTTTTATTCAGATTTGTTGTTTTCATGCATGCATGCATACAATGAAGTAATTAATCAACATATATCACACAATAAGGAAATCAAAAAATCACCTACCTTAGTTCACAGGATGGGGTTTTCTCCTTATGGTACACTTCTTATGTAACAAGTAGGAATACAACATAATCATCTCCTTTTTGGTACACAAAGACCTACACATGAATTCTACCATCAATTATCAATATACTACGTAGTGAACACTAATTTAATTTTACTCAATTAATTAAATAAACGTAGCATACCTGGGCGACAAGTAGCTGCACAGGATTATAGTTCCAATCCTTGTTTTTGGACCTCGAGACAGTGGATTTGACCACGAATCAGCAAGCTATTATCATACTTGCACTAGAAATCTCTTCCACCTTCTTTCTAAAGCCTACAACATCCTTTTGTGAGCTTCTAGGGTAATACTCGCCTCTTTTTGGTGTTTTGGGAAAAAGGAGAAAATAAGGTTTCGCGTCCTTTAAGTTCTATCTCCGACCTTTCCGCTCTGCACCCCTTAGTCCGCTGGAGAGCTGCTGCCCTAGCAGCCCGTGTCCCGCTCTGACGAGATGATGAGTCCAGTTTTTTTGGATGTTTTTCCTTTCCTAATTAACGACGGTTCATCTTGTTACGATATGGGAGTTGAAGAGGATATGAAGACTATATACCCTCACATCTTTCTTTCCGAATCAATTCCGGTCTAAGGTACTAAATTTTTGTACAGTGCTATATAAGTTGATATGTTGAGTTTATGCTAATTACATATTTTTTGTTTGAGTTAGGTTGTTATACATCCCCTAGTTGTGTTGGGTTTGATCTCTTTCGAGGAGACATGTTTTCAAGAAGGAGATATTATAACCCCTTAGGTGTTGAGAAGAGCTAAAGAATGGTTCGTACAAGTCACTATCAATTTTAAATTTTGAGTAAACTTCAAAGGATCATATTTTTTTAGTACATAAAGAATTAGGTGGCCTAGACCTATCAAATTAGATGTCATTGAGTCCTCTTTCCAACTCTGTCAAGTTTGCCCAATATCAAGATCAAAGTAGAAAGTTATGCTCGTCTTAGTGAAGTTTCTCTTCTAAGAGCATCTCAACCATTTTTAAAAGAGTAATTTGGTATTTTCCTTATAAGCCTAGCCACATTTTTTTTCACTCAATTAAGGGTCTTATTAGATGTAAAACCATATTTTCATGTTCCTTAATGCTTGGAGAAATTAGAGCAAGGTTCCAAGAAAAGAAAATCTAGGTTTCAAGTGTTCTTCAAGATTTTTTTATTTTCGCCATGAACATTGTTCTTTCCAGGTATATAACGCTTCTTGGAGATTTGTACTTATTCGTCCTCACGTCCTACCTCTCCATTTTGTCAAGAAATCTTTATATTCAAAGGATTCTTTCATAGTTCTTGATTTTTAGTTCAAATCTTTAACCATGGAGGTTTTGCTTCATTTGTATTGTGAATCTTTGGTCAATGTTATGTTTCCAAAGATATTATCTGAAATTTCCCTTGTATTTCATGTTGGGTTTGACAATCATGAAGACTCTAAGAGAAATTTCCCAATTTTAAAGTAACTTGGGGTCCTACTTTAAGCTTGAAAATTCATCGGGTTATTGAGGAGGGGCGTGGCGAGGCTTTCCATGATAGAGTTAAGGTTGAACTTTAGTAGTTTAGGTCCTATGGTGAGACGTCAACAGTGCGCCAGGTCCTGACTTCCGCAGTTTATACCTTGGAGCGATATGCCAGCACTAAGCCAAGGAGTGTTGGGCTGATTTTTTTCTTTGTTTCATCTGACGCATGTTCTTTTAAGTTGTGGATATGTTTTCCTTCTTTGTATTATCTTCAAAAGGCTCCATTTACCTTTTGATAATCTTTTGTAACCAATAATGGTTTCAAACTAATTTTCTGAGAAAGAAAAGATGAGTGTTGATAAAATTTTTAATCATGATTGAGAAAGAATATTAGAGAACTAAGTATTCCCAAATGTAACCCCTTTTACATTGAAAAAGAGAAACTTTGATTTCTATAAAAAGTAATGAGTTAAGAAATTAATCAAAGCAATTGGTTAACTCTTTTAAGAAGATAGTTTGAGTAATTTAAATTTTAGAAAGGTATGTTTTAAAAATTTGAGTATGAGTACATATATTTATTGAGAGTAGTATTAAGCATTGATATGGATCGAGTTGAAACAAACTCACATTCCTCATTAATCCATGTAGACAACATGTGTAAAGGATCATAATTTTTAGATGATTTATTATTTCTTTCGAGCAGAGCTTTAGTGGATCCACTTAGTTGTTCTATACACCGAGAAGGGATAAGAGAGTTTTGGCAGCATGAGTGAGACGTTGTATCAGCACATAATTCATAGTGATGGTTGTCAGTTAGAGAATCTCCCAAATAAGAGTAAATATTAACTTACTCTATTTTATACATCCTTAGGTTAATATATTCTGTTTTATAAAGATTTAAAAAGGTTAATATATTTTGTTTTATAAAGCTTTAAACATTGCATCTCTTATTATTGCTTTTGTATTGGAGTCGAGTTGAGGTGAGAATTCTTCCAGTCTTATCAGTTCAGTTTTCTATGCGTTTGTCTTTTTACATGCTTTCACATTCAATATATTGATGTCATTCGACCTGCATATTATTATATGATGTAGATACAGGTGCCTAGGGTCATCAACATGCGTTTCGTTTAGATCACTTGCAATCCAATAAACTTTGGTGAGCCTCCTTGCTTTGCGGGGGGCTTCACGCTTATTTTCCTACTTTTGTTGAGCAGTCATAGGTCTTGTCTCGACATCTATCTTAGTATTAGAGGCTTCATGGATAGTTAGAGTTGAGGTTTCTCTTAGTATTTTCCTTTTGTTAAGATGTTCTGAAACTATTTGTAAAGTATTATCATTATTAATCTTAAGTATTTTCATATAGTTGAGTTAAGTATTTGCTTGAGTTGATTGTCTAAATTTTAATTCTAATCTTGTTATTGCTTGAGTAAATCTTCCACTAAGTAGTTAGCTAAGCCTAGGATTTGATTGGGTCCAGAAATGATTCTTGAGTGTTGGCCTCAGGGTGTCGGCTCGAAGCGTGACACGAATGATCCAAAACCTCAATTGAAAGTAGCTTGACTTTTCAAATCCAAGAATGATCTACTCTTTTATATTGCCATGCATTCCTCTTTATTTTTTGTCCAACTTTTCAGGAAAAGACATTTCGATTATTAGATATGTTTTTCGAAGTTACGGGGTTGCATCCCCATCATTCATTCATTAGATTTTTTGGTACCACAACTTTCAGTTCTTAAGGGTTTATTTTTCTATAAATATTTTACTATTTATTGATTCTATGAGGATTCAATCCTTGATAGTTTGAAATGTGTTTTCTTATTATTTATTTTCATGACTTAATTTTAGAAAGGATGTGTCAACAAAGGTTTCCGTTGGTAGTTGATTTCCCACCGGGTGTTTTAGTGTGGCTGACACTCATGACGATTTGGGTCATGACAATTTGTTATCGTTAGTAGGGAGTGCATTGATTGGGTGCATTCTTGATTTGGTTTATCAGTTTTCAGTTTATAAATATGCTTAAACAAAAACAATAGGTATAAAGATTTTTTTTATCGATTTTGATCCTCAACAATTTCCTTTTTATTTTTTAAATATGTTATATGAATAATAAAACAAATGAGTTTTTTTATCGGCTTTAGTTCTTAACGATTTTGTTTTCAATTCAATCAATAAGAAGATGCTCATAAACAAATATATGACTTCTTCAACAGTTTGGCACGACAGAATAATTATGTAATTTAGATAATGCTCATAAAATAGAAAGAATAATAACTAACATGAAAAGAACTATAATACTACAACACAATATTTAATATTTATGTATGGGAAAAGTACTATAGTATGTTGAATATTTAATATTAATGTATGAA
The DNA here is from genome assembly GCF_036512215.1 of Solanum lycopersicum. NCBI lineage: Eukaryota > Viridiplantae > Streptophyta > Magnoliopsida > Solanales > Solanaceae > Solanum > Solanum lycopersicum. The sequence continues at coordinate 47,260,884 of NC_090807.1, forward strand.
CAAAGTAGTATTCATATTTAAATTCAAGTGCATCTCAACATATAATATTTCATATTTATCTGGGGCAAGATGCTAACTTATTATTTTTAGTGGGTTATATTTTATCCAATAATCAATATAAAAAATTAAAAATCAAATCGATAACTCAATAAATTTTTTAAAGAAACTATTAAAAACTTGTTAATCAATAATATAATAACAATAAATTAATAATATTTTTTTCAATTTAATTTATTCATCAATTCAATTTCCTACACCTCTAATCGCTATATTCAATTTATTAGCCACTTATATGCAATTTATAATATAAAACAAGAAAAGCAGTAGGAAAATTGAAGGCAACAAGAAAAGCAGTAGGAAAATTGAAGGCATAGTAGAAGATAGGGAAAAGATTGTTATTATTAACTAATTATTCAATTTAAGAGGTCCGTTTGTTAATAATTTGATGAAAAGATTTTCTTTCTATAGACTACAAGAAAATGACACTGGAGTTGATTTTAACTATTCAAAGTTATAACTAACTTAAATAAACAAACGGAACAAGATGAGTATACTTAAATTTATGATTACCGTGTTGTGCCATATTATTCTATTTTGTTAAATATTGGTGTGACATTTGACATTTTCAATGCAAAAATAAACTTCCCTTTCATTTTCTTTTCTTTAATAAAATAATAAATTTGGGGAGATGGTCTAGAATTAAGGGAAGTGTAAATGAAGGATCTAACTAAAGTGAAACTTCCCACCTAGTCATCAAATAAATATAATAATTGCTTTATTAATATGTTTTTCCTCAATAAAATAATAGGCAATTTGTTATAAATAAACATATTATGCATCGTTAGGATCTTGGGCCCTTCTTCTACTACAGATCTTAAATCAAGGACAACAAACGTAACTAATAAAATAAGTAACTCAATTATGCGTAACAGATGTCCATCATCAAATTAAAAAAATTAAAATAACACAGGGAAGAAGTACAAATTAAAATGATTAGTTAAAAGTAGGAGGCCAATCCCAAAGAAGAAATTATTTTTGTAAAAAAAATAATAAATAGGGGGGAAATGAATTTTATATACATATATGTACACACTTCTATGTGTGTAAAAATAACTCACTCTAAAAATGATTCCTTCGATCCAAGTCCGATCCATTCTCTTTAAAGATTAAATTTCTTGTATACAGATGTGTCAAAAATGTATTCAATTATGGACAATTCTTTAATTTTAAGGGTTGGACTCAAGATATTCTGAGTTGGGTTCAATTTAAACTCATTCAAGTTTTAACTTATTTAAGAGAATCATGAATTGAGCCCGATTAATCTTCAATTTCGACCCGTTTGAAGACTCTTAATTATATGTATTAAATGTAATGTATATTCATATATTCATAATGTATGAATTATTATCTATTTTATATCTTTGAGAATTTATCTATTTATTTGTAACTTTTAAAAAAAAAAGTTGAATTGAAATTAAAATTGTGATTATAATAATTAAAAATAATATGTCAATTAGTTTAGATTAAACAGGTCAAATTGGATAGGTCATGACCCAACTTGATATTTAGTCATTTGAGCTCAACGCAAACTTGAACTAGTAAAATTGAGTGTTTACTCATATATATATATATATATATAAGCGCAATAATAATTATGTTAATAACCCTCGAAACACTAGTAGCGGATCTGTCACTAATATCTATGGATTAATATATTATGCTCGTCTACCAACATATTTTTTTTTTAAAAAAAAGTCGTCCAAAATAATAAAAGATAACATGGAATTTGTTTTGTGTATCCAAAAGTCAGCATCTATGTGAAAATTGGAATTAGTCAACCATGCACTATGGCAGGCAGCTGGAATTTTCTCAAGGAAATATATGTTAAATGCATTTTGAAATTTTCTACAAATATTGATTTCACACTCAAATTAATTTGACGACCTATTACATCCTTAACCTGATTTAATGTGATATTAGTTTGGTATGTAGAAAACTTTTACATCAATAAAGTTGCTAAAATTCTTCAAACATTTTGATGATAAAGAATAAAAGCACTGGGATTCTTTGTGTGTGAAAATTAAGTATGTTATCGTTGTCTTGGGATTGAATGTTATTGTGGGGATCGTAGATGGTGCTTTAGCGAGAATAGAATTGACAAAGAGAAAGTAATCGTCTATCCATAGATATCAAAGGGTTTCAAGTAGGAGTTGTTAGTCTTCCTCGATGAATTTTTTGTGTAATCTTTTTAATTGGATTTTTTTTGTTGAGTTTGAGTAGAAAACTCATGTACTTTTCAATTGAAGTATTCATCTTCTTTACTCCTTCCAATTTCTTGTTGAATATTTTTTGTAGGCATAATTTGTATGTATCTCACAACTTGAATTTTATCATTGCAAAATAAAAATTCGCTCCGATCTTATATATTACACTTAATATTTCTTTCACTTACACTCTAGCAACTTTCTCTTATTTTTTTACTCATTTATTATTTGCTTTTGGGATAATGCACAAGCACCCCCTCCACCTATGTTCGAAATCTCAGAGACACACTTATACTATACTAAGGTCCTAATACCCCCTCTGAACTTATTTTACAAATAATTTTCTATTCATTTTTGGCCTACGTTGCACTATCTTGTGGGTCAACGCTGATTGACTTTTTTTTCAAGCTAGTGTCACGTAAGCCAAAAAGGGATAGAAAATTACTTATAAAATAAGCTTAGAGGGGTAATAGGACCTTATTATAGTATAAGTGTGTCTCTGGAATTTCAAGCATAGGTTGAGGGGGTACTTGTGCATTTTGCCATTGCTTTTTTTGTCTACTACGCAAATGTAATGACCTTGTTCGTCATTATAGTTGAGCTTTTAGTGAAAGAACACAAATGAGAAAGCTTTCGATTTGAAGAGAGGAAAAATTCAAGTTAGGCTAGACTTGGACAAATCTGAGGAATGTGAGGTCCACGAAAATTTGGGGAAAGGATTAAATGGGATGTCTAGAGTTTATTTTCCTTGTTGCTAAGATGTTAAGAAATCTGTGGGACTTTTCATAAAAGAATTAGGGTGACTAGAACTCACGATGTCGAACTTAGTGTAAAGGGATTGGTTTGAAACGTTTAGGATTAAAGGTGTTTTGCAAAATACACTAATTTGGGAGGATTTTTGAGGTTATGTCTCGTGCAAGCTGCTATAGCAGGCAACACACCACTATTCTCGTAAGAATTAATTCATGTTATAGTTGGAGGTCTCACTACAGTCACGCCGCTATAACCGCTATTGGGCTGCTATACTAGGGTTAGTTTCTATAAATGCAGAAAACTCCTGAAAATCTTCCATTATCATCCAAGAAAAATTTGAGGAAATTTAGAGGCGACCTAAGACGGTATTCAACTACTTTTCATGAAAATCATCTATAAAAGGTAAGCAGACGACTACCCTAACTTAGTACTTTTGATTCTTGAGCATCAGAATGCATGATAACGACTTTAGGGGATGGTTTAGTTTGATTTAATGACGAAAAAACTCATGTTTAGACGGATTATAATGAAATTGGCCTAGGGTTTGGAATCAGGTTATAATCCTGGTGTATTTAGGCCACTTGGGTTTGATATCGTGCTATATTAATTGTTTTGGAAAAGCCTTAGGTTCAGTAGAGCATTGTGGGCTGGTTTGAGGTAGGTGATAGTTGAATTGTTTCTGATTGTGGCATATGTGCATGATTAATTGTTTCACTAGTAATACTTGTGCATTATGTGGTTAGAGAATTAGAAAGGTAGATTTAAAATGATAATTATTGTTACACATATATAATGAACTTGTCTTATTCACAAGTGATTGTATTAATTATGAATGTAATTGTGTGTTTTATTTTTATCGGTTGGGCCTGGTGCTATACATAGTACATACAAATAGTTGACTCAGGTATCACACATGATACATAATATCTCCTAGTTGGATGGGGTACTATACCTGAATTGCTTCAAATACCACGCCTGGTATGAAATATCTTATTAATTAGCATGAGTATCATTTTAGATACATATTTCATATCGGTTGGCTTGGGTACCACATTCGGTACATGTAATTATTTTATGTGTGGTTTCAAATTCGATTTTGTGTATTGTAATGTTATTGCATATTTACTCTATTTGTATATTGTCTTGTTTTACTAAGTTTTGGTTTTCTGTTTATATTTGGGAGCTAACCAATGATCTCAATAGTACACTGTGAATTTTGTGTACTGATACTACACTTGCTTTTTTTTATTGAGTTCATGACGTATTTCGACAATTATTATACGACCTCAGTTATGAATTCAACTTTCTCGAATCCAAGGTGATAAACTACTTTTTCCGAACTGTTATGAGTTCCTCTTTTCTCTGATTCTCTCTAGTCCATTTTTTGTAGTTAGACTTTATTTGTTTGGGATTGCATTCACATATTTTAGATCACGTAGATATTTTGATCCACAACTTTGATATTCTAACGGGATTGTATTCCAATGTTTGATTGATTTTGTTTTGGGATGTGACTTCGTGGTTTAATTTATGAAAACTATTTCCTTTTGTTGTTTAATAAATTGTCTGTTAGCAGATAATTGGTTCTTCCACAGAGGATTTAGTGTGGGTGTCTCTTACGACAGGTTGGATCATGACATCAAATAACCACCTTTCTTTATAGGTTGTGATGAAAGAATCTAGTGGAGGGTATTTAATACTCTACTCTAAAATGAACCTCCGACTACTTTTTAAGAATACGGAAAAGGGTCTAAAATACCCTTGAAGTATTGAAAATGGTACAAAATTACTCTTCATCCACCTATTGTCTCCAAAATGCCCTTCTCATCCACATATTGGCTCCAAAATACCCTTGTCATCTACCTTTGGGTTCAAAATTGACCACTTATTTTATTGTTTTAAAATTAAACTCTTTAAATATTTTTAAAATATTTGGCGGTCAACTATTGGTTATAATTTAATTTATTAATATAATTTATAAATCAACCCACTATCCACTCATTACTAACTAAACGCCACCCAATTAATAATCCAGTTATGCTATCAAAATCGCCATAAACACTACTAAAACACGATTAAATTATAGATTCTTGAAAATGACATCCAAAATTATTCGAGTCCGAATCGAAATCCCAATTAAATTTAGGTTGAGCAGATTATTTAGGACGACACTTTCAATAAGATTCTCTTTCAAGATTGAATTAGAATTTATGATTAAAGGTAAAGAAGTAATACATCCCAAATTAATTCATGCACCTTTTTTAAATATAATTTTATAAATATTTATGATTTGTTTTAAAACCTTTAATGTATTATTTTGAAAAAAATAAACCTATGAAGTAACATCACATAACTGAGACGTAAGGATAGTTAAGATGAACATAGTCAGACTTTTAACTTTATCGGTAATTTTTATTTAGAAAATTGAATGTATGATAATTTACTTCTATCGATATTTTCACCTCAAATTTTTAAAAACACTCAATTGGTAATAGCTTTTCTGTTGTTACATTAATAATGTGACGGGTTTATTAATTTGGAGGAGTTTAATTAGTAATGTGTGGGTAGTGAATTGATTTATTAGTTATACTAATAAGTTAAATTATAACAAATAGTTTAGCGCCACGTATTTTAAAAAATATTTACATAGTTTAAATTTAAAACTGTTAAATAAGTGGTCAATTTCGAAACAAAAGGTGGATGACAAGGATATTTTGGAGTCAATAGGTGGGTGAGAAGGGTATTTTGGAGTCAATAGGTGTATGAAGGGTAATTTTATACCATTTTCAATACTTAGAGGATATTTTAGGCCATAATAAACTCTTCAAAACATTCATTCTAGAGGTCCTGCTTTATTTTCTACAACTTTTGGATACTCTAGATACTTCTTAAGCATATTTTTTAGATAGGGAAAATTTCATAAATCAAATATTTTTCCAAAAAAAAAAAGAATTCTAAAGCTATAGAAAGACAATACTAGTTCAAAATCAAATATATATATATATATATATATATATATATATATATATATATATATATATATATATATATATATATATATATATATATATAGATTATATTGTATATATTTGAGAAATTGTATATAATTTTTATACAATATTTGTGTGTAATTGATATTGTGTTTTAAATGTATAGGACCATCATAATATGTATTTTATAAATTTTTCTTAGGTAATTTATTTGCATACAATATTTTGTTATGTTCTTATTTTTTCTTTTGAATATATTAAGGAATTTGTATAATGTACAGTAATTTTGATATATATATATTACAGTTATATATGTGAAATCTGTGATTTCATTGTTTTTTTTTAAATGTTAATGATTAAAATGATTGTATAATATTCATTTGTTCATTGTATATATATAGTAAGCTTGAAATCAGTTTGCATATTTGAGTGTGTAACGTTTATATATACAATAATTTATTATGTTCGCAAATTTTTGTATATATCGATGAATTTGTATAATGTATTATAATTTTGTATATGTATAATAGAGTGATTTTAACAAAATTTATTTTATACAAAATTAAATAACTGTATACAAATAGCTATTGTCTCGTAAGACTTTGTATTTGTAACCTTAATATAAAACCCACTATATACCTAACTTTAGAAATTGATATACAACTAGTTGAATATACAATTAAGAGCTGTCTCATAATACTTTGTAGATATTACCTTAATATACAACCCACTATATATATAACTTTTTAATTTGTAAATAAATTACACTACCTGATGTTTTCGATATTCTTCAGATTTGTTCACTTCTGATGAGGTAGATTCAATCTCCTCTGAATCAATGTTTATGACTTTTCTCTCACTTCCACCTTCAACATCTTAATGCCGCTAGATTTCGCGTTGTTGATGACTTTATGAATTGTCATTTGGTAAATTTTTTTCATGATCTCAATTCTTCAATAGATTGTTCAACTTGAACTTGTATATGTTTTGCCATAAACCCTATATTGACCCCAAAATCCTGAGTTAACCCAATCGAAATGAAGGTGGATTATCAACAACATTGACATGCAATGAAATACCTCTCGTAATCCTCATAGATGGAGAGGAATCATCCATTCTGATTTTGAAAACTTGTAATAGATAAATTTTAAAAAGGAGAAAATAATAGGGAAACTTTAATAGATAACCATTTTAATTACTCTCTATAGTTATAGTTTGATAATTACAATTTGTAGCTACATGTTATTTGGAGGAGAGAGACGAGCGAGACTAGGAGAGAGAGGAGAGAGGCGAGAGAGAGGGGGGAAAGAGTGGGAGAAAGGTAAATCTTATATGTATATTGGTTAGATAATTGTATATTATACATATGTGATTGTATATATGGCAAGAGAGATTGGGAGAGAGAGGAGAGAGGCGAGCGAGAGTGTAACGACCTGTTTAGTCGTTTTGAGCAGTAGAGTTTATTCTGGTAATAACTGTCTGGGTCGACGGATCCCATGACGGACCATCATGGGCACGACAGACCGTCGAGGGGGTCTCGTTCCAAAACACTTAGATTCTGAAAATTTGGGTACTAAGATCGACTCTCTGAACTTCACGACGGAATGGCAGGACGGACCGTCGTTGGCACGACGGACCGTCACAAATCTTTCCACAGAATTAACTCTCTGAACTTTGTGACGGACCTTCACAGTCATGACGGACCGTCACAGGCTGCGTAACCCTGACTGGGTCGGATTTCTGTTAAAAGTTTTTAAGGGGCGTTTTGGACTATTCATGCTTATAATTATAAAGTTAATGGGTTAATGTTAATAATTCAATTACTTGAGGGTTAAAGGAGATAACCTTGAAATAAATAGTGGGTTACTTTTACCATCTTTTATACTTAATTATATGACAATTAGGGTAAAAGAAAAAGGGTTTGAATAAGAAAAAGAGAAAGAACAGAGAGAAAGAGGGACGAACGAGCGAGAGAAAGAGAAGAACGCAGCTTTGAGAAAGTAGATTGCTTGATCACGATTCTTCAGTGGAGGTAGGTTATGGTTTATGCTATTTCATAGTAAACTCTTAATAGCGAATGATATGTATTGATAGTATTATAAATTCTTCTATATGCTTAATTGTATGCTTGCATGATGTGATTATGTAAATGTAATGAATTAGCATGATGAGGCTGTTGAATCTTAAACCTTAAAACCTCTTGGTTAATGATGATGCCTTAGTATAAAAGAAGGCTTGATGAACTAAAAGAATAAGGTTAATTGATTGGGTGTCACGTTCCGAAACGAGGATAGTAGTAGTGGATCGGGTGTCACGTTCCGACACCAGGATAGTAGTAGTGGATCGGGTGTCACGTTCCGACACCAGGATAGTAGTAGTGGATCGAGTGTCACATTCTGACACCAGGATAGTAGTAGTGGATTGGGTGTCACGTTCCGACACCCGGATAGTAGATGGATCGGAGTGTCACGTTCCGACACCAGGATAGTAGAGGATCGGAGTGTCACGTTCTGACACCAGGATAGTAGAAAGAATGAAGCTTGAAATATGTTCATATAGTTAATCTAATGAACCTGTTTTCCAAATGAGTATGGTGTGGAGGCTTGAGTCCTCGTAGATGTGCTTGGGTTGTGGCCAATGGTTATGGTACTTGTTGTTGACACCTGTTAAGTATTGGTTGATTTTATACTATTATTTGATATATATTGCTTTCTATTTTGAGTTGGCCAATAATACCTACTCAGTACTTGTGCGTTGTACTGACCCCTACTTGTAATTGTTTTCTTGTTATTTGTGGAGTGCAGCAAACGTGCCAACAACTTCGACTCGTCCGCAACTCTAGCCAGACTTCAGCATAATCAGACTCCAGGGTGAGCTATTATTTCTAGCTCGGACTGGATTCTTTCCTTCGCGTCTTGATGTCTTGAAGTTCGGACATGGACCGTCTCTTTTACTTATTTTAGCTTCTTAGATACTCTTAGATTTAGTAATTTGAGGATAGATCTTCTTGTGGTGATGACTTCCAGATTTTGGGAATAATAAGTGTTTGAGTTTTTAGAAGTTATTAATCTATTTTCATTAATGAGTTTTAAGTCTTCCGCATTATATTTTGTTTATTATGGTTGAAATGTTGGGGTTTAGATTGGTTGGTTCGCTCACATAGTAGGATAAGTGTGGGTGTCACTCGTGGCTCGTTTAGGGTCATGACAAACTTGGTATCAGAGCATTAGGTTCGTTGGTCTCATCACACAAGAACGAGTCTAGTAGAGTCTGGAGGAACGGTAGGGGGACACCTTTACTTTTCTTTGAGAGGCTATAGGACTTTAGGAAAATTCCATTCTTTCTTTCTTTCGTGCTATTACTTGGATCCAATTGGTATCTAGGTGATACAAATTGGTATCTGACCATGTTCACTCTATTTCGCAGATGGTTAGAACTAGAGCAACAACTGCGCCAACACCAACACCGGCAAGACAAGAGGCGTCTGAGCCAGCCACTGGGGCTGTAGCTCGAAGAGGAGCAGTGGCAAGAGGCCGTGGTAGAGGTCGCAGGAGGGCGTCCTCTAGAGGAAGGGGACAAGCACCTGGCCCATCTAGTACTAGGGCGGTGACTCCTCCACCGACTGAGGAAGTATTAAGAGAGGGTGAGGAAGGGGAGAATGAACAAGTGCAGAATGAGGAATTACCACCCCAACCTACCCCGGAGATGATTAATCAGGTTCTTGCTTATCTTAGCGGGTTATTTGATCAGGGCCAGACACCTCCAGTGTTTTCTGCACCAGCACCTCAGGTTTCGGGGGTACAACATGCAGCTGCTGTGGCTCCCCGCATGGATGCCTCATTGGAAATAGGTACGTTTCCTCGATTGGCTACAGGGCCTATAATGATAAGTGATCAGCACGAACTTTTCAGTAAATTTTTGAAGTTGAAACCTCCAGTCTTCAAGGGTGCTGAATCTGAGGATGCTTATGATTTTCTGATTGATTGTCATGAGTTTCTACATAAGATGGGCACAGTAGAACGATTTGGCGTTGAGTTTGTGACCTATAAGTTTCAGGGGAACGCCAAAATGTGGTGGCGGTCATATGTTGAGTGTCAACCAGCACAGGCACCACCCATGACTTGGGCATCATTCTCTAGTTTATTTATGGAGAAGTATATACCCCGTACTTTGAGGGATAGGAGGAGAGATGAGTTCCTAAGCCTAGAGCAAGGCAGGATGTCGGTTACTGCTTATGAGGCTAAGTTTCGTGCACTATCCAGATATGCCACCCAGCTTTGCTTCAGTCCACAAGAGCGGATTCGCCTTTTTGTGAAGGGGTTGAGGTCAGATTTGCGGATTTCAGCCTTACAGGTAGCTGCTATAGCAAAATCCTTTCAGGAAGTGGTAGACTTTGTGATAGAGGTGGAGGGAGTGAAGTCAGATGACTTCACCATGGCATCAACTACTAAGAAGTTTCATAAGGGAGGTGAGTTTAGTTGTTCTTACTCCAGAGGGCAGAGTTCTGGAGGTTATCCAGCCCGACCTATTCAGTCTTCACTGCAGGCTGTAGCTGGGGGTCCACCGCGGACCGGTCAACATTTCTCTGAGTTTGGAGGTTATCCCCAGACCCCGTCATTCCCACAAAGACCTATGCTTGAACCCAGAGAGTGTTATGGATGTGGGGAGATTGGACATATTAAGAGATATTGTCCAAAATAGAGTTACAGACCCCCAATAGTCAGAGGTAGAGGTGGTCATGGAAGAGGCCGCCATTCTGGAGGACGTGGTGGTCAAGGTAATGGTGGTCACCAAACCAACCGGGGTGGCGGGCAAGCCGGAGCTACTGTAGCACAACATGGTAGGGGCAATGGACAGACAGGTGATAGGTCCCATTGTTATGCTTTCCCTGGGAGGTCTGAAGCAGAGACATCTGATGCTGTTATCACAGGTAATCTTTTGGTTTGTGATTGCATGACTTCTGTATTATTTGATCCTGGATCCACATTTTCATATGTATCTTCCTCATTTGTTATTGGTCTTAATTTACATTGTGAATTGCTTGACATGCCTATTCGTGTTTCTACTCCGGTGAGTGAGTCTGTGATAGTTGAAAAGGTGTATAGGTCTTGTCTTGTGACTTTTATGGAAAGCAATACTCATGTAGACTTGGTTATCTTATAAATGATTGAGTTCGATGTAATTCTGGGTATGACTTGGCTTGGTTGATTTCGATGTAATTCTGGGTATGACTTGGCTTTCTCCAAACTTTGCAATCTTAGATTGTAATGCCAAAACTGTGACATTGGCTAAGCCTAGACAGATCCGCTAGTGTGGGAGGGTGACTATGCTTCCACCCTAGTTCATATCATCTCCTTTCTTCGTGCTAAGAGAATGGTTAGTAAGGGTTGTTTAGCTTTCTTGGGACATCTCAGGGATGATACTACCCAAGTACCTTCAATTGAGTCGGTTTCGATAGTTCGTGAGTTTCGGGATGTGTTTCCTGCAGACCTTCCTGGTATGCCACCGGATAGGGATATTGACTTTTGCATTGATCTGGAACCGGGTACTCGCCCCATTTCAATACCCCCTTATAGAATGGCTCCCGCTGAGTTAAGAGAGTTAAAGGCCCAACTTCAAGAGTTGTTATGCAAAGGCTTTATTAGACCAAGTGCATCCCCTTGGGGTGCTCCTGTTTTGTTTGGGAAGAAGAAGGATGGAAGCTTTAGGATGTGCATAGACTACAGGTAACTGAACAAGGTAACTATTAAGAACAAGTATCCTCTTCCTCTCATCGATGATTTTTTCGATCAGTTACAAGGTGCTTGTACCTTCTCAAAAATCGATTTGAGATCTGGTTATCATCAATTGAAAATACGGGCAAGGGATGTGCCCAAAACTGCTTTTCGGACCAGGTATGGACATTATGAGTTCTTAGTAATGTCTTTTGGGCTTACGAATGCCTCTGCTGCCTTTATGAGCTTGATGAATGGGATTTTTAAGCCATATCTGGATCTCTTTGTCATTGTGTTCATTGACGATATATTGGTATACTCAAAGAGCAGGAAAGAACATGAGGAGCACTTGAGAATTGTATTGGAAATGTTGAGGGAGAAGAAGCTTTATGCCAAATTCTCCAAGTGTAAGTTTTGGCTAGATTTAGTGTCCTTCTTGGGGCATGTGGTTTCTAAGGATGGAGTGATGGTGGATCCTTCTAAGATCGAAGCAGTGAAGAGTTGGGTAAGACCTACTAATGTTACAGAGGTAAGGAGTTTTGTTGGTTTAGCTAGCTACTACCGTCAATTTGTCAAGGGATTTTCCTATGTTGCTTCCCAATTGACGAATTTGACTAAACAGAGTGTTCCATTTGTATGGTCGGACGAGTGTGAAGAAAGCTTTCATAAGCTCAAGACTTTGTTGACTACTGGACCAATTCTCACCTTTCCAGTGGAAGGTAAGAACTTCATTGTTTATTGTGATGCATCCTATTCTGGGTTGGGTGCAGTGCTAATGCAAGAGAAGAATGTAATTGCTTATGCTTCGAGGAAATTAAAAGTGCATGAACGTAATTATCCGACCCATGATTTGGAGTTGACTGCGGTAGTGTTTGCATTAAAGCAATTGAGACATTATCTATATGGGGTTAAGTGTGATGTCTATACGGATCATCGTAGTTTACAGTATGTCTTTACTCAGAAAGATTTGAATTTGAGACAGAGGAGATGGATGGAACTGCTGAAGGACTACGATATCACTATTTTGTATCACCCAGGAAAAGCTAACGTTGTGGCAGATGCTTTAAGTAGAAAGGTAGGGAGCATGGGAAGTCTAGCTCACTTGCAGGTTTCTAGACGCCCATTGTCTAGAGAAGTTCAGACTCTGGCTAATAACTTTATGAGGCTGGAAGTACTAGAGAAGGGAGGATTTTTGGCCTGCGTGGAGGCAAAATTTTCCTTTCTTAACAAGATTAAGGGAAAGCAGTTTACTGATGAGAAACTGATCCGGATCCGAGATAAGGTGTTGCGAGGAGAGGCTAAAGAAGCAAAAATCGATGAGGAAGGTGTTTTGAGAATTAAGGGAAGGGTATGTGTACCCCGCGTCGATGATTTGATTCACACCATTCTTACAAAGGCTCATAGTTCAAGGTATTCTATACATCCTGGTGCAACCAAGATGTATCGTGATCTAAAGCAACATTTCTGGTGGAGTATGATGAAGCGCGACATTGTTGATTTTGTTGCTCAATGCCCGAATTGTCAACAGGTAAAGTATGAACACCAGAGCTCTAGAGGGACACTTCAGAGAATGCCCATTCCTGAATGAAAGTGGGAGAGAATTGCAATGGACTTCGTGGTTGGTTTTCCCAAGACAATGGGTAAGTATGACTCCATTTGGGTGATTGTTGATAGGTTAACTAAGTCTGCTCACTTCATTCCGGTCAAGGTGACTTACAATGCAGAGAAGTTAGTCAAACTTTACATCTCGGAAGTTGTTCGATTGCATGGAGTTCCACTTTCCATCATATCAGATAGAGGTACGCAGTTTACTTCTATGTTTTGGAAAACATTGCATGCTGAATTAGGTACTAGGTTGGATCTTAGTACCGCATTTCACCCTCAAACCGATGGTCAGTCTGAGCGAACGATTCAAGTGTTGGAGGATATGCTTCGTGCATGTGCGATAGAATTTGGTGGCCATTGGGATAACTTCTTACCCTTAGCAGAGTTATCCTACAACAATAGCTATCACTGAAGTATTGATATGGCCCCATTTGAGGCACTGTATGGGAGGAGATGTAGGTCTCCCATTGGGTGGTTTGATGCATTTGAGGTTAGACCTTGGGGTACTGACCTTCTGAGGGAATCGTTATATAAAGTGAAATGCATTCAAGAAAAGCTTTTAGCGGCTCAAAGTAGGCAGAAAGAATATGCAGATCGAAAGGTTAGAGACTTGGAGTTTATGGAGGGTGAGCAAGTCTTGCTGAAGGTTTCGCCCATGAAAGGGGTGATGCGGTTTGGTAAGCGAGGTAAGCTTAGTCCGAGGTATATTGGTCCATTTGAAGTTCTGAAGCGTGTGGGGGAGGTAGATTATGAATTAGCCTTGCCCCCAGGACTTTCAGGAGTGCATCCGGTATTTCATGTGTCTATGTTGAAAAGATACCATGCGGATGGAAACTACATCATTCGTTGGGATTCAGCTCTCCTTGATGAGAATTTGTCTTATGAGGAGGAGCCTGTTGCTATTTTAGATAGAGAAGTCCGCAAGTTGAGGTCAAGAGAGATTGCATCCATCAAGGTTCAATGGAAGAATCGGCCAGTTGAAGAATCCACTTGGGAGAAGGAGGCTGATATGCAAGAAAGATACCCACACCTGTTTACAGATTCAGGTACTCCGTTTCGCCCTTGTTTTTCTTCTTGTGATCGTTCGAGGACGAACATTGGTATCTATTTTAATGACCTGTTTAGTCGCTTTGAGCAGTAGAGTTTATTCTAGTAATAACTATCTAGGTCGACGGATCCCACGACGAACCGTCATGGGCACGACGGACCGTCGAGGGGGTCTCGTTCCAAAACACTTAGATTCTGAAAATTTGGGTACTGAGATCGACTCTCTGAATTTCAGACGGAATGGCAGGACGGACAGTCGTTGGCACGACGGACCGTCACAAATCTTTCCACAGAATTAACTCTCTGAACTTTGTGACGGACCTGCAGTACGGACCGTCACAGTCATGACGGACCGTCACAGGCTGCGTAACCCCGACTAGGTCGGATTTCTGTTAAAATGTTTTTAAGGGGCGTTTTAGACTATTCATGCTTATAATTATAAAGTTAATGGGTTAATGTTAATAATTCAATTACTTGAGGGTTAAAGGAGATAACCTTGAAATAAATAGTGAGTTACTTTTACCATCTTTTATACTTAATTACATGACAATTAGGGTAAAAGAAAAGGGTTTGAATAAGAAAAAGAGAAAGAATAGAGAGAAAGAGGGACGAACGAGCGAGAAAAAGAGAAGAACGCAACTTTGAGAAAGTAGATTGCTTGATCACGATTCTTCGGTGGAGGTAGGTTATGGTTTATGCTATTTCATAGTAAACTCTTAATAGCGAATGATATGTATTGATAGTATTGTAAAGTTTTCTATATGCTTAATTGTATGCTTGCATGATGTGATTATGTAAATGTAATGAATTAGCATGATGAGGTTGTTGAATCTTAAACCTTAAAACCTCTTGGTTAATGATGATGCCTTAGTATAAAAGAAGGCTTGACGAACTAAAAGAATGAGGTTAATGGATCGGGTGTCACGTTCCGACACCAGGATAGTAGTAGTGGATCGGGTGTCACGTTCCGACACCAGTATAGTAGTAGTGGATCGGGTGTCACGTTCCGACACCAGGATAGTAGTAGTGGATCGGGTGTCACGTTCCGACACCAGGATAGTAGTAGTGGATCGGGTGTCACGTTCCGACACCAGGATAGTAGATGGATCGGAGTGTCACGTTCCGACACCAGGATAGTAGAGGATCGGAGTGTCACGTTCCGACACCAGGATAGTAGAAAAATGAAACTTGAAATATGTTAATATACTCAATCTAAAGAACCTGTTTCCCAAATGAGTATGGTGTGGAGGCTTGAGTCCTCATAGATGTGCTTGGGTTGTGGCCAATGGTTATGGTACTTGTTGTTGACACCTGTTAAGTGTTGGTTGATTTTATACTATTATCTGATATATATTGCTTTCTATTTTGAGTTGGCCCATGATACCTACTCAGTACTTGTGTGTTGTACTGACCCCTACTTGTAATTGTTTTCTTGTTATTTGTGGAGTGCAACAAACGTGTCAACAACTTCGACTCGTTCGCAACTCTAGCCAGACTTCAGCATAATCAGACTTCAGGGTGAGCTATTATTTCTAGCTCGGACTGGATTCTTTCCTTCGCGTCTTGATGTCTTGAAGTTCGGACATGGACCGTCTCTTTTACTTATTTTAGCTTCTTAGATACTCTTAGATTTAGTAATTTGAGGATAGATGTTCTTGTGGTGATGACTTCAAGATTTTGGGAATAATAAGTGTTTGAGTTTTTAGAAGTTATTAATCTATTTTCATTAATGAGTTTTAAGTCTTCCGCATTATATTTTGTTTATTATGGTTGAAATGTTGGGGTTTAGATTGGTTGGTTCGCACATAGTAGGATAAGTGTGGGTGCCACTCGCTGCTCGTTTTGGGTCGTGACAGAGAGACGGCAGAGAATGGGAGAGAGGTGAATTGTATGTGTATATAATTGTATATTATACATATACATTTGTATAAATGGCAAGCGGGATTTGGAGAGGGAGGAGAGAGGCGAGCGAGATTGAGAGAGGGAGGAGAGAGAGGGCTGAGAGTGAGAGAGAGGTGAATTGTATATGTGTATAGGCTAAAAAATTGTATATTATACATATTTATTTGGATATCTTGACGAATTATACATATACAAAAATGACTAATTATACAAACTCGAAGTCAACCCACGTAATTAATGTATAATGTTAGTCGCAAGTGTTAATTATAGCAAATTATAGCTATGATGAGTAATTAAATAGTATAAATTTGCTTATCCGCATAATTTTTCCAAAATAATATGATATTATATTTTTTAATTTTGCCATTTAGAGTTAATCTCGTTACGAAAGTGATTCGTACATATTCCTATTGCAATACCTATGACTAACATATGGAGTATCATTTTCCTCTAACGGAATTGAAAAAACAATTTTAAATTACACAAATGTATATTTGATCCTTCTCATACATTCTTTTTTTGATTTTTTAAATTCAACGGCTAATTTGAATTGGTTTTTTGACTGTCAAATTTATTTCATCACTTATTTTCTATAAAATTTATTGTAAATGCACCAAATCTTTTCACTTAATTTTATTCTCTTTTTACCTTCATATTCTTTCTTTCATTTCTCTTATTTTAACAATAAAGAATGAAAAAGAATGAAACAAAAAAAAGAAACTCAAATAATAATAATCAAAGAAATCAAAAAGTAATTTACGTATAAAAAAGGATTAAATAAATGATTTAAATTATTTTTAAAAAATAACATATGCTTATATGCATAATAAAACTAAATTAATTATATCACTTACATAACTATATATGCGAGTCACTTTTGTAACGAAAATTATATTAACTTTAGATGACAAAATTAAAAAATGTATCAAATTAATTTCTAATAATAATAATAATAATAATAATAATAATAATAATAATAATATATATATATATATATATATATATATATATGTATGTATTCAACTACAAATATGATCTTTGTCCATTTAAAGACCAACTAATCAAATTGACAACTTTAGTTGTCACTTGTCAGTACTCTGTTATCGTATTCCTTTGGAGTTTTTGAAAATTTTGATGTTTTACCTAACATTTTATGGACTGTTTAAATAATGCTGGGCCTTTTTCTTTTGGCAGGATCTTAGAAACTTGAAAAAGACCAAATGAAATTACTCCATTCTAATTTAACAGTAATTTTACTTTAAGAAGTTTATTTAATAATTATTATTAAATGTTAAAATATCAAGATCAATATTTGTTTAATAATAAAAAAATATTCATAATATTTAAGAAAAAAAAGTTACTTAGTGTAAAATTTGGTGTTTTGAGCTTCAAATCACACCAATTTTCACACCAAATTTGGTGTGTGAATAGTGTTACACCAATTTGGCGTAGCACTAGTCATCACACCAATTCACTATTAAAATATTATAATATTAATTTATTATACAAATTTTTAATTAAACATTTTGTATGTATGTTTTAATTAAATCTCTTGTATATTTAATTTTTTTTATTTAATATTTTTATAATATTATTTTTCGATATAAAATTTGTTTTTTTGTAAATTAATTTTCTATATATGATTTTTTTAAAAAGTAAATTTATATTAATTCTACTATAAATTATATAAACTATAATAAACCTTCACAAAAAATAAAAAATGCATATAAATAATTTTTTAAACAAATAATGTAATGTATTTAGAAATAACTGAAAATAATAAACATTCAACTAAGAAGTAATTGACATACATCAAAATTGAAATATGAAATACATATTAATGTTAACAAGTACAACAAAACAGAGTAATTTTTAAAAATTACAATAATAACTTAATAATCTGATAGATTCTTTCCGGATTCATCATTACTATTAAAATATGAATTGTATGGGATCGAAAATTATTGTGGTTGTAGTTGCGACTGCTAAAATTGTTCTTGTCAAACAAACTCACAAACATCTCGGATCAGCAATACCATTCACATTCATGAATATAATTTTATTTTCTTCTTCAAATTTCAAAGCTCTATGTTTCATTTTAAACTACATAATGCATTAGTAGAACATTTATGGGAGTATCGTAGTAATCTTGAAAGTTGAATACTTATGTAGAATTTAAAATAACTTTTTCAATTATGTCTTGTTTATTTAATTGTATTTCATAAATAGTTTCACTTTTATTTGTGTTATTCATTATTACGTATGATGTATACTATTTCCCAGCAATTTATATTATTTAAAATATTATGGTACACAATAATTTTAGACGATTATAAGTGAAATAATATGAATTATATGTGGTGAATGTTTTGGAAATAATTTTTCACGGCAAAGAGTCAAAATTGCCCATGAACTATGCGAAATAGACCACTTATACCCTTCATTACATTTTGGGATCAAAAATACCCCCGACGTTAATTTAGTAGACCACAAATACTCTCAAGAGTTAACACCCCATTTTTTAGTGACGTGACATGCCACATGGGTCTAATCCTCCACCTAAGTGTTGCCAACTAAGATACACTACAAAAGAACTTGATCTTTAGTGGTGACAAAGTTGTCACAAAATCCCAAAATATTGCCACTAAAGATTATGAGTAATTTAGTGACGACTAAGGCTCCAACAACCATTCGCTAGTAAAACATATTTTCAACCAGAAAATGTGATAATTAATTTTTGATTGCAATCTAATTTTCTAAAATAAATAACTTGCAATATATATTAAAGACATCCGATATTATTATGAAAAATCATAAAAATTACTTCTCGATTCATATCTCCTACTATATAAAATGCATCATTGTACATTCTATACATTTACATATAACATAAAAATAAAACATACATTTTCTTCAAACTCCTTTAATCGATATCATTTTTGTCTTTTTAAAAACAATGAAGAAAAAAATACGAAATTATAATTTAATGTTAAAAACTTTTAGTGACGATGTTTTAGGCTTTTGTGGCGACTACTGTCGCCGCTAAAAGTCTAGTTCTTTTGTAGTGAATCCTACTTGACAATGCTTAGATGGAAGGATTAGTCCCACGTGGCTAATCAAGTCAATAAAACTATAGGGTGTTAACTCTTGAGGGTATATGTGGTTTCTTAGGATAACAGAAGGGGCATTTTCATCCCAAAATGTAACGAAGGGTACAAGTGATCTATTTCACATAATTTAGGGACAATTTAGACTTTTTTCCATTTTTTTTATAAAATAAAAAATAATAATATAATAATAAAGAAAGAGAAAAAAGATTCTTTTTAAGTATAAAATTTGATTCAATAGGTTCGAGTTGATTACACCAAATTTGGTGTTTGGATAGCAGATGCCCTTAAAGCTATTCAAAATATTCGTAAGTTTGACACAAAGTTATTTTATAACGAACTAGATGTTGCATTTGTGAACACCTAATTTTTTACCAAAATATAAAGAGTCAAACACCAATTTTTAAAAAAAGGGTTATATTTAAAATAAATAAATAAATAAATTGTGTGAATTACTTTAATGATAAAAATTATGAATTTATGGTATTTGTTTTAAATCGTCAACTTTTAATTAGTTTAAAAATAATGGTAGAAGAAGAAAAAAAGGGGAGTCCTAAATATTCAAATTACCTTCCCCTTATCCTAATTATTCCCAACTTCCTAACCTATTTTACTAAAAAATCTCATCCAATTTATTTTATTTATTTATATTTTTTCTTTCTTCTCTCTCTTTGACGTTAATTTGACTTTTTTTTTTATATTTTTTAATTTTCTATTATTATTATTTATTTATTTTATATCCATCCTTATCTCAACCTCAATTCCCTCAACAATATTTCAAATAAAATCCTAATCCAACTTTATTAGGTTCCTTTTAATTAGCATCAAATTCTCAGCCAAAATTATTATAAAAACACGTTCAGTTGAGAAGAAAAAATAGACATAGACACAAATACACATATACAAAGAAATACAGAGTGGAAAAGAAAGATATAGAGAAAAAATACAGAGAGAAATATAGAAAAAAAACGAGTTATTTCTTTTGAGAATTAGGTTAGAGTTAGAGATTTGATCGTGATTCTGAATTCGTGGATAACAACTCGCTTTTTTCGTATCAATTTTCGCAGCGAGGTAACTATAATTTCTCGCATGATCTAAATAATATTATTTCTATGAAAAGTTGATAGCATGAAATACTTCAAATCACATGTATTATATTGATTATTGCTACGTTGTTATTATTATTATATTTTTTTTAGATCGATTTTGCAATATTATGTCGCATATTGAATTGTTGAATTTAACCATATTAATATATCTTTCCCTCTATTTTCACTTTAGAAGATTTTATTGGATTTATTATAGACTTGTTAGATTAGGATATATAAATAATTAGTAATTTTTTTTATCTAAGTAGAATTGTAAATTTCATCTAGAGATTCATGATAAATTAGTGATAGTTACTATTAATAATTATAATAAATTTTTTTAGAGAAATTGTATAAAGAAAACAAAAGAACAAAATAAATAAATGAATAAATAACAAGAAAGCCTAAAACATAAAAAGAAAAAAAAACAACGAAAAAAAAGAAAAGAAAAATATCAGATTTTTTAAAAAGGAAAACATAAAATTTAAAAAAAAAAAGAAAGAAAGAAAAGAAACGTGAAAAAAAGAAAATATAAAAATTAAAAAAAAACAGAAGAGAAGCAGAATGAGAGAAAAAAAATATATAAAACAAAAAAAAAGAATGAAGGAAAAAAAGTAACAAAAATTATTTAAAAAAAAAGGAGAAGAAGACAAAAATTATAAAATAATAATATAATAAAAATAATGATAAAATAAAATAATAAAAACAAAAGAAAAAGAAGCAGACTTACAGAAGGAATATATATATATATATATATATATATATATATATATATATATATATATATATAAAATCTAAAATAAAATAAGAAACCAAAAAAAAAAGTAGATTTTTCCAAAAAAAACAGAAACAGAATTTTTTTTAACAAAAACGTGCAGAAAAAAAAACATGAAAAAAAACAAACAGAAAAACGTAAAAAAAATAAAAAGATATAAAAGCATAAAAAAATTAATTAAAAAAAGGAAAATTAAAAAATGAAAAATACAAATATAAAATTTTTTTTAAAAAATGAAGAAAGACCATTTAAAATAAATAAACCAATTTAAAATAAATTTAAAATAAATCTGAAAATAAATAACAATTTTATTATTAAGTTAAATAATACAGTGTCCAAAAATTAAGTTAAGTCATATTAAAAGTCAATAAAGCGACCGTGCTAGAACCACGGGATTCGAGGGGTGCCTAACACCTTCCCCTCGCTCAACAGAATTCCTTACCCGAATTTCTAGTTCGCAGACCAATAAAATAGAGTCAAATTTCCTTTTGATTAGGGATTTAAATAAGGTGACTTGGAACACCAAAACTCAATTCCAAGTGATAACTCTGAATAATAATTATCTCTTTTCAAAAGGTCACTTTAATTGGAAAAACTCT
This sequence comes from Solanum lycopersicum, assembly GCF_036512215.1. NCBI lineage: Eukaryota > Viridiplantae > Streptophyta > Magnoliopsida > Solanales > Solanaceae > Solanum > Solanum lycopersicum. The sequence goes on from NC_090807.1 coordinate 47,282,728, forward strand.
TTTTCTTTTCAAAAAATAAAAATCAAATAATATCTTGAGAAAAAAAAAGGGGTGTGACAGATGGTGACTCCGCTGTGGAACACTAACTAGAATTCAAGCTTTAAATATTTATTTATTCATGACTATGATTTATATATTTATATTTTTGGATATTGTATTTATTTAACTTAATATGCTAATTGTTTATTTATTTAATGTTTTGATAATATTTGAATTGTTTCTCTCCCGAACCATTCTGGGTCTTCAATAAAATATGATGGGAATTGCAACTATGCACCCACTTCTGTCAAGATAGCCAGTGGATCTTCGGTCCATGGTGAAGGATATGTAGTCACACCATTTTAGGATAGGGAGCACCCATGCACAAAGCCGGAAAGCGCTGCTACCGGTACGTTGCTACTCCCTGACTCGAGTTGTCCGCTCATTTTACAGCCAGTCTAGATATCTTACCTTAGTAGAATTGAAACTTTCAGACATGAAATCCTTACTAGGTTCCAATTTATTTGCATTGTTGGATGTAACTTAGCGGAATTTAGCATAGGGGCCCAATTTGACTAAGACAGATATCTATTCGTGAGACCATCATGTGCATTTTTGTGTTACTTGTTGCATCATGTGAAGACTGTAACAAAATGTTGACCGGCTTTAGGATAATCGACTAAAGAAATAAATATCTATTTTCTACCCATTTTCAACCAATGATTCAAAATAAACAAATTAATACACATATATATACATACACACCTAATCCTCAATTTTATTTTTCACTTTTATTAAAATAATACATAAATTATAAATATAATATCTTTTCAAAACAACCTCAATCAATGATCACTTTAGACATTCCAAATCATTTTTATTTTTTTAACTACTCCAATAAATAATTTCGAATCATAAAATTTTCACAATTAAAGTTGATTTTAAAAATCCTGATTTTTTTCTCAACCAGGTAATCATGAGATCTATGAGGTGTGATAAAATACCAAGGGATGAACTAGTCGAAATGGCCAATGATCCCCCAAAGTTTATGATCACAGATAAAACCCCACAATTACTAATGGATTGGTGGAACGATATGCATGAATTTAGGCGGACTGAGATATTCAAACATCTTGGTTTCCTTACAGATATCATGAGATTTAGTCCTAACAGAGGTTTGATCGAGGCTTTGATTCCATTTTGGGACTCCACAAATAATGTGTTTCGATTTAGTGATTTCGAGTTGACGCCTACATTAGAAGAATTGGGTGGTTTCACAGTCTTAGGCCAGGATCTTCGAACTAAAACACTGATAGCCCCTAGGAGTGTCAGCAGAGGTAAATTTTTAGAACAGATGCACATCATCCATACTCATAAGGAATGTGAGTGTTTTGATAATGGGTTGGTTTCTTTGGAATTCTTGTACTCAAGATATGGAAGGAAAGAAGGATTTTCAAGCTATGAGAAGCAACTTAAAAATGGACAACACCTCCCTACTTGGGAAAAACATAGACAAGAAGCATTCATGGTAGCATTCTTGGGAGTTATGGTTTTTCCAAGGAAGGATAAAAAAATCGATATTCGTCTGTCAGGGATAGTCACTGTTATGATAAAGAAAAGAAAATCCACTATATTGCCGATGATGTTGGCTGATATTTATCGTGCTTTGACTAAATGTAGAGAGGGGGAAGATTTTTTTGAAGGTTGTAGCATTTTATTGCAAATGTGGTTTTTAGAGCACCTATATCGCCATCATTTTGCGACGGATTTCAAATATGATTGGACGAATTATATTTTGAGCCACCCAGAAAGGATGAAAGAATTAGGAGACAAATTGCCAAAAGGTGTCAAAGCATGGAGACATTATCTTCTTAAACTGACGGCATCTAAAATTACATGGAACTATCATTGGTTTCCTGCTAGTGAGGTAATTGTTATGTCTTTCTATCGTCCATTCTTTGTTCTGACAGGCCTTCGTGGGTTCCAACCATACATACCCGTCCGAGTTCTACGCCAACTTGGACAAAAACAAATTTTACCTAAAGCCGAGGATACGCGGAATTTTGTGCGGGAAGTAGCATTTGAAGATCGAGATCGAGAATCAGAAGCTCAAAAGATTTAGGGTGGTAGTCGAACTTTAAGTTCGAAAGCTATGATTGATGATCATGTTGAAGGAGAAGTTGACCCTTTATACCTCCATTGGTTCTTTGATCAAACCCCTCTCAAAATAATGCCCGAAGGATCTGCGCGAGAAATTATAGATCAAGAAGAGGAAATTGAACTAAGAATCAAGCAGGCCCGACTCGAGGTGGAAAAAAATTATAGGTCTACTTTAGATATCCTAAACAATGACCTAAAAAATGTTAATGAAGAGTTGGCTCGACGTGATACAATATTCGAGGAAAGAGTTACTTTGATTGAAAAGGGTTGAAAAGAAGCATCTATCTGCTATTCGAACCCTACATGAAGATTTGGGCATTGTCACAGGTGCTATGGAGCAACAGGAGGAAGAATGTAAGAAAGAAAAGAGCCTCTTAATACATGCGCAAGCTAGGTTACAAAATCAATTAAAAGCCTCAATGGGACGAGAAAGGGACATCGCAAACCGTTTCACATTGTACCAAGCAGAAGTGGCGACCGAAAGAAATCAATGGATGGAAGAGCGTGAAGAATTTCATAACCAAATTGAAGAGCTTCAAGCACATGAAGAGCATCTTAGTGATACAGTTATCACTACCGAAGAATGGTTGCAGAATTGTCACGAGAATATGGAGGAGGCGAAATGATAAGTGCTTCAGTTGACAGAAAGCTTGTTTGATGTTTATAATGGTCATCTCCATCGAAGTGATGAGAGCCTGGGTCGAGAGGCGCGTGCATTAGCCCCACATCTGCCGAAAACTTTGTTCAAGATCTACTCTAGCTTAGGGGGCAATTGATGATCAAGAAATGTCGGAGATGGATTTTTTATTGTTTTATTATTTTTCCCTCTTTTTAGTTCGTCATTTTTTTTATAAGTACTTTGATGTTTTATTTTGGTTATTTTGATTTGAATGGTATTTTCAAGTTAAACAAATTTCGTATTTTTCTTTTGAAAGAAATTTATCCAATGAACTACGTAATGATCTGATTCATGTTCAAACATGATACGTAAGCAACCTTTAATAGGTTCGATCAAAATGCATTCAAATTATTCAAGTAAGTAAAGTAGGAGACCAAATGACATAAGCAAGTCATCCAAAGCGGGGATGAAACATAAAAGTCTTCCAAAACACATTGTAGACATATGAAAATCTAGGTGCATAACATACAATGTGAATTTAATATCCTCAATATGTTGAATCCTAACACGTTTCTTTTATATATATATGAGAATTTAGAGAGTTTTAAAGGTGGTTGGTTTGTGAGGAGAGCTGGCATCTCATCAATATAACACAAGATCAAAAGGGAAAGAAAAAATGACACATAAAGACGGAACAGAGTCGGAAAATGACGACGCACAAACCCAAATGGTTGCACAAGAATCGGTACCTGTAGAAGAGGTGAAAATGTTAAGACAACAGATGACCGAAATGTACGAAGCTTGGATGAATGGGCAAGCTCCTCCGCCTTCAATTCGAGAATATTTAAATGCGAATATGCCATTCCCCACCCAAGTCTCAACAAGTGACCCGGTTTATCCACCTGGGTTTGGACCCTACATTAACACATCTAATACTGCCGGAACTTCCTCAGTAAACCCGCTAAAACCATCAATGATGAATAATCCACTTTTCATGCCTACTGTCCAAACTAATACAATTCCTCAACCGACACTGGTACAATAATCCAATGATGACCCTATACTCAAAGATCAATACGGCCAAGGTCATGCCCCTAAATTAACTTTCAATGTTCCTAACTCTTACCACCACCAATACAGTTCTCCCGTTGAAGTTGAGAAAAACATTAAGAATAAGGAACATGAAGAAATTGCAAGAAAAATGAGGAGTTTGTAACAAAACATAAGGAATATGCAAGGTCTGGGAGAACACAAAAGTGTATCATTTAAGGACTTGTGCATGTTTCCAGATGTTCACTTGCCTCTAGGGTTCAAAACTCCAAAATTTGATAAGTATAATGGTCATGGCGATCCAGTGGCTCATTTGAGAAGATTCTGTAATCAGTTGAGAGGAGCCGGAGGAAAAGAACTTCTTATGGCCTACTTTGGAGAGAGTTTCACAGGCATAGCATCAGAATGGTTTATCGATCAGGTCATTTCTCATTGGCACGTTTGGGATGATATGACACAAGATTTTGTCCAACAATTTCAATACAATATTGATATTATTCCCGATCGCAATTCCCTACCTAATATGAAAAAAAAGCCATCAGAAAGTTTTAGGGAATATGCCATAAGATGGAGGGAGCAGGCGGCTAGAGTCAAACCGCCGATGAAAGACTATGAGCTAATTGATGTTTTTCTCCAGGCTCAAGAACCTGACTACTTTCATTATCTTCTCGCCGCAATGGTCAAGCCTTTCGCCGAAGCGATTAAGATCGGAGAAATGGTAGAGAATGGCATAAAGTCGGGTAAGGTTGTGAGTCAAGAAGCCATTAGAGCTACCACACAAGCAATACAAAGTGGATCCGGTAATTTTACCAATCGAAAAAAGAAGGAGGAAGGGTCCATGGCGGCATCTGAATCAAGGGGTGTTCAAATAGGCATGAACAATCCTTATTGTCAAGTCCAACAAGAACAATATAATTCTCCTCGGCATTATTACCCGTCCCAATATGCAGTTCTCAATACTCAAGCATCTGTTCGGCCTCCTTCGCGCCAACAATGGCGGGTGCCTACCCCACAAGTTTCTCGCCCACAACAACAAAATTTCCAGGCGCCATATAGTCCACGTCCCCGGGCAAACAATACGAGAGAACAAGGTCAAAAAGAAAATTTTACCCCAATTGGAGAATCGTATACGAGTTTGTTACGAAAATTGATACAATTGAGACTGGTTGAACCTGTCAATCCGTACGTTGTCAATCCAAATGCAAGAGGTTTTGATCCAACTATTATATGCGAGTATCACGCCAACGCTCCAGGTCATAGCATAGAGAATTGTTGGACCCTAAAAAGAGTCATTGAGAAGTTAAATGAGGATAAGGTAATCGAGGTACGCAATGAGGAAGCACCGAATGTCACCAATAACCCACTCCCTGCTCATAATAATGAGCGTGTTGTGGGGATAGTTGGCATTTTTGAAGATTATGAGCAAACAAGTAGAACAAAAGTGGAAAGCAAGGTTTTAAGAGAAGAATCTGGTATGGTTTTAGAACCCATACAAAGGGCACCGATAATTGTTAAAGGTGCACGTTCGAATTCTGGGAACTTGAGGAAGCTAGTGTTGTATGTCCCTGAGTCTATAAAAAGAGGAGACGTACCATTGAATGGACCAAAATGCTACATTCCTGGTAAATTTTCAACGTTTGATCAAAATCAAAAAGGTATGAAAGATCCAGTTGTGATACAAATTGCAGCACAACTTCCCATCACAAACACCAAGGCCGTTCCGTGGAACTACAACAAAGTCGTCGTTACTCACAAGGGAAAAGAGATTGTCGAAGAAACAAATGAAACAAGAGGCTTGAGTCATTCCGGAAGATGTTATACTCCAGAAGAATTAAGGAGGGACAAACAAATCAAAGAAAATCACATGCCGATGAAAAAACCAGTCACTGAGGAAGATGCTGAAGTTTCTGAAAAAGATGAAAGCTCAGGATTATTCTGTTATAGATCAGTTGAGGAAAACGCCTGCTCAAATCTCTTTATTGTCATTACTCATACATTCTAAAGAACATCGTGAAGTGTTGACCAGAATTTTGAATGAGGCACATATATCAGAAAAAATTACGGTAGGTCACTTGGAAAACATGGTCAATCGAATTTTTGAGGTGAATAGAATCACTCTGATGATGAATTGCCCTTGGAAGGATCTGGACATAATAGGGCTCTACATTTAACCATGAAATATGAAGAACACTATGTGAAGAGAGTCATGGTCGATGGAGGATCAGGTGTAGACATATGCCCTCTTTCCACTTTGCAGAGTTTAAAAATCAACACTGATAGAATTCGTACTAACAATGTTTGTGTACGGGCATTTGATGGTGCAAAACGGGATACTCTTGGCGAAATATACTTAATTGTTACAATTGGACCAGCGGAGTTTGAAATCACTTTCCAAGTTATAGACATGGACACGTCTTACAATCTGCTTTTGGGTAGGCCATGGATCCACATGGCAAAAGTTGTGCCATCAACTCTACACCAAGTGGTCAAGTTTGAACATGACAAACAAGAAATCATTGTCCATGGTGAAGATAATCTCCCAATCACCCGATATCCTTCAATACCATGCATTGAGGCTAAAAGAGATTGTGAATCCCTCAACTATCAGGCTTTGGAGATAATAACGGTTAATCATTTCTTATAAGGAAATCCTATCCTCCAACCTCGTCTATCCTCTACTTCAGTCATGGTGGTGGATCAAATGGTACAAAATGGCTATGAGCCCGGAAAGGGGTTAGGTTTGTCGTTGCAAGGAATTGTGAATCCTATCAGTCCAATGGGTAATCAAGATACATTCGGTTTGGGTTTCAATCCAACTAGATTTGATAGAAAATGGGCAAAAGATCGTAAAAGAAATGCTTGGAATCTGTCGAAGCCGATCCCCCATATTGCTCAGTCTTTCATTAAATCTCAAGGTGAACCGTGTCCAGACTTACCAATCCAAAATGATGTGGATGAAATGTGCCAAGGTATCAAGGAAATGTTTTATGAGGTAAATATGACTCAGAGGGGTGAGGGCACTAGTCATATGGATGTGCAGGTTATCGGCCCGAATGTCCAACTCAATACCTGGAAAGCCACTCCTCTCCTTACAAAAAAGGAGTCATGGTAGTTTTGTTTTGCAATTTTTTATTTTATTTTCTTGGATTATTCTCAGGGTTGTAATTCAAACATTCTAGTTGTTTCGCTTTATTGTTAACCTTTCTATCCTTTCCCATTCAATGCAATAAAGTTCTAGTCATCTTCTGTGTTCCTACTCTTTCTAATATTTGCCATCTTATTTTCATTTCAGTTACGTTAACTTTAATAATATGACATGCATGCAGAGTTTACAATTAGATCCTAAAAAGTTGTCTGATCTCATAATGAAGATGAAGTTGATGAAGAAATTAAAAGGGGTTTGGATCAATTTGAAAATAAGCCTAAATCTAATTTAGGTGAAAGTCACGACCCAAATCGGGCCGCGACTGGCACCCACACTTACCCTCCTGTGTGAGCGAACCAACCAAATCTAAATCTTAACATTTCAATGTACTATCAACATAAAGTAATGCGGAAGACTTAAACTCATTAATAAAAACCAATTCAATAACTATTATTTCCCAAAATCTGGAAGTCATCATCACAAGAACATCTACTTCAAATTACTAAATCTAAGAGTTTCTAAGAAGCTAAAAATACATAAAAGCTAGTCCATGCCGGAACTTCAAGGCATCAAGACACGAAGAGGAAGATCCAGTCTAAGCTAGAAGCATTAGCTCACCCTGATATCCGGAGTAATGAAGACTGGCTAGAGTTACTGTTGAGTCGAAGATGACGGCACGTTTGCTGCACTCCACAATTAAACAAGAAGAAAACATAAAAGTAGGGGTTCAGTACAAAACACGGGTACTGAGTAGATATCATCGGCCAACTCAAAATAGAAAAGAGTATATACCAAGTAACATCATAAAATCAACTAATATCCTTAGCATGCAGCATTTACAATTACCATAACCCTTGGTTACAATACCAAGCTCATCAATGAGGACTCACGCCTCTCCATCATACTCATTTGGGATTTAGGTTCATTAGATTGAGTATATTAACATCTTTCAAGATTCATTATCTTTATTCATCTCGTGTCGGTACGTGACACTCCGCTCCTCATATACTATCCGGGTGTCAGAACGTGACACTCCGATCCTCATATACTATCCTGGTACCGGAACGTGGCACCCGATCCATATTCTATCCTGGTGTCGGAACGTGACACTCCGATCCTCATGTACTATCCTGGTACCGGAACGTGGCACCCGATCCAAATTCTATCCTGGTGTCAGAACGTGACACTCTGATCCTCATATACTATCCTGGTACCGGAACGGGGCACCTGATCCATATTCTATCCTGGTGTCGGAACGTGACACTCCGATCCTCATATACTATCTTGGTACCGGAACGTGGCACCCGATCCCCTAATCTCCTTCTATCAATTCATCAAGCCTTCTTTCTTACCAAGACATCATCAATCTCATTATTTTAGTTCGTCACGCCTTCTTTTATACCAAGGCCTCATCATTAACAAAGAGATTAGGGTTTTTCAAGATTTGGGATTCAATAACTTCATCATGCTTATATAATCACAATTATATAATTACATTCATGCAAGCATACAATTAAGCATATAACAGGGTTTACAATATTATCAATACATATCATTCGCTATTAAGAGTTTACTACAAATAGTATAAAAACTATAACCTACCTCCACCGAAGATTAGTGATCAAGCAAGCAACTTTCCCAAAGCTTTGTGTTTTTCCCCTTCTCGAGCGTCTCTCTCTATTGATTCCCTTCTCTCTCTTTCTATTTTTCTTATTCAAACCCTCTTTCTTTTACCCTAATTAACATGTAATTAAGTGTAAAAGATGACAATAATAACCCACAATTTAACTTAAGGTTACCTCTTTTATCCCCCAGGAAATTAAGTTATTAATATAAACCCACGAAATATGTAATTTTAGCAGGAATAGTCCAAAACGCCCCTTTAAAACTTAACCAGAAATCCGACTCTGACTGGGATTACACAACCTGTGACGGCCCGTCGCGCCTGCGACGGTCCGTCATGCAGGTTGTCAGAGACTCGATTTCCTTAAGGAGTCTGTGATGGCCCGTCGTACCTACGACGGTCCGTCCTGCACTTCCGTCACGACGTTCAGGGAATCGTTCCCTGTACCAAATTCTCAAGAGTTGAAGTGTTTTGAAACGGTGCATCACGACGGTATGTCGTGCCTGTGATGGTCCGTCCTGCAGGTCCGTCACAGAGTTCAGAGAGTCGATTCTCAGTACCCAATTTTCAGAATTTCTAAGTGTTTTAAAACGAGACTCCTCGACGGTCCGTCGTGTCCATGACGGTCCATTGTGGGTTTCGTCATCTCAGCCTGTTTTTCCAGAAATAAAATCTGCTTCTCAAAACGACTAAACAGGTCGTTACAATAGATACCAATTTACCCATCGTCCGTCCCCGAACGATCACAAGAAGGAAAACAAGGGCGAGAAGGAGTACCTGAATCTTTAAACAGATGTGGGTATCTTTCTTGCATATCTGCCTCCTTCTCCCAAGTGGCTTCTTCAAGCGGTCGATTCTTCCATTGCACCTTGATGGATGCAACCTCCCTTGACCTCAACTTGCGGACTTCTCTATCTAAAATAGCAACAGGCTCCTCCTCATAAGACAAATTCTCATCAAGCAAAACTGAATCCCAATGAATAATATAGTTTTCATCCCCATGGTATCTTTTCAACATAGACACATGAAATACCGGATGTACTCCGGACAGCCCTGGAGGCAAGGCTAACTCATAAGCCACCTCCCCTACTCGCTTAAGTACTTCAAATGGTCCAATATACCTTGGACTTAGCTTACCCTTTTTACCAAACCGCATCACCCCTTTCATGGGCGAAACCTTCAGCAAAACTTGTTCACCCTCCATGAACTCTAAGTCTTTAGCCTTTCGATCTGCATATTCTTTTTGCCTACTTTGCACCGCTAAAAGCTTTTCTTGAATAGATTTCACTTTCTCTATCGAATCCCTCAAAAGATCAGTACCCCAAGGTCTAACCTCGAATGCATCAAACCAACCAATGGGGAACCTACATCTCCTACCATACAATGCTTCAAATTGAGCCATATCAATGCTTGAGTGATAGCTATTATTGTATGAAAATTCCGCTAAGGGTAAGAAGCTATCCCAATGGCCACCAAACTCTATCACACATGCACGAAGCATATCCTCCAACACTTGAATCGTTCGCTCAGACTGACCATCGGTCTGAGGATGGAACGCGGTACTAAGGTCCAACCTAGTACCCAATTCCGCATGTAATGTCTTTCAAAACTTAGAAGTAAACTGCGTACCTCTATCTGATATGATGGATAGTGGAACCCCATGCAACCGAACAATTTCTTAGATATAGATTTTGGCTAACTTCTCTGCATTGTAAGTCACCTTGACCGGAATGAAATGAGCAGACTTAGTTAACCTATCAACAATCACCCAAATAGAGTCATACTTACCCAATGTCTTTCGAAGACCAACCACGAAGTCCATTGCAATTCTCTCCCACTTCCATTCAGGAATGGGCATTCTCTGAAGTGTTCCTCCGGGTCTCTGGTGTTCATTCTTTACTTGTTGACAGTTTGGACATTTGGCAATAAAGTCCACAATATCACGCTTCATTCTACTCCACCAAAAGTGTTGCTTTAGGTCACGGTACATCTTGGTTGCACCCGGATGTATCGAATACCTTGAACTATGAGCCTGTGTCAGAATAGTGTTGATCAAATCATCCACACGGGGTACACATACCCTTCCCTTAATCCTCAAAACTCCTTCCTCATCGATTGTCGCTTCTTTAGCCTCCCCTTGCAATACCTTATCTTGGATTCTGCGCAGTTTCTCATCATCAAACTGTCTTCCCTTAATATTGTCGAGAAAGGAAGATCTTGCCTCCACATAAGCCAACAATCCTCCCTTCTCATTTACTTCTAATCTCATCAAGTCGTTAGCTAGAGTCTGAACCTCTCTAGCCAATGGACGCCTGGAAACTTGCAAGTGAGCTAGGCTCCCCATGCTCCCTGCCTTTCAACTTAAGGCGTCTGCCACAACATTAGCCTTTCCCGAATGGTACAAGATAGTGATGTCGTAGTCCTTCAGTAGTTCCATCCATCTCCTCTGTCTCAAGTTCAAATCTTTCTGAGTAAAGACATACTGTAGGCTACGATGATCCGTATAGACCTCACACTTAACCCCATATAAATAGTGTCTCCATTGCTTTAATGCAAACACTACCGCGGCCAATTCCAAATCATGAGTTGGATAGTTACGTTCATGCACTTTTAATTGTCTTGAAGCATAAGCAATCACATTCTTCTTTTGCATTAGCACTGCACCCAAACCCGAATTGGATGCATCACAATAGACAATGAAATTCTTACCTTCCACTGGCAAGGTGAGAATTGGTGCAGTAGTCAACAGAGTCTTGAGCTTCTCAAAGCTTTCCTCACACTCATCCGACCATACAAATGGGACATTTTGCTTAGTCAAGTTCGTCAGTTGGGAAGCAATGGAAGAGAATCCCTTGATAAATTGGCGGTAATAGCTAGCTAAACCAACAAAGCTCCTTATTTCTGACACATTAGTAGGTCTTACCCAATTCTTCACTGTCTCAATCTTAGAAGGATCCACCATCACTCCATCCTTAGAAACCACGTGCCCCAAGAAGGACACTGCATCTAGCCAAAACTCACACTTAGAGAACTTGGCATAAAGCTTTTTCTCTCTCAATATTTCCAATACCATTCTCAAATGGTCCTCATGTTCCTCCTTACTTTTAGAGTATATCAGTATATCATCAATAAATACGATCACAAAGAGATCCAAATATGGCTTAAAAATCCCGTTTATCAAACTCATGAACGCAGCAGGGGCATTCGTAAGACCAAAAGACATCACTACAAATTCGTAATGCCCATACCTGGTTCTAAAAGCAGTCTTTGGCACATCCGTTGCCCGTATTTTCAATTGATGACAACCGGATCTCAAGTCAATCTTAGAGAAGACACAAGCACCTTGTAATTGATCGAACAAGTCATCACTGCGAGGAAGAGGATACTTGTTCTTTATGGTTACCTTGTTCAACTGCCGGTAGTCTATGCACATCCGAAAACTCCCATCCTTCTTCTTCACAAACAAAATCGGATCACCCCAAGGAGATGCACTTGGTCTAATGAAGCCTTTGTTCAACAACTCTTGAAGTTGGGCTTTTAACTCTCTTAACTCCGCGGGAGCCATTCTATAAGGGGGTATAGAAATGGGGCGAGTACCCGGTTCAAGATCAATACAGAAGTCAATATCCCTATCTAGTGGCATACCAGGAAGATCTGCAGGGAACACATCCAGAAATTCATGGACCACCGAAACCGACTCAATCGAAGGTTCTTGGGTAGTGTCATCCTTGAGATGTGCCAAGAAAGCTAAACACCCTTTACTAACCATTTTCTTAGCACGAAGAAAGGAGATGATACGCACCGGATTAGAAGTGTAGTCACCCTACCACACTAACAGATCTGTTCCAGGCTTGGCTAACGTCACAGTTTTAGCATTACAATCCAAGATTGCAAAATTTGGAGAAAGCCAAGTCATACCCAGAATTACATCGAAGTCAACCATTTCTTGAAAGGATTTTGCCGTAGCCGCTACCTGTAAGGCCGAAATCCGTAATTCTGACCTCAACCCCTTCACAAAACGGCAAATTCCGCTCTTGTGGACTGAAACAAAGTTGGGTGGCATACCTTGATAATGCACGAAACTTAGCCTCATATGCAGTAACCGACATCCTACCTTGCTCTAGGCTCAAGAACTCATCTCTTTTCCTATCCCTCAAAGTCCGGGGGATATACTTCTCGATAAACAAGCTAGAGAATGAGGCCCAAGTCATAGGTGGTGCCTCTGTTGGTTGACGCTCAACATGTGACCGCCACCACATTTTGGCGTTCCCTTGAAACTGATAACTCACGAACTCAACACCAAACCATTCTACTATACCCATCTTGTGTAGTAGCTCAGGACATTCAACCAGAAAATCGTAAGCATCCTCAGATTCAGCACCCTTGAAGACTGGAGGTTTCAATTTCAAGAACTTACTGGAAAGTTCATGCTGATCATTTGTCATTACAGGCCTAGTAGTCAGACGTGGAAACGTGCCTATGTCCAATGAGGCATCCATACGAGGAGCCATAGTGGCTGCATGTTGTACCTCTGAAACCGGAGGTGTTGGTGTAGAAAACACTGGAGGTGCCTGACCCTGATTAGACAACCCACTAAGATAAGCGAGAACCTATTTGATCATCTCTGGGGTAGGTTGGGGTGGCAATTCCTCATTTTACACTTGTTCATTCTCCCCTTCCTCACCCTCTCTTACTACTTCCTCAGTCGGTGGAGGAGTCACCACCCTAGTATCAGATGGGCTAGGTGCTCGTGCCCTTCCTCTAGAGGACGTCCTCCCACGACCTCTACCACGGCCTCTTGCCGTTGCTCTTCCTCCAGCCACAGCCCCAGTGGCTGGCTCAGTTATATCCTGCATTGCTGGTGTTGGTGTTGGCGTAGTCGTTGCTCTAGTTCTAACCATCTGCGAAAGAGAGTGGAGATGGTCAGATACCAATTTGTATCACCTAGATGCCAATCGAATTCAAGTAGTAGCACGAAAGAAAGAAAGAAAGAATGGAATTTTCCTAAAGTCTCATAGCCTCTCAAAGAAAAGTAAAGGCGTCCCCCTACCGTTCCTTAAGACTCTACTAGACTCGTTCTTGTGTGATGAGACCAACGAACCTAATGCTCTGATACCAAGTTTGTCATGACCCAAATCGGGCCGCGACTGGCACCCACACTTACCCTCCTGTGTGAGCGAACCAACCAAATCTAAACCTTAACATTTCAATGTACTATCAACATAAAGTAATGCGGAAGACTTAAACTCATTAATAAAACCAATTCAATAACTATTATTTCCCAAAATCTAGAAGTCATCATCACAAGAACATCTACTTCAAATTACTAAATCTAAGAATTTCTAAGAAGCTAAAAATACATAAAAGCTAGTCCATGCCGGAACTTCAAGGCATAAAGACATGAAGAGGAAGATCCAGTCCAAGCTAGAAGCATTAGCTCACCCTGATATCCGGAGTAATGAAGACTGGCTAGAGTTACTGTTGAGTCGAAGATGACGGCACGTTTGCTGCACTCCACAATTAAACAAGAAGAAAACATAAAAGTAGGGGTCAGTACAAAACACGGGTACTGAGTAGATATCATCAGCCAACTCAAAATAGAAAATAGTATATACCAAGTAACATCATAAAATCAACTAATATCCTTAGCATGCAGCATTTACAATTACCATAACCCTTGGTTACAACACCAAGCTCATCAATGAGGACTCACGCCTCCTCATCATACTCATTTGGGATTTAGGTTCATTAGATTGAGTATATTAACATCTTTCAAGATTCATTATCTTTATTTCTCTCGTGTCGGTACGTGACACTCCGCTCCTCATATACTATCCTGGTGTCGGAATGTGACACTCCGATCCTCATATACTATGCTGGTACCGGAACGTGGCACCCGATCCATATTCTATCCTGGTGTCGGAACGTGACACTCCGATCCTCATATACAATCCTGGTACCGGAACGTGGCACCCGATCCATATTCTATCCTGGTGTCGGAACGTGACACTCCGATCCTCATATACTATCTTGGTACCGGAACCTGGCACCCGATCCATATTCTATCCTGGTGTTGGAACGTGACACTCTGATCCTCATATACTATTTTGGTACCGGAACGTGGCACCCGATCCCCTAATCTCCTTCTATCAATTCATCAAGCCTTCTTTCTTACCAAGGCATCATCAATCTCATTATTTTAGTTCATCACGCCTTCTTTTATACCAAGGCCTCATCATTAACAAAGAGATTAGGGTTTTTCAAGATTTGGGATTCAATAACTTCATCATGCTTATATAATCACAATTATATAATTACATTCATGCAAGCATACAATTAAGCACATAGCAGGGTTTACAATATTATCAATACATATCATTCGCTATTAAGAGTTTACTACGAATAGTATAAAAACCATAACCTACCTCCACCGAAGATTAGTGATCAAGCAAGCAACTTTCCCAAATCTTTGTGTTTTTCCCCTTCTCGAGCGTCTCTCTCTATCGATTCCCTTCTCTCTCTTTCTATTTTTCTTATTCAAACCCTCTTTCTTTTACCCTAATTAACATGTAATTAAGTGTAAAAGATGACAATAATAACCCACAATTTAACTCAAGGTTACCTCTTTTATCCCCCAAGAAATTGAGTTATTAATATAAACTCACGAAATATGTAATTATAGTAGAAATAGTCCAAAACGGCCCTTTAAAACTTAACCAGAAATCCGACTCCGACTGGGATTATGCAACCTGTGACGGCCCGTCGCGCCTGTGGCGGCCCGTCGCGCTTGCGACGGTCTATCATGTAGGTTCGTCAGAAACTCGATTTCCTTAAGAAGTCTGTGACGGTCCGTCGTACCTACGATGGTCCATCCTGCACTTCCGTCACGACGTTCAGGGAATTGTTCCATGTACCAAATTCTCAAGAGTTGAAGTGTTTTGAAATGGCGCATCACGACGGTTCGTCATGCCTGTGACGGTCCGTCCTGCAGGTCCGTCACAGAGTTCAGAGAGTCGATTCTCAGTATCCAATTTTCAGAATTTCTAAGTGTTTTAAAATGAGACCCCTCGACGGTCCGTCGTGTCCATGACGGTCCGTCGTGGGTTCCGTCATCTCAGCCTGTTTTTCCAGAAATAAAATCTGCTGCTCAAAACGACTAAACAGGTCGTTACAGTGAAACAGAGGTGTTTAATTTGGGAACTCCCGAAGAAGTGAAAGAAATAAAGATAGGCATTCATGTCGATCGAACTATTCGAGACGACATAATTCAAGTTTTAATTGAATACAAAGATGTCTTTGCTTGGTCATATGATGACATGCCTGGGTTAAGTGCTGATTTGGTAGTTCACAAACTTCCCATACATCCTGATTTTCCACCTGTCCAGCAAAAGCAGATAAAATTTAAGGCAGATATGAGCGATAAAATCAAAGAGGAAATCATGAAACAACTGAATGCAAAAGTGATTAGGGTCGTCCAATAAACTACTTGGTTGGCTAATGTTGTGCCAGTACCAAAAAAGGATGGAAAGATTAGAGTTTGTGTTGATTATCGAGATTTAAAGAAAGCAAGTCCAAAAGACAATTTTCCACTACCCAACATTCATATCTTGGTTGAAAATTGTGCTAAACACGAGATTCAATCTTTTGTGGACTGCTACGCCGGATATCACCAAATTCTCATGGATGAAAAAGACGCTGAAAAAACTGCTTTCACTACCCCGTGGGGTACATATTGTTATAGGGTCATGCCATTTGATCTAAAAAATGCAGGGGCAACCTACATGAGAGCTATGACTACAATATTCCATGACATGATGCATAAAGAAGTTGAGGTGTATGTCGATGATGTCATCATTAAGTCTAGAACGCAAATTGACCATGTGCGTGATCTAAGAAAATTTTTCGAAAGATTGAGAAAGTACAATCTCAAGCTTAATCCGGCTAAATGTGCATTTGGAGTTCCATCTGGCAAGGTTTTGGGTTTTATAGTTAGCCGAAGAGGCATTGAATTAGACCCCTCCAAGATAAAGTCCATTCGAGAATTGCCACCTCCAAAAACCAGAACTGAAGTCATGAGTTTTCTGGGAAGGTTAAACTATATCAGCCGATTCATCGCTCAACTCACTACTACATGCAAGCCGATATTCAAGTTATTGAAAAAAGATGCTGCTATTAAATGGACAAGTGAGTGTCAAAATGCTTTTGACAAGATCAATGAATATTTAGCAAATCCTCCGGTACTGGTCCCCCCAGAGCCTGGTAGGCCTTTGTTTTTTTACCTCTCGGTAACGGATAATTCTTTTGGTTGCGTTCTAGGAAACATGACGTCACAGGAAAAAAGGAACAAGCCATCTATTACTTGAGCAAAAAGTTCACATCCTATGAGGCAAAGTACACTCTATTAGAAAAAACATGTTGTGCTTTAACTTGGGTCGCCCAAAAATTGAAGCACTATTTTTTGTCCCATACCACTTACCTCATATCTCCAATGGATCCTTTGAAATATATTTTTCAAAAAGCCATGCCGACGGGTAGGTTTGCAAAATGGCAGATTTTGCTTACCGAATTTGATTTTGTGTATGTTACTCGCACCGCCATGAAAACACAAGCGTTGGCCGATCATCTGGCAGAGAATCCGATTGATGATGAATACGAACCCTTAAAGACATACTTCCCTGATGAAGAGATCAACTCTATTGAGGAAGAAATTCCTTATAATGACCCCGTATGGAAATTATATTTTGATGGGGCTGTCAACAAAAACGGAGTGGAAATTGAGGCAGTTCTTATCTCACCAAGCGGTTGTCATTATCCTGCCACAGCACGACTTTGATTCTTTTCTACTAACAACACAACAGAATATGAAGCTTGCATCATGGGTTTGAATATGGAAATAAATCTGGATGTACATGAGCTCTTAGTCTTAGGGGATTCCGACTTGCTCATTCGACAAGCTCGAGGCAAATGGGAAACTCGAGACATTAAGCTCATACCGTACAAACAATATTTAGAAGATCTCATCAAAAATTTCAAGTCCATTGAATTTAGATATATTCCCAGGTTTCACAATGAGTTGGTTGATGCTTTGGCCACCCTAGCATCGATGCTTCCATACCCATGTAATACATACATTGACCCGTTGGAAATCCAAGTTAGGGATCAACATGGTTATTGCAATATAATTGCGGTAGAGGCAAATGGTGAGCCTTGGTATCACGACATCAAACAGTTTATAAAAGCTAGAGAATATCCACTGCATACTGATAGAGATCAAAAAAGAACTATTAGGCGACTCGCCAATGGGTTCCTCTTAAGTGGAGATATCTTATATAAAAGGACTCCGGATTTGAGTTTATTACGATGTGTGGATAATCAAGAAGCAGAAACAATTATGAATGAGGTACACTCAGGGGTATGTGGCCCACACATGAATGGTTAGGTCCTAGCAAAAAAAATTATTCGGGCAGGGTACTATTGGTTGACCATGGAGCGAGATTGCTTCCAATTTATTCGCAAGTGCCATCAGTGCCAAATTCATAGCGACTTGATTCACTCACCCCCTTTATAGTTGCATCCTATGTCTGCTCCATGGCCTTTCATTACATGGGGAATAGATGTTATTGGGCCAATAGAGCCAAAAGCATCTAACGGTCATCGGTTTATTTTAGTTGCCATCGATTACTTTACCAAATGGGTAGAAGTTGTCACATTCAAATCAGTTACCGAGAAAGCGGTGGTGGATTTCGTTCATTCCAACATCATATGTCGTTTTGGCATACCAAAAATAATTATTACAGATAATGCAATGAATCTCAACAGCCACTTGATGAAGGAAATTTGTGAGCAATTTAAAATTGTTCATCGTCATTCAACCCCTTATCGTCCCAAAGCAAATGGGGTTGTTGAAGCTGCGAATAAGAACATCAAGAAGATTCTTAGGAAAATGGTGCAAGGATCTAGACAGTGGCATGAGAAATTACCCTTCGCTCTCATGGGATATCGCACGACTGTTCGTACGTCAGTCGGTGCAACTCCTTACTTATTGGTTTATGGAACTGAGGCTGTCATACCTGCAGAAGTTGAAATCCCTTCTCTTCGAACCATTGTTGAAGCAGAAATCGAGGATACAAAATGGGTTAAATCGAAGTTAGAACAATTAGCACCGATAGAAGAAAAACGATTGACATCAATTTGCTTTTATCAATTATATCAGCAGAGGATGGCTCGGGCAGATAATAAGAAAGTACGCCCAAGGAATTTTGAAGTGGGTCAACTTGTTGTGAAACGTATCCTTCCCCACCAAGACGAAGCCAAGGGAAAGTTTGCTCCAAATTGGCAAGGCCCTGATGTTATTAAGCAAGTGCTATCCAAAGGAGCTTTGCAATTGGCGGATATGGAGGGAAAGGCAATTGACACAGTTGTCAATGCAGATTCAGTCAAGAGATACTACATTTAGCACTCCTTCTCATTTTTATGATGAGAAGATAAAAATGTATCCTCTTTTATCAAAAACACCACTGTTCTGGTGCCTTTTTTCAAAATAGAAAAAAAATTAAAAAAAATGAAAAAAAAAATTAAAAAAAAAACACGAAAAGTTCATTGAACTACGTTTGACCTGATTCCTAAAAGGATACGTAGGCAGCCCTTCATTAGGGTTCGGTCTAATCACTCAATAAAAAGATAATCATGTTCTTCAGTTCTCTAAAGGTAGAGACATTATGTTAGCGAACTATGGAGAAAATGAAGAAGAGAGTGTTGTGAAAACCCTTTACGGGCACTATAAGATGATGGTTTGGTGAAAAATCATGAAAGGTGTTACTGATCGAATGATGACATTTTGTCTGGACATGAGCGCATTCATGATAAAAGTCAAGCTTAGACTGAAAGGTGCAACATTGTTTCCTGAGATTCAAACAACTCGAAAAGATCAAACGTTGGGTCCAATTGCATGTCATGTTTCAAAGTTGTCACGTACTTTCAGATAAGATTCTTTTCACTCATTTAAACATTTTCTTATTTATCTTCTACTTCTAAAGACACAATTTTTCCTTCATAACCCTTTCCTTCGTGTCATATCTGCTTGTGTTTCTTTGATCTTTTTTTATTTTTCTTTCTCAGCATCAACTCGTGTAAAGTGAGAAAATAAAATTAAATCGGCAAAATTGACTACGGTATTTCCAGTTGAATGTTGGGAACATGCACCATATTGGCTAGGGCTGTGAACCTATCGAGAAAATAAATACCATAAATCGATACCGAGTGAAAATATATAAAGCAAAAGAGTCGCTTGGGAACGAATGAACCACACAACATGCACAAAATGGTGATGAGTTAGAATGTCCATGAAAAGTGTTTCAAGGAAAGATAACGACTGTTTTTGAAACATCTACAAGAAATTCGCACAATCATCAGTGGGATGAATCTTCCAAACGGGGCGGATCCAGAAGTCAAGCTTTACAAGATATTCAAAGTCACGAACCAACCACCATGTAGGAAAATTAACAATACATTTCTTTGACTTAAACCAGGTATAAGGCAGAATCGTGTAAATAGTTTGCGAGAGACAAACACCGCAATGGTAAGTTCTTTAATCTTTACTTTCCATATAATATGCGTGATAAAATAATAATAACAATAAAGATGATTTTTTTTGAATCTGGGGCATTTTATTTTATTTTAATTTTGTTCAATGAACAAATAAAAATAAAATAAAATAACGATAATATTAATAATGATAAAATAAAATCATGTCTTCAGAGGACACAATAACCCCTGGATTGCATATAGGTCACAATAACCCCTATCATTTTTTCTTCACAGGGCACAATAACCCCTGGATTGCATATAGGGCACAATAACCCCTATCATTTTTTTTTCTTCACAGGGCACAATAACCCCTGGATTGCATATAGGCACAATAACCCCTATCATTTTTTTCTTCACAGGGCACAACAACCCCTGGATTGTATATAGGGCACAATAACCCCTATCATTTTTTTTCTTCACAGGACACAATAACCCCTGGATTGCATATAGGGCACAATAAACCCTATCATTTTTTTTCTTCACAGGGCACAATAACCCCTGGATTGAATATAGGGCACAATAACCCCTATCATTTTTTTTTCTTCACAGGGCACAATAACCCCTGGATTGCATATAGGGCACAATAACCCCTATCATTTTTTTCTTCACAGGGAACAATAACCCTTGGATTGCATATAGGGCATAATAACCCCTATCATTTTTTATGTTTTCACATGACACAATAACCCATGGTTGCATATAGGGCACAATAGCCCCTATCATCATTTTTATGTCTTCACAGGGCACAATAACCCGTGGATTGCATATAGGGCACAATAACCCCTATCATTTTTCTTCACAAGGCACAATAACCCCTGGTTGCATATAGGGCACAATAACCCCTATTTTATTTTTCATGTTTTCACAAGGCACAATAACCCCTGATTGCAATTTGGGTACAAAACTCCCTTTTGTCTTTTTTTTTACATTCTGTAATAGGCTATAAAAACATTATTTTTATTATTAGTATAGACTTTTATAGCTTTCATCAATAACTCACAAAATTTCCTAGTGCAAACTAGGTAGAAAATTTTGTTTTGTGTGCAGATTTCTACATAGTACACAAATTTGCAGTTCAAAAATAATAGAATTCATCTTTTCAAGAAAATAAGTTTTCAAGAATATCATGCGGAAGGACGTCAGTAGCTGAAGTCAAGTCATGAAGTTTCAAGTCTTAAACTCAGAAGTCCAGAGCAAAGTTTGGAATAGATGAACCTACTCAAAGAGGGTGAAGTGATATCTGAGAATCCAAAATGAAGACTTAGCACTATCGAAATAGATAGGATTTCATATCTTTCCTTCTGCATCTTGTTTTTTTATATAGTAGCTGGAGCTACGAACCGGAATCTCGACAAAACCTCACTCGACTACCTAACTCATTGGAACTACGCCTGACTCCTTATCATCTAAACATAGGATAGGTAGTTTTTAAAAGTTAGGACACAGTCAAACCTCTTCTCTACTATAAATTTTTCGCATAAATATTTTAGTAAAAAATAGTCACATTGTTCACGTCTTTGCATGAAAACTCTTCATGTTTTCAAATAAAGAGGGGCATACTGTGAACACCTAATTTTTTACCAAAATATAAAGAGTCAAACACCATTTTTTAAAAAAAGGGTTATATATAAAATAAATAAATAAATTGTGTGAATTACTTTAATGATAAAAATTATGAATTTATGGTATTTGTTTTAAATCTTCATCTTTTAATTAGTTTAAAAATAATGGTAGAAGAAGAAAATAAAGGGAGTCCTAAATATTCAAATTACCTTCCTCTTATCCTAATTATTCCCAACTTTCTAACCTATTTTACTAAAAAATCTCATCCTATTTATTTTATTTATTTTTATTTTTCTTTCTTCTCTCTCTTTGACGTTAATTTCACTTTTTTTTTTATATTTTTTAATTTTCTATTATTATTATTTATTTATTTTATATCCATCCTTATCTCAACCCCAATTCCCTCAACAATATTTCAAATTAAATCCTAATCCAACTCTATTAGGTTTCTTTTAATTAGCATCAAACTCTCAGCCAAAATTATTATAAAAACACATTCAGTTGAGAAGAAAAAATAGACATAGACACAGATACACAGATACAAAGAAATACAGAGAGGAAAAGAAAGATATAGAGAAAAAATACAGAGAGAAATATAGAAGAAAAAAACGAGTTATTTCTTTTGAGAATTAGGTTAGAGTTAGAGATTTGATCGTGATTCTGAATTCGTGGATAACAACTCGCTTTTTTTGTATCAATTTTCGCAGCGAGGTAACTATAATTTCTCGCATGATCTAAATAATATTATTTCTATGAAAAGTTGATTTCAATAGCATGAAATGCTTCAAATCACATGTATTATATTGATTATTGCTACGTTGTTATTATTATTATGTTTTTTTAGATCGATTTTGCAATATTATATCGCATATTGAATTGTTGAATTTAACCATATTAATATATATTTCCGTCTATTTTCACTTTAGAAGATTTTATTGGATTTATTATAGACTTGTTAGATTAGGATATATAAATAATTAGTAATTTTTTTTATCTAAGTAGAATTGTAAATTTCATCTAGAGATTCATGATAAATTAGTGATAATTACTATTAATAATTATAATAAATTTTTTTAGAGAAATTGTATAAAGAAAACAAAAGAACAAAATAAAAAAATGAATAAAAAAAAACAACAAGAAAGCCTAAAACATAAAAAGAAAAAAAAACAACGAAAAAAAAAGAAAAGAAAAATATCAGATTTTTTTAAAAGGAAAACAGAAAATTAAAAAAAGAAAGAAAGAAAGAAAAGAAACGTGGAAAAAAGAAAATATCAAAATTAAAAAAAAAAAACAGAAGAGAAGCAGAATGAGAAAAAAAATATATAAAACAAAAAAAAATGAATGAAGAAAAAAAAGTAACAAAAATTATTTTTTAAAAAAAAGAAGGAGAAGAAGACAAAAATTATAAAATAATAATATAATAAAAATAATGATAAAATAAAATAATAAAAACAAAAGAAAAAGAAGCAGACTTACAGAAGGAATATATATATATATATATATATATATATATATATATATATATATATATATATATATATATATATATATATATAAAAATCTAAAATAAAATAAGAAACAAAAAAAAGCAGATTTTTCCCAAAAAAACAGAAACAGAATTTTTTTTAACAAAAACGTGCAGAAAAAAAAACGTGAAAAAAAAAATAAAAAAAAACAAACAGAAAAACGTAAAAAAAATAAAAAGATATAAAAGCATAAAAAAAATTAATTAAAAAAAGGAAAATTAAAAAATGAAAAATACAAATATAAATTTTTTTTTAAAAAAAATGAAGAAAGACCATTTAAAATAAATAAATCAATTTAAAATAAGTTTAAAATAAATCTGAAAATAAATAACAATTTTATTATTAAGTTAAATAATACTGTGTCCAAAAATTAAGTTAAGTCATATTAAAAGTCAATAAAGCGACCGTGCTAGAACCACGGGATTCGAGGGGTGCCTAACACCTTCCCCTCGGTCAACAGAATTCCTTACCCGAATTTCTACTTCGCAGACCAATAAAATAGAGTCAAATTTCCTTTTGATTAGGGATTTAAATAAGGTGACTTGGAACACAAAAATTCAATTCCAAGTGGCGACTCTGAATAATAATTATCCCTTTTCAAAACGTCACTTTAATTGGAAAAACTCTTTTTCTTTTCAAAAAATAAAAATCAAATAATATCTTGAGAAAAAAAAAGGGCTGTGACAGCATTATCGAAAAATCATAACACAATATTTTAACTAATAATAACACAATTATTATCTATTGCAGTTCTTCGAATTACAAAATTTTTTTAAAAAGCATCGGTGAAATATATAATCAATAACAACGTAGTAATTAGCCATTCTTTAATTTTATGTGGTACAATTAGGCGTGTACATGGCCGGATTGGTTCAGATTTTTCAAATATCGAATCAAACTATTTGTGTCAAAATTTTGAATTTATAACCAAACTAAACTAATAAAACTCGGGGTTTTCAACCTTGGATTAATTCCAGATTATTTTGGGTTTTTTGGTTCTTCGAATTATTTTTGATTTTTCCGGTAAAGTATTCATACAAGCATATAATTTACTAATACTTTGAATATTTCTTTAGTCCTACGAATATACAACTATGATATGACTAAGGGCCCGTTTGGATGGACTTAATAAAAGCAACTTTAAAAAAGTACTTTTGAAAGTGCTGAAACTTATTTTCAAAATAAGCAGTTATGCGTTTGGATAAAAATGCTGAAATTAAAAAAAAAGTTGTTGATGTGTTTGGCAAATAAGTGCTGATAAACAGCTTTTTAAATCAAAATGTCTGAAATACCCTTAAAATCTGTTAACATAATAAAAGTTAATTAATTTATATTTTACAGCCATAAATAATTATATTTTGCTATCATTGACACATTTCTTTCTCATCACAAATTATTTATAAGAGGAATATAAACTTATTATAGATTTTAAAGATATATAATTTGAATAGATCAAAGAACGATTTAAGATTTTATTTTAGTTTCATCCATAGGTGATAATAATTGTCTATCATTCACATATTTCTTTATTATCACAAATTATTTATAAGAGGACTATAAATTTTTATTTAAGTCATATGTGCAACTTATTTTACATTTTAATAATATATAAATTGAATAGATCACTTGAAAGATTTAAGATTTATTTTATTTTCATTCATTAGTAATAGTAATTGTCTATCATCCACACATGAAAAGGGAAAAATGGAAGATAGAGATGTTAGGGTTATGTGGGTAATTTGGAGATTGTATAAAAATATTAAGGGCAAAAAGGTAAAAATGTGGTTAACTTAAAACAACTTATAAGCTAAAAAAAAAAACACCCCTACCCCAGCTTTTAACTTTTGGCTTAAAATAAGTTTTTTTTAAACTTAAAATAAGTTATTTTGAGTATTGTCAAACAGCTAAATAAGTCAAAAATCAGCTTTTAAGTCAGTTTGACCAGCTTTTAAGCTGAGCCAAACATGCTCTAATGATACTAAAATATCCAACAAAAATAATAATAATGAAATCGCGTAAAATAAATATTCAAATTAAAAAGTCATAATGAAAATGATCATAATTTAAAAGTACAAAATCATGTTAAATAATTTAGTAATATTAGTCACATGATTAAATATTAAAGAAAATTAAAATTAGATTATATATTTTAATTGTCTAAACCAATGTAAACTAAAGAGCAAATTTTCAATATTAATGTCATTCTAAGTGTTGATTGATTTTTTTTTTTAAAATTAATAATAATTTGATTTTTGATTTAAGTTTTATTATAATTACCTATATCTGTGGACTGTAATTTTTATTGGACCATTTCAAATTTTATGTTTCAAACTCAAAATGATATATTAAAAAATAAAAAATACGAAAAGTTATAAGAAATAATTAAAAATTACAGCAAAGTAAATATTTTTATGTATATAATAAAATTTTAAAATTAGAGCCCCAAGTGTTCATCATTCTAGAACTAGAATTGAACCACATTACTGGAGTTTTGCTACTTAATTAAAAAGGTTCTTTCTTTCACTTTCTCTTTTTCCTTTACAAGTTAAAAAATTGCTTTTTTGAAAACACTTCTAGGTATTGATATGAAATAAGTACAGATAGTAACTTATCCTACCATTAGGAAGGATTCGTTTGGTAATGTAGGACAAAATCTTGATTTGAAATATTGATATGAAATTATATAAGAAACGGAGTTAAAATTTTATTTAAAAATTTTAAATTGTATCTTTTACTTATATACCTACAATTTCATAAAACTATTAAATTGTCCGTATTCTTTATACAATTTTACTAGAGTTGAGAACAAAAGTAGAATATATTATCACAAACAAAGGCAGAAACACTTCTAGGTGAGACCTCAATTTGAACCAACTAGAAAGTGCTATTTTTAGTGTTTTTATTTTATATTTATTTTAAAGCTCATACTTGAGCTAAGCCCTAAGATAATATTAATGCACTCCAAATCTTTAAATTCTTATCAAACTTTAATACAATTAAAAATAAAACTTAAATTGTAGTGTAATTGTTACGTATGATATAAATGATTTAAAAATTGATATGAATAATAAGATCAACTAACAATTTTTTGTGCCCTCTGAAATAAATAATTGATAAATATAACATAAAGTACAATTGCAAAAAAAGAAGTAATTTAAAACTAAATCGCAATACGTCAATACCTCACTATTTCTAAAGAAATTGAAGACTACTACCACAATCTTTCACCAATATTCTTGACTTATCCCTCCAAATACGACAACGAATCTGAAAAAAGAAATGGTGAGTATAATGATTGTAATATTAAAACTAAACATAGTACGTAAGAATTAAAAAATAGTGAGCTATAACCATAATCACAGAAGTGGAATTCTCCCAACTTTTTGCCCCCACTATAGTAAACTAGCTAGTACAAAGTGACCAAATCTGTATTTTTCTGTTATCACCTTTTCTGACTAAATTTTACTATTCTTCTCTTCTTTATAAATGATTGGAAATGACACAACTTTTGCGTTATCTTCCTTTTTGTCCTTCCATTACAACAATTCACAATTTCAATATCAATAAATTTTAATGTCAATTATTTAACATTAAATATATATTTTTAGAGATAATTGATATTCATTATAAATGTCTTCAAAAATTTATAAGTTATAAGATACTGAATTCGATGACAATTAACTAAGAATGATAAAGATTTTAGCACTTTTTGATAAGACATAATACATATATTGGACCCTTAACTTGACTTTAAATTTTAACTTTGACCTTCTCATTTACAAAAGACCCTTAAAGACAAAACAGCTACTCTTATATGGACCATCGTCCCCAACTTTCATAATGCACAAACAAACACTTTAACTATTCAACTTTTAAATAAATAAACACATGAGTCCTACATGGAAAAATACACGTAGGACACCACGTAGGAAAAAAAAACATGTAGGACATGTGTGTCTATTTGTTAAACTTTATACAAATTTAAGTATCTACTTCTGTACACCCAAAATTGAAGAACACAAATGTGATTTGAAGCCAAATTAAAGGACATGTTTATATATTATGCCTTTTGATAATATATATATATATATATTTATTATCGTTAAAAACTGCTTTTTGTTGCACTAAAAACAACTACATTAGTAACTTCTTTTGTTGTGTATATCAAAGATAGTGTTGTGTTATTGTGTATATAGTACATGACCTACTTTCTCAATGAAAGTGAATTGACTTTAATTATTCAATGATAGTACTCTACTTGTAGTATTACTAGCTAGTTTGGCCCATCATAAAAGGGAAATAGTCTAATCTGCCCTTACAATATTTTAAAAAATTTATATTGTCTTCTGTTATATTATCGATCCATATATATGTTAGTTTGTTGTGATCTACGGTCTAAAAGAACCAGCTTCTATGAGCAACTAATGTAAGAAGATAGAATGTGAAAAAAATTAAATCAACATTATAATTTTTTAAGTGGAGAATTGAACTTGTTTTTAAAGGGAGGTAAACATCATGATCTTGTTAGAAATTAAACATGATACATTCAAGATTGAACACAAAATTTATATAAATTAATAGGATCAGATGACGTGCATGTTTGAGCCATAACGGGTTTAAAAAAACAGTTCTTCCTTACTATTATCCTTAGGGGTCATTTGGTAGGGAGTATTAGGAGAAATAATCCAAATATTATGTGTGATATTATTTAATATTATTGTTTGATAGAAATTTTGAATTTATATATAATAAATTCATGAATTAGTTATACACCCTATAACTAATACTATAACGACCCGTTTAGTCGTTTTGAGCAACAGACTTCAATTCTGGAAAAACTGGCAGAAGCGACGGACCCCACGACGGAACGTCATGGGCACGACGGACCGTCGCAGGGTCTCGTTTCAAAACACTTAGAAAATCTGAAATTGGGTACTGAAAATCGACTCTCTGAACTTCGTGACGGAATGGCAGGACGGACCGTCACAGGCGTGACGGACCGTCACGGAGACTTCAGTGAAAATCCATTCTCTGAACTTTGCGACGACATGCAGGACGGACCGTCGCAGGCACGACGGCCCATCACAGGTTGCGCAAATCCCAGGCAGAGTCGGATTTCTGGTGAAGTTTTAAGGGACGTTTTTGGACTATTCTTTCCTTAATTATAAATTTCGTGGGTTTATATTAATAACTAAAATTCTTGAGGGGTTAAAAGAGGTAACCCTAAGTTAATTAGTGGGGTATTATTGCCATATTTTATTCTTAATTATATACTAATTAGGGTAAAAGAAAGAGGGTTTGAATAAAGAAAATAGAAAGAACAGGAGAGAGAGAGAGAATCGAACGAGAAGGGAGAAACAAAGCTTTGGGAAAATTCTTGCTTGATTCAATTCTTCGGTGGAGGTAGGTTATGGTTTCTCTTACGATATTCGTAGTAAACTCTTAATAGAGAATGATATGTATTGATAATATTGTAAACCCTGCTATATGCTTAATTGTATGCTTGCATGAATATGATTATGTGATTGTGATAAGATAAGCATGATGAAAATATTGAATCCCAAATCTTGAAAAGAAACTTTAATATACATTATTAATGATGATGCCTTGGTATAGAAGAAGGCTTGATGAATTAAAGTAATGGGATTGATGATGCCTTGGTATAGAAGAAGGCTTGATGAATTAAAGTAATGGGATTGAGGATGTCTTGGTATAGAGAAGGCTTAATGATTTACAGAATGATATTAGTGGATCGGGTGTCACGAACCGACACGTAGAATTAGGGGATCGGGTGTAACGAATCGACACGTAGAATTAGGGGATCGGGTGTCACGAACCGACACGTAGATTTAGGGGATCGGGTGTCACAAACCGACACGTAGAATTAGGGGATCGGGTGTCACGAACCGACACGTAGAATTAGGAGATCGGGTGTCACGAACCGACACGTAGAATTAAGGGATCGGGGTGTCACGAACCGACACAAGAGGAATAATGAATATGAGGGAGCGGAGTGTCACGTACCGACACAAGAGAAATAAAGATAATGAATCTCGAAGGATGTTAATATACTCAATTTAATGAACATGATTCCTAAATGAGTATGGTATTGGGGCTTGAGTCCTCATGTGTGAACTTGACGGTAATTGTTAATGATATAGTGCTTGTTGTTGCTACATGTTGAGTATCATAGTTGAGTTTATGATATTACTTGGTATATACTGTTTTTTATTTTGAGTTGGCCGATGATATCTACTCAGTACCCGTGTTTTGTACTGACCCCTACTTTTATGTTTTTCTTCTTGTTATTTGTGGAGTGCAGCAAACGTGCCGTCGTCCTCAACTCAACAGTAATTCTAGCCAGTCTTCGTCACACCGGATCTTCAGGGTGAGCTAACGCTTCTAGATTGGACTGGATCTTCTCCTTCATGTCTTGATGCCTTGAACTCCCGGCATGGACTAGCTTCTTATGTATTTTTAGCTTCTTAGAAACTCTTAGAATTAGTAGTTTAAAGTAGATGTTCTTGTGATGATGACTTCCAGATTTTGGGGAATAATAGATGTTGAATAATAATAGTTATTGATTTTATTAATTAGTTTAAGTCTTCCGCATTACTTTATGTTGATATTACCTTGAAATGTTAAGGTTTAGATTGGTTGGTTCGCTCACATAGGAGGGTAAGTGTGGGTGCCAGTCGCGGCCCGGATTTGGGTCGTGACAAACTTGGTATCAGAGCATTAGGTTCGTTGGTCTCATCACACAAGAACAGGTCTAGTAGAGTCTTAAGAAACGGTAGGAGGACGCCTTTACTTTTCCTTGAGAGGCTATAAGACTTTAGGAAAAATTTCACTCTTTCATTCTTTCTTTCGTGCTACTACTTGAGTCCAATTGGTATCTAGGCGATACGAATTGGTATCTTACCATCTTCACTCTCTTTCGTAGATTGTTAGAACTAGAGCAACGACTACGCCAACACCAACACCAGCACCGGCGAGACATGGTGCGTCTGAGCCAGCCACTGGGGCTGTAGCTCGAGGAAGAACAGCGGCAAGGGGCCGTGGTAGAGGTCGTGGGAGGACGTCCTCTAGGGGAAGAGGACGAGCACCTAGCCCATCTGATACTAGGGCAGTGACTCCTCCACTGACTGAGGAAGTAATAAGAGAAGGGGAGGATGAGAAAACTGAACAAGTGCAAAATGAGGAAATGCCACCCCAACCTACCCCAGAGATGATCAATCAGGTTCTCGCCTATCTCAGTGGGTTGTCTGATCAGGGCCAGACACCCCCAGTGTTCTCTGCACCAGCACCTCAGGCTCCGGAGGTACAACATGCGACTACTATGGCTCCCCGCATGGATGTTCCATTGGAAATAGGCACGTTTCCACGTTTGACTACTGGGCCTATAATGACAAATGATCAGCATGAACTGTTCAGTAAGTTCTTGAAACTGAAACCTCCAGTCTTCAAGGGTGCTGAATCGGAGGATGCTTATGATTTTCTGGTTGACTGTCACGAGCTACTACACAAGATGGGTATAGTAGAACGGTTTGGTGTGGAGTTTGTGACTTATCAGTTTCAAGGGAACGCCAAAATGTGGTGGCGGTCACATATTGAGTGTCAACCAATAGAGGCACCACCTATGACTTGGGCCTCGTTCTCTAGCTTGTTTATGGAGAAGTATATCCCCCGGACTTTGAGGGATAGGAAAAGGGATGAGTTCCTGAGCCTAGAGCAAGGTAGGATGTCGGTTAATGCTTATGAGGCTAAGTTCCGTGCACTATCCAGATATGCCACTCAATTATGTTTCAGTCCCCAAGAGCGAATTCGCCGGTTTGTGAAGGGGTTGAGGTCAGAATTGCGGATTTCGGCCTTACAGATAGCGGCAACGGCAAAATCCTTCCAAGAGGTGGTAGACTTTGTGATAGAAGTGGAAGGAGTGAAGCCAGACGACTTCACCACAACATCGACATCAAAAAGGCTTCGAAAGGGAGGTGAGTTTAATGGTTCTTACACTAGAGGAAAGGGTTCGGGAAGTTACTCAGTCCGACCAATTCAGTCTTCACTACAGACTTTAGTTGGGGGACCACCTCAGACCGGTCAACACTTCTTCGAGGGGCATATGATCGACTCCAAAGAATGTTATGGATGTGGGGAGATTGGACATATTAGGAGAAATTGTCCCAGACCAAGTTATAGACCCCCAATAGCTAGAGGTAGAAGTGGTCATGGTAGAGGCCGTTATTCTGGAGGACGTGGTGGTCGAGGTAATGGTGGTCACCAGAACGGCAGAGGTAATGGGCAAACTGGGGCCACTACATCACAACATGGTAGGGGCAACAGACAGACGAACGATAGGGCCCATTGCTACGCTTTCCCTGGGCGGTCTGAAGCGGAGGCATCTGATGCTGTCATCACAGGTAATCTTTTGGTTTGTGATTGCATGGCTTCTGTATTGTTTGATCCTGGATCCACATTTTCTTTTGTATCTTCCTCATTTGCTAATGGTCTAAATTTACATTGTGAATTACTTGATATGCCTATTCGTGTTTCTACTCCGGTGGGTGAGTCTGTGGTAGTTGAAAAGGTGTATAGGTCTTGTTTGGTGAACTTTGTGGGGAGCAACACCTATGTAGATTTGGTTATCTTAGAAATGGACGATTTTGATGTGATTCTGGGTATGACTTGGCTTTCTCCGCAATTTGCAATCTTGGATTGTAATGCTAAAACGGTGACGTTAGCCAAGCCTGGGACAGACCCGTTAGTGTGGGAGGGTGACTACACTTCCAATCCGGTCCGCATCGTCTCCTTTCTTCGTGCTAAGAAAATGATTAGTAAAGGGTGTTTAGCTTTCTTGGCACATCTCAAGGATGACACTACCCAAGTACCTTCGATTGAGTCGGTTTCAGTAGTTCGTGAGTTTTTGGATGTGTTCCCTGCAGATCTTCCTGGTATGCCACTGGATAGGGATATTGACTTCTGTATTGATCTTGAACCCGGTACTTGTCCCATCTCTATACCCCCTTATAGAATGGCTCCCGCGGAGTTAAGAGAGTTAAAGTCACAACTTCAAGAATTATTGAACAAAGGCTTCATTACACCAAGTGCATCCCCTTGGGGTGCTCCGGTTTTGTTTGTAAAGAAGAAGGATGGGAGCTTTCGAATGTGTATAGACTACAAACAACTAAACAAGGTAACCTTAAAGAACAAGTATCCTCTTCCCCGCATTGATGATTTGTTCGATCAGTTACAAGGTGCTTGTGTCTTCTTTAAGATTGACTTGAGATCCGGTTATCATCAATTGAAAATACGGGCAACGGATGTGCCAAAGACCGCTTTTCAAACGAGGTATGGGCATTACGAATTTGTAGTGATGTCTTTTGGTCTTACGAATGCCCCTGCTGCGTTCATGAGCTTGATGAACGGGATTTTTAAGCCATATTTGGACCTCTTCGTGATCGTATTTATTGATGATATATTGGTATACTCAAAGAGCAAGAAGGAACATGAAGAGCATTTGAGAATGGTATTGGAAATGTTGAGGGAGAAAAAGCTTTATGCCAAGTTCTCTAAGTGTGAGTTTTGGCTAGATGCAGTGTCCTTCTTGGGACACGTGGTTTCTAAGGATGGAGTGATGGTGGATCCTTCTAAGATTGAGACAGTGAAGAATTGGGTAAGACCTACTAATGTGTCAGAAATAAGGAGCTTTGTTGGGTTAGCTAGCTACAACCGCCGATTTGTCAAGGGATCCTCTTCTATTGCTTCCCAATTGACGAACTTGACTAAGCAGAATGTTCCATTTATATGGTCGGACGAATGTGAGGAAAGCTTTCAGAAGCTCAAAACTTTGTTGACTACCGCACCTATCCTTACCTTGCCAGTAGAGGGTAAGAACTTCATTGTTTATTGTGATGCATCCTATTCGGGTTTGGGTGCAGTACTAATGCAAGAGAAGAGTGTGATTGCTTATGCTTCGAGGCAATTAAAAGTGCATGAACGTAACTATCCAACCCACGATTTGGAATTGGCTGCAGTAGTGTTTGCATTAAAGCAATGGAGACACTATTTATATGGGGTTAAGTGTGAGGTCTACACGGATCATCGTAGCCTTCAGTATGTCTTTACTCAGAAAGATTTGAACTTGAGACAGAGAAGATGGATGGAACTACTGAAGGACTACGACGTCACCATTTTGTATCATCCGGGGAAGGCGAATGTTGTGGCGGATACTTTAAGTAGAAAAGCGGGAAGCATGGGAAGTCTAGCTCACTTGCAAGTTTCTAGACGTCCATTGGCTAGAGAGGTTCAGACTCTGGTTAACGGCTTGATGAGGCTAGAAGTAAATGAGAAGGGAGGATTGTTGGCTAGTGTGGAGTCAAGATCTTCTTTTCTTGACAAAATTAAGGGAAAACAGTTTGATGATGAGAAACTAAGGCGAATCCAAGATAAGGTATTGCGAGGAGAGGCTAAGGGAGCACAAATTGATGAGGAAGGTGTTTTGAGGATCAAGGGAAGGGTATGTGTACCCCGTGTCGATGATTTGATCAACACTATTCTGACAGAGGCTCATAGTTCAAGGTATTCTATACATCTGGGTGAAACCAAGATGTATCGTGACCTAAAGCAACACTTTTGGTGGAGTAGAATGAAGCGTGATATTGTTGACTTTATTGCCAAGTGTCCAAACTGTCAACAAGTAAAGTATGAACACCAAAGGCCCGGAGGAACACTTCAGAGAATGCCCATTCCGGAATGGAAGTGGGAAAGAATTGCAATGGACTTTGTGGTTGGTCTTCCAAGGACAATGGGTAAGTATGACTCCATTTGGGTGATTGTTGATAGGTTAACTAAATCTGCTCATTTCATTCCGGTAAAGGTGACTTACAATGCAGAGAAGTTAGCCAAGATCTATATCTCATAAATCGTTCGATTACATGGGGTTCCACTATCCATCATATCAGATAGAGGTACGCAGTTTACTTCTAAGTTTTGGAAAACATTGCATGCGGAGTTGGATACTAGGTTGGACCTTAGTACTGCGTTCCATCCTCAGACCGATGGTCAGTCTGAAAGGACGATTCAAGTGTTGGAGGATATGCTTCGTGCATGTGTGATAGAGTTTGGTGGCCATTGGGATAGCTTCCTACCCTTAGCGGAGTTTTCATACAATAATAGCTATCACTCAAGTATTGATATGGCCCCATTTGAAGCATTGTATGGGAGGAGACGTAGGTCTCCCATTGGTTGGTTTGATGCATTCGAGGTTAGACCTTGGGGTACTGACCTTTTGAGGGATTCGATAGAGAAAGTGAAGTCTATTCAAGAAAAGCTTCTAGCGGCGCAAAGTAGACAAAAAGAATATGCAGATCGAAAGGTTAGAGACTTAGAGTTCATGGAAGGTGAACAAGTCTTGTTGAAGGTTTCGCCAATGAAAGGGGTGATGCGATTTGGTAAGCGAGGTAAACTTAGCCCAAGGTATATTGGTCCCTTTGAAGTACTTAAGCGAGTAGGGGAGGTGGCTTATGAGTTAGCCTTGCCTCCAGGGCTGTCCGGAGTGCATCCGGTATTCCATGTGTCTATGTTGAAAAGATATCATGGGGATGGAAACTACATTATCCGTTGGGATTCAGTTTTGCTTGATGAGAACTTGTCTTATGAGGAGGAGCCTGTTGCTATTTTAGATAGAGAAGTTCGCAAGTTGAGGTCAAGAGAGATTGCATCCATCAAGGTGCAATGGAAGAATCGACCGGTTGAAGAAGCCACTTGGGAGAAGGAGGCGGATATGCGAGAAAAATACCCACATCTGTTTACAGATTCAGGTACTCTTTTTAGCCCTTGTTTTCCTTCTTTTGATCGTTCGGGGACGAACGATGGGTAAATTGGTATCTAATGTAACGACCCGTTTAGTCGTTTTGAGTAACAGACTTCAATTCTGGAAAAACTGGCAGAAGCGACGGACCCCACGACGGAACGTCATGGGCACGACGGACCGTTGCAGGGTCTCGTTTCAAAACACTTAGAAAATTTGAAATTGGGTACTGAAAATCGACTCTCTGAACTTCGTGACGGAATGGCAGGACGGACCGTTACTGGCGTGACGGACCGTCACGGAGACTTCAGTGAAAATCCATTCTCTGAACTTTGCGACGACATGCAGGACGGACCGTCGCAGGCACGACGGCCCGTCACAGGTTGCGCAAATCCCAGGCAGAGTCGGATTTCTGGTGAAGTTTTAAGGGACGTTTTTGGACTATTCTTTCCTTAATTATAGATTTCGTGGGTTTATATTAATAACTAAAATTCTTGAGGGGTTAAAAGAGGTAACCCTAAGTTAATTAGCGGGGTATTATTGCCATCTTTTATTCTTAATTATATACTAATTAGGGTAAAAGAAAGAGGGTTTGAATAAAGAAAATAGAAAGAACAGGAGAGAGAGAGAGAGAATCGAACGAGAAGGGAGAAACAAAGCTTTGGGAAAATTCTTGCTTGATTCAATTCTTCGGTGGAGGTAGGTTATGGTTTCTCTTACGATATTCGTAGTAAACTCTTAATAGAGAATGATATGTATTGATAATATTGTAAACCCTGCTATATGCTTAATTGTATGCTTGCATGAATATGATTATGTGATTGTGATAAGATAAGCATGATGAAAATATTGAATCCCAAATCTTGAAAAGAAACTTTAATATACATTATTAATGATGATGCCTTGGTATAGAAGAAGGCTTGATGAATTAAAGTAATGGGATTGATGATGCCTTGGTATAGAAGAAGGCTTGATGAATTAAAGTAATGGGATTGAGGATGTCTTGGTATAGAGAAGGCTTGATGATTTACAGAATGATATTAGTGGATCGGGTGTCACGATCCGACACGTAGAATTAGGGGATCGGGTGTCACGAACCGACACGTAGAATTAGGAGATCGGGTGTCACGAACTGACACGTAGATTTAGGGGATCGGGTGTCACGAACCGACACGTAGAATTAGGGGATCGGGTGTCACGAACCGACACGTAGAATTAGGGGATCAGGTGTCACGAACCGACACGTAGAATTAGGGGATCGGGGTGTCACGAACCGACACAAGAGGAATAATGAATATGAGGGAGCGGAGTGTCACGTACCGACACAAGAGAAATAAAGATAATGAATCTTGAAAGATGTTAATATACTCAATTTAATGAACATGATTCCCAAATGAGTATGGTATTGGGGCTTGAGTCCTCATGTGTGAACTTGACGGTAATTGTTAATGATATAGTGCTTGTTGTTGCTACATGTTGAGTATCATAGTTGAGTTTATGATATTACTTGGTATATACTGTTTTCTATTTTGAGTTGGCCGATGATATCTATTCAGTACCCGTGTTTTGTACTAACCCCTACTTTTATGTTTTTCTTCTTGTTATTTGTGGAGTGCAGCAAACGTGCCGTCGTCCTCAACTCAACAGTAATTCTAGCCAGTCTTTGTCACACCGGATCTTCAGGGTGAGCTAACGCTTCTAGCTTGGACTGGATCTTCTCCTTCATGCCTTGATGCCTTGAACTCCCGGCATGGACTAGCTTCTTATGTATTTTTAGCTTCTTAGAAACTCTTAGAATTAGTAGTTTAAAGTAGATGTTCTTGTGATGATGACTTCCAGATTTTGGGGAATAATAGATGTTGAATAATAATAGTTATTGATTTTATTAATTAGTTTAAGTCTTCCGCATTACTTTATGTTGATATTACCTTGAAATGTTAAGGTTTAGATTGGTTGGTTCGCTCACATAGGAGGGTAAGTGTGGGTGCCAGTCGCGGTCCGCATTTGGGTCGTGACAAATACCTTCCATTTGGTGGTATTAGTTCTAGTACAATAAAACTTATCTAGGTAAAGATAAAAATACTCCTTCAAATCCTTTTCTTTATTTTGTTTATTTTGTTTATTTTATATTTTATATTTTATATTTATACTAATAAATTTATTTAAATAAATTGAGGCTTACAAACTTTATTATTTAGATATAATTTTTTATTTCTAAAATATGAGTCATTTATTCTTTTTATCATTAATATAAGATATTATAATCCGACTTATATGCTAATGTTTGATGTATGAATTTAAAATAATTCATAAATCAAATATTGTCTCTTAACGGAAGTACATTGAACATAAAACAAGTAGTCTAATATATATATATATATATATATATATATAATTTCATAATAAAGAGTTTTTTTTATAAAATTTATTGATAAAAAATAAAGTTCAATAAATTTTCTCTATAAATTATTATAGTTGTGTGACCTTTTGAGATATTAACTCCAATTTATTAAGATAACAATTATTTACTCTCTAATAATATAAGTGAGAAAATAGTAAACATCACAATAAAATTTATATTCTCCTATCTAGATAAAAATCCTACGTCAAATATCTACCTTGACCAAATTATATGAAATAAAAAATCTCATAATAACTCAAGCGCATAATTGAAAAGAATATTTTTTTATAGCATTTTCACGCAAAAATAGGTAAAAAATAATGAACCAAATACTTGATAAAAATAATCTCTATATTATTAATCCATGCATTACTAATTCCTACATTATTAATCTTTATACCGAATAACCCCTTGTTGTTAAAGCGGCGTCAATAAGACATCAATCGCACACTCTCATATGTCTTTCAAGTTATTGTACCAAATAGCCAAAGAGGTGACTTATGTATGGTTAGAAGGGGAACTAACTACAATTATTGAAAGACAAATTTTTATAAATAGCAAAGAAATTAAATTTAGTTACGCTTTATAATTATAACTTGCTTAATTACACTTTAAAGTTATAGTTTCGTTTGCTATAGGTATTTCTGTTTGTATATTTCGCTATCCAATATGCAAACAAGATAAAATATATACAATTTCTGTATTTATACATTGAGGGTTTTTTCAGAATTTCGTTTATATATTTAGCTTGTCATACGAATTTTTCAGAACTCCATTTGTTTATTTTATTGCCATTATACAAATAGGATAATTTACTATGAATTTTTTTATGACTTACACATATCAAAGGTATCAACGAATCACATACAAATAGAAAGGGTAAACATATACAAAATTTAAATTTATACAATC
Source organism: Solanum lycopersicum (assembly GCF_036512215.1). Taxonomy (NCBI): domain Eukaryota; kingdom Viridiplantae; phylum Streptophyta; class Magnoliopsida; order Solanales; family Solanaceae; genus Solanum; species Solanum lycopersicum. Next base: position 47,321,099 of record NC_090807.1, read on the forward strand.
AAGAATTGAATTATACAAAAAGAACCGAATAGCAAAATTTAAGAACCTGTACTCTTGAATCATATACATACTACAAAACTATAGCTAAGAAGCGTAATATATTTTAGGGAAAATTGCATATAATAGTAAATATTAATTCAAATTAAATGCTATAAACATGGTTTGATTTAACTGTATGTAGTCCATGGCAAACTGTTGCTATTTCGCTCTCTCCTTGATGGAATTTCGCTCGACACTCTCGTTCTCGCCGTCAGCCTCGCTCGTCTCTCTTGTTTTTTTATACAAATACAAATGTATAAAATGCGTTTGTGTTTATATAAAACGAGAGAAAATTGTATATATATATATATTTTCGTTCTCCCCTCTCCCCTCTCTCCTCTCCCCTCTCCCCTCTCCCCTCTCCCCTCTCCCAGACGTCGCTCGTCATTCTCCCATATATCGCTCGCTTCTCACTCGCCTCTGTCAATTTATACAAACACAAATGTATACATTGCGTTTATGTTTGTATAAAGCGAGAGAAAATTGTATATGCAAATGCATATATTTTTCCTCCTATATGATTATACAAATACGATCTTCCCCTACCTAGTTTTCTTATGTTCTCTCTTTCTCTCTTTATACAATACAAGTTATACATTTGATTCTTTTGTATATGTATATCGAAATAGATTATACAATTGATTCTGTTGTATATATGTATAGCAAAATAGCCATAACAAACATAAAGTTTGCTATCGGCCGCAATTATAAAAACTATAGCCATATCAAACATTAAATTTGCATAATTGCGCTTCATAGAAAAATGTATGTTTATTATGGAGATTTTGATTTGTATAATTTGCTAGATACATCTAATTTTATACAGATTGTTCAGTTTTGTATAAATTCATTTATACATTGTAATTTGTATAATAAGGTTTCTGTTTTTATAATTATAAGTGTATAGGACGAAAATATATGTATTTTCATATACACTTTTCTCTTGCTTTATATAAACACAAACGTGTTTTATACATTTGTATACCGAATGACCAATTGTATGCCGAAAATGACGCAAAAAAGTGAGATGTTCGTTGCAAATTACGAATAGGGATAATGCCCAAGTACCCCCTCAACCTATGCCCGAAATCTCAGAGACACGCTTATACTATACTAAGGTCCTATTACCCCCCTGAGCTTATTTTATTAATAATATTTTACCCCTTTTCGAACTACGTGGCACTATCATGTGGGCCCAACGATGGTTGACTTTTTTTTTAAAACTAGTGCTACGTAGGATAAAAAGGGGTAGAAAATTACTTATAAAATAAGTTCACGGGGGTAATAGGACCTTAGTATAGTATAAGTGTGTCTCTGGGATTTCGGGCATAGGTTGAGGGGGTACTTGTGCATTATCCCTTACGAATAAAATAAACTATGACTATAACATTTAATTTAAATTGATAGTTTGTTATTTCATATAATTTTTCCTATTTTAAATGCTTACCATTTCGAGTAATTTTTCTATTATTGAATCCTTAATGGGCCCACCCATTATGGCTCGTTGGATTAGCCTACACTCACTACTTCACTAAACCGGCCTAACACAAAAGTGCACAACCCAATATCAATTATCACACTTATAATTGGACTTATGCTATGGACTACCATACAATCCGAAATAAATAAAATGTACAAAAATAAAAATTATCTTTGGAAAAATTATAGAAATCTCAGCTTTTAGTATATTTATTATCAATATCCCATATAAGATTTACAAATCTCTAAAATTCTTTATTTTCTCAAATCATATTAGTGTATTTCGCGCATTAGATTAGTGTATCTCGCGCATCATATTAGTATATCATGTATAAAATGTACATTAGATTACTGTATCATGCATAAAATATAATGTATCTTACTTAACGATTAATGTATCTCGTGCATTAAATTAATGTATTGACAGTTATATTATTGTATATTATTGTATTCGTTTAGAGATTTCTGTAATTATACATTTTTAAGGAATAAATTGTAATTTTACCTTAAAAGTATGTGATTTCTGTAGTCTGTCTTATCTTATTAGCTTAATTGAAAATATATTATGATCATGGAAGATCTCATGTTCCAATGAAAATGTTGAAGTTTGTTTTGTTTATGGACTATTTTCTTCGCCAAAAATGTTGAAGTTTGTTTTGTTTTCGACCATTACTTTTTCTAATGTAGCCCAAGTGGAACAATGTTAGCAAATTGTCATTTCTTGGGTAGATTACAGAAATCACATACTTTTAAGGTAAAATTATAATCTATCACTTAAAAGTTTATAATTACAAAATTTCCTCAAAATGATATAATAATATAAGCACTGATACATTAATTTGATACGCGAGATACAATAATTGTTAATTAAGATACATTATATTTTATACATGATATAGTAATCTGATGTACATTTTATACATGATACACTAATCTGATGCATGAGAATCAAATGCGCGAGACACACTAATCTGGTGCACGAAAGTGAGAGATTCTTGAGATTTGTAAAACTTATAGGGAATAATGGTAATAAGTAAACAAAAAGGTGATATTTCTGTATTCAAAAATGGTTACAATCATCTATATTGATATTCTATCAGTAATGTATCATGAATTCAAATTAATAATTAAAATGAAGATTGAACATAAAAAATACAGAAATATATCAGAACTCATCACCTTAGGTAGATTAGGACAGAAAATTGAAGATGACATGTTTCTACCCCTTTTTAGGGGATTTTCAACCTTCGGTTTTGAAGAAAAATGCACATTCTTCCTGTCCTTCTCAATACTCACATTGGCAATTTACAGGGGATCAATGCAATTTCATCGATCTATTCTCAACTCAACTTGCGTCTTCATAGTCATAAACATGATTTGTGTTAGATGCCATTATCTGGGTAATACCTATACTGAAAAAGAGAACATCATCATAATGAATCGGAATTTTGAATCAAGAAAAAACCCTGTTAACTATGAACAAAAGTAATGAAACTGAAATAATACCTAGAAGGAATGAAAAATCGTTTGACTGGAGAGAGAAATATCCTAAAATTCAAATTGAAAATTAAACTGATAAGATTATGAGAGAGAAAATATAACGTAATTTGAGGAGTGAAAAGTGGAGGAGATAGAGGTGAGTTAGGAGATGTAAAATTATGTATCAAAGATATGGATTTCAAAGAGTAAAAAAAAGGACTAATGAAATATTTTTTTAAAAAAAGTAGAGAAAAATGGAGAATAAGGTAAGTTAGGTTGTGTATTAAAGTAATTTTACATAAAAATCTAATTTTCAGTAAGGTTTCGATGAAATTACTTATGTATCAATACTAACATATTACATATATATGATACAAAATTATTTAATTTAGTCGTTCTCAAACTTTTCATTTAACTGATACAAAGAAAATCAATTGTTCATTTCAATGTATCAATGTGTAAATATTATTGTAACGACTTGATTATGTATTACTCTCAACTAAAGACATACATTATGTTGTAAATTCTTTATTCAAGTATCAATCTCGACTTATCATATATAATACAAAAATAAGTTTCTTTTAGGTATAATGTGTAATAGACACAAATGATAATATTATGCATCTGACACAAATATAATAACCGTTGTAAGTTCAATTGTTTAGTGTTCAGATTGTATCATGTTTTTAATTTTTGTGTATCAATAATTGTTGTTCATTTGTCTCAATATAGTCTGTGAAATACAAGATAAAATAAATTCCTACACACTCTTTGAGGTTTGGTTGAACATACAACATGTGTTTTGCAGATCGAGTTTGTTGTATTTGGATTCGAGCGGTCATTGATGAACATCGTTAATGATTTTGAGATTCTTGCTTGTCGTAGCACTTAGTAGATGATGTTTACAATTTGGTGAATTGTGATGGACAATGTCATTGGATATTGATTGTTGTTGTTTTGAAAAAGAGGCTAATACGTGTCTACCACCCAACATCTAAATTAAGGAGAAAAAATTATTTGAACGACATTAAAAATTTATATTTAATGTTGCCTACTTATCTTTAGGACAATGAATTTTTTGAGAATTCGGAGCTAACTGACTGATGCTTATAAGGACAAGAAAATTGGAAGTCTTTTGAGACCAAAGAACCCTTTACTGGTTGAACATGTACAAGACATTATTCACCAAGGAAACGACACACTGCATGTTTTATAAACTTTTTGTAAAGACCCATTTGGTCGTTTTGAGTACTAGAGATTTTTATTTGATAAAATAGTTTTTTCAATAGATTTTTAAATGAATATTTTTGACTATTCATAACTATAAGTATAAAATTAATGGGGTAGTTTTAATAAGTTATTTAGTTGCTGATTAAAGAATATAACATTAAAATTAGTAGGATTTAATATTTATTATTCCATAATTTATATCAATATAAATAAATAAATAAATAAAAATAATTAATTTTTTGTTAAAGAAAGAAGGGTTGTCATTATTTGTTATAAAAAAAAAGTAGACGGCATGCGCCTCTTCTTCTTATTCTTAGAACCGCCGCCAGTTTGATAGCACGGTTACATGTAAAGCTCAATCCAATTTCAGATTTATGTTATAAATATTAATAGTTGGTTGTTTTTGTTAGTCTTAATGTATTAAAATGGTTTAAAACATTATTTAATTTTATTGATGTTAATGTATTAAAAATGGTTGACACGTTATTTAGTGAGTCACGTGAGTTGGTGTTCTTGGTAATACCTTAGGACATCTTAATGACCAATAAATTGTTTAATGAACTAATGCATTATATACGTATAGTATATAGAATGAATAGAGTCGCATGAAAGTGAGGGTCTTGGATACTACACATAATTTTAGTATCTCCTAATAAATAAAGTTTTGAAATATAGAAATAGGTAATTAAATATTAGGTGCATCAAATAATTTAAGTACCATTGAGATTATGTCAATTGAAAGAACTAATACTTAACCCTGGCTTTAAATTTAATAAATGAGAAACTCAGAATATTAATTAATCTCACGATTAGGAACTTGAATATAAATTTGTGCTTGATGACTTGTGGGATCTAAGCTAGAAATATAGCAATCTAAATGTCTATGGACTCGTATTTACAAATATGGTATATTTGATAGATCGGAATGACTTAGAAACTTTGAGAAAAGGAAAAGTATTGGAGAAGTATCTCGCTTGGCTTTGTTTCTTCGGTGGAGGTAGATTATGGTTTATGCTATTTCATAGTAAACTCTTAATAGTGATAGATATGCATTGGATGATATTGTGAAGTTTTCTATGTACTTGATTGTGTGATTGTGTGGCTTGGTCGTGTGTTTTGTGATTGGTCTAAAATTCCGAGGCCGTGGAATGTATAATCTTAAACCATCTATATTTGAGGTAATGCCTTGAATAAAGAGGGCTCGATGAAATATTATTAACGAATGAAAAAGTGGTGGCATTACATGATAAATTAATGATATTATTGGATCGGAGTGTCACGTTGCGACACTGTATTCTTGGATCGGAGTGTCATGTTCCGACACGATATTTTTAGATCGGAATGTCACGTTCCGACACGGTATTCTTGGATTGGAGTGTCACGTTCCGACACGGTATTCTTGGATCGGAGTGTCACGTTCCGACACGATAATATTAAAGGAAAAATATGTTGAATTAATGGAAGATACTCAATCTCAAAGAACTTAACTCCCAAAATAGTTTGGTTTGGAGGCATGAGTCCTCATGTTTGATCTTGATACAGTTGACTTAATACGTGCTTACTTTATTGTTATTAAAACTTGTTCATGTTGCTTGTTTCTTATCACATGTTAAGTGCTACAGTTGAGTTCATACTATTATTCTTTGTATATTAGTTACTATTTTGGGTTGACCGATGATACTTACTCAGTACATGTTGCCTCGTTCTGAGCGCTACTTGTTTTATTCTTTGTTTCCTTTTATGAAATGTAGCGAGTGTACATATGACTTCTGATTTTCCTCAACTCTAGTCAGCCTCCCGCATATCAAGTTCCAGGGTGAGCTATCCATTCAAGTTGGGTTCTCTCGGTCATGACATGATGTTCTATACTTTCGAACACATACAATTTTATTGTTTTATTTTGGTGTATTTGATATTCTTAGACTTAGTATTGGAAATTAGATGTCCTTGATGTGATGGCTTTCAGATTTTGGGAAATGATATTTAGTAAGATTTGAGTTCCCGCGTTATGCTTGTATTTTGTAAGTTAGGTTAAATTGGTTGGTCCGCCCATTTAAGAGGTCAAGTGTGGGTGCCACTCAGGACTCGTTTTGGGTCGTGACACTTTTTTTTGATGTTTATGTTCAATTTATTATGTATAATGTATCTTTTGCATATTGCAAGGACTGTGGTTTGTTTGTGGCCGCGTTTGCTGAATTCCATAGCGAGAAAATTCCAATAATATAATAATTTTGTATTTGGTTATCTCCGATTAATATACACAACATAGTTATGAAAATATGCAGTGAAAAGGCTGAAGCTTGATATGTTAGTGATAATGACAATCCACAGACGTCTAGGGGTCATTTTACATCATCAAATCATGATGCGATAGTTATTTGTGTAGCAATATATACGTAGTGTTTTTTTTTATTATTTTCAAGATACGTTAAGATAAGTGTAGGAGTATTTCTCTAAAAAATTATTTTGTCTGACTTTTGAATATCAATATATTTTGTTTCTTTAATCTCAGAATGTATATTTGTTACAAATTCTAATAATTAAACAATATTATTAAATCATCATCAATCAGAAGTGCACATAAATTTGAGCAAACGTTTTTTTCCTAACAGGAACAATTCAATATATTGTATAAAAAACATTTAAAACATTAAAACATTGAAGTGTAAGTTACAATTATATGAATAACTTGTTGAGTTGAAAATTATAAATTTGAAACATCTATTCTAAATATATATATATATATATATATATATATATATATATATATATATATATATATTAAAATCTTAATATAAATTTTAACTCAAGTGTTATTATCAATATATAAGTTAGATATGATTTAAGGTTCATGACACAATTTTATATAATGTATATGATACAAGAGTAGTTATTATATATGATACACGAAATAATAATGTATATGATACATTATTTATAGTTATTAGAACAAAACATTAGTGAGAAAATTAATGAGTTGTATAAATTATGTATCATATAAGCAGTCGATACATAGCTTTTTCATAATAAATTGGTTATTTATGATTTGATGTATATAATACAATTGAACATAAATATATGTATATCAGATATAACATTTGCATACAAATCATAACAATATCTTGAATTGAACCAATAAAAGTCATAAATAATTGTTACCAAAATAAAATTAAACAGATCATAACATATTCTTAAATAGAATAGTAGAACTCTTAAATATTGAATCAAAAATCAAAATTAACAATAATAAAATTCATTTATGAAAAATATAAAAGCGATAATCGATTATGTTAAAAATTATTCAAGAAAGCATGAATGTTTTATTAAAATAACGGTTTCGCTTTACTTTTGAAAAGAAAGTACAAGTTATTTTGTTGTGACATTCTTGGCCACAACTATTCGTGTTTACTTTTATTTTTTCATCTGCATATTTTTCTTCTTTTTCTTGATCGTCCAACCAATCTTTTGTATCTAGGTGGTGACACACTTTTATCTACAACATTGTTAGGAATTGACCAATCTTCTTTATCTAATATTGAGCCTCATAAACTTTTGCTAATGAATCAAATTTGTAGTTATCAGAGCAACAATGATACATATATATAACATTCTTGTCCTTCAAAACACAATTGTATGTGTGCAAGGAATCTCATCTAGTTGAATTCTGCAACAAGTACTTTCTTTCTTCAGAAGACAAACATTGTATCTTCTTCAAACTTCATAATTCGAGAAAATAAATTCAGATGATAAAACAACCTGCATACATTAAAAAGTAAGCGATAAATTTAGTTCAAAAAAATGCATATCAAAACAACCAGTTTGATGGATCTTTTGTATAAAATGCCATTTTCCAATTTTTGAAATGTCAAGAATAAAAAAGATCTCTTCCAAGAATTTTAATATAGACAACTGACACGCTTCAACGAAATTGTTATAAAATCTCTGCATGTATCATATAATCAACAAAACAAAACAAAAATAAAAGATCCATTACATAACTTCTAAAAAAAATGTATCACACAAATTAAAAATTGAAATGTATCACCATTTACAAATCTTAACATTCAAATACATTAACTCACAATGCAGAACAAAAAAATCGCATACTTTTTTCTATAAGATCGTTTTACTTTGCAATTGAAATTGTATTTTATTTTATATTCGTCATCACAGTGTTGCCTTATCCTTGTACAAGTGACATGTCTTCACATCTCTATTGTTTGAATCAATTATGTAATTTGTAACTTCTCATTCTGAAATATAATTGAATCACAAAGTCTTGATTCAACCATTGCAAGATCTTTTGTATCCCTTGTTGTACCTTCGATACACATAATGTCTCCGCAAGTTCCATCAAAGTTATGTATCTCATCACCAATCTTATCCATTCTTCAATGCATAATTGATACATTGAAAATCCAGACTCATATAACACCCATGTCGTTCTTAATTTTCATCGGAGATGAATTACCTTCCACAATGTATCGAATTTTAATGTTTTTCCTTCCCTCTTCTATCTCTAACTCATTTGATATGGTTGCTTTGAGATTCAAGAATAAAATTGATTGTCCCCCAACAACAATTTCGTCACTTTTGTAAGCTTCATAATTCACTTTGCTCGCCCAAATTCCTGATTGTCTTAATAAAATTGATATGTTCTTCATGAATCTAGTTTTTTTCTTTTTGGAAGAAAATATCAATTTTTGGATATAAATCTTCTTCAATGAAGAACATGTAATTTTGAAATTTCAAATTGGTGAATATGTTCCCTATTAGAGATATGGACTAAATAGGATAAGTTAGGCGTGAATCAAGAAAACTGATATTACAACATTTATTTTTACATTATTTCTTTCTTTTTTACTGCAATAATAATCTATCTAGCTGCCTCACTTTTAGATCTTACACTATGGGATTCCTTTAATTTATACTATTTTCTAGAACAAAACTTCAGACTAGGTGGGTCATGAGACACTTAATTCTTTATAATCTATGAGATATGATCATTTAAGTTGAGATCTCGCATAATTTCATAGAAAAACTTAAAGATTAGGAAAGACGTTGAACTCGTCTTAGTGCTAGAGGTCCCTAATTACCCTAAATCACTTCTCATATACTTCCGACACTTGAAAATAAACCTTAATACAGATAAACAATTAATAATCATCTGGCATGATATATCCTATACACATATGAAGTACGAATCAAATTTTAGCTTAGAAAATTTTATTACTAAATGTTACAAATTATCATCATTGCTGTTAATATTATTGGTTAGTCACATCATTGTATCTTGAAAAGACAATAGGTTCATCCAAGAGATAATTCGGACTTGCAATATTAATAGCCTGATTTGGATACATTTTGATGATACAATTTCTTGATATGAAATTCTAATTCATTCAAGAGGGCCGAGGCGAAGCTAGGTGGTGATTCATGAATTCGAACGAATCCACTAACTTTTCGTAAACCCTATATGTATATTATAAAACTAAATAAATATATGTCTATTAACATGTGAATCCTCAAATAAATTAATCTAGAAATCCTAAACACCAAACATTTGCTCCGCCTCTGCAAGAGGACATCCTTTTTCTGGTGAATGATACAAGTTGGTATTACAGATATACAATATGTTAAGGTGAGACTTGTTTGCACAAAGGTGCATCATGTATGACTTATGGATGACTGATAAGGTAATACTGCTTGAATACATATTGGTGTATATATATTTATCATATGTGGAACTATTCTTTACTATACTGTTCGACTATTAATGTGATGTGCGAGATACATTATCTTATGGGCAAAGGACAAAAATCACATACTTTTAAAGCAAAATTACTATTTATCTTTTAAGGCAAAATTACCATTTGTCCCTTATAATTTTATAATTATAGAAATCACTCAAATTAATACAATAATATATATAAGCGCTGATACATTAATCTGATGCGTGAGATATATTAATCGTTAAGTAAGATACATTACATTTTATACATAATACACTAATTTTGTAACGACCTGTTTAGTCGTTTTGAGCAGTAGAGTATTTCTGGTAATAATTGTCTGAGTCGACGGATCCCACGACGGACCGTCACGAGCACGACTTACCGTCGAGGGTGTCTCGTTCCAAAACACTTAGAATTCTGAAATTTGGGTACTGAGATCGACATTCTGAACTTCGCGACGAAATGGCAGGACGGACCGTCACAAACATGACGGGCCGTCACAGACTCTTCAAGGAATTGAGTCTCTGAACTTTGTGACGGAAGCAGCAGGACAGACCGTCGCGGGCACGACGGGCCGTCACAGTCTTCGTAACCCTGCCTGGGTTGGATTTTTGTTAAATATTTTAAGGGGCGTTTTGGACTATTCCTGCTTATAATTATGAAGTTAGTGGTTTAATGTTAATAATTCAATTACTTGGGGGTTAAAGGGGATAACCTTGAATTAATTAGTGGGTTTACTTTTACCATATTTATAGTTAATTATATGCTAATTAGGGTAAAATAAAAAGGGTTTAAATAAGAAAAAGAGAAAGAACAGAGAGAGGGAGAAACGTACGATCAAGAGAAAGAAGAAAGCAAAGACTGTGAGGGATAACTTTCTTGATCACGAATTCTTCGGTGGAGGTAGGTTATGGTTTATGCTTTTCATAGTAAACTCTTAATAGCGAATGATATGTATTAGGTAGCATTGTAAAGCGTTCTATATGCTTAATTGTATGCTTGCATGATGTGATTATGTTATTGTAATGATATAACATGATGAGGCTGTTGAATCTTAAACCTTGAAACCTCTTTGTTAATGATGATGCCTTGGTATAAAAGAAGGCTTGCTCAAAGAATGAGGTTAGTGGATCGGGTGTCACGTTCCGGCACCAGGATAGTAATAGAGGATCGGGTGTCACGTTCCAACACTAGGATAGTAATAGAGGATCGGGTATCACGTTCTGACACCAGGATAGTATGATGAGGATCGGGTGTCACGTTCCGGCACCAGGATAGTATGATGAGGATCGGAGTGTCACGTTCCGACACTAGGATAGTAGTAGTGGATCGGGTGTCACGTTCCGACACCAGGATACTAAAGAGAATGAATCTTGAAATATGTTAACATACTCAATTTAATGAACCTATTTCCTAAATGAGTATGGTATGGAGGCTTGAGTCCTCATGGGTGTACTTGGCGTTATTTATCAATGATTCTCGTACTAATTGTTGCTACCTGTTGAGTATTGTAGTTGATTTTATGATATTACCTGATATATACTGTTTTCTATTTTGAGTTGGCTGATGATACCTACTCAGTACTTGTGTTTTGTACTGACCCCTACTTTTATGTTTTCTCTTTGTTAATTGTGGAGTGCAGCAAACGTACCGTCGTCTTCAACTCAACCGTAACTCTAGCCAGTCTTCATCACACCAGATTTCAGGATGAGTTAAGGCTTCTAGCTTGGACTGGATCTTCTTCTTCATGTCTTGATGCCTTGAAGTTCTGGCATAGACTAGCTATTATTTATGTTTAGTTTCTTAGATACTCTTAGCTTTAGTAATTTGAGGATAGATGTTCTTGTGATGATGACTTCCAGATTCTGGGGATAATGATAAGTATTGAATTTTAGAAGTTATTAATTGATTTCGTTAATGAGTTTTTAAGTCTTCCGCATTAGTTTCTCTTATTATTGATAAATGTTGGGGTTTAGATTGGTTGGTTCGCTCACATAGGAGGGTAAGTGTGGGTGCCACTCACGATACGTTTTGGGTCGTGACAAATTTGATGCGCAGGATACATTAATCTAACGCGCGAGATACATTCATATGATGCACCAATACATTAATATGATACATAAAAATGAGGGATTTTGAGAAAAGAATTACAGAAATCTCACCTTTTAGTTTACTTAGTACTGTTATCCTCTATAAGTTTCACAAATCTCCAAAATCCCTCATTTCTCGCGCATCTGATTAGTGTATCTCGCGCATTAGATTAGTATATCATGTATAAAATGTACATTAGATTATTGTATCATGTATAAAATATAATGTATCTTACTTAACAATTGATGTATCTCGCGAATCAGATTGATATGTCATCACGTATATTATTGTATCCATTTGAGGTTTTCTGTAATTATAAACTTTTAAGGGGTAGTAAATTTTGCATCAAAAGTATGTAATTTCTGCAATATACCCTTAATTAAAACCTATATCGAGTTAATTTTCACGCCTTGGTCGACCCCAATAACCCAAAGCTCTCTTCGATCCTACTAAGTTTTGGTAAGTAAGCTTCATAATTTTACAACATAAATACTAGAATTTCTACAAGATTCTAACATCAAATCCTCTTCCTATCTGTACTAAACTCAATTCTTCAATTCTAGGGTTCAAGAATTGATTTTGAACAAGTCCATAAAGAATTCTTACTTCCAAATCAAGGTAAGCATAATTTTCACGATTCCTAATGATTCTAATATATGATTTTGTATTCTAAGTAAGATTTCTATGCTTTAAACATAGGATTTCAAGAAATGAATTCAAAAATTTTAAGAAAGGATTTCTTGATTGTTCTTCATCAAGTTTGTGTTATTCGTCAAAATTTATGGAGAATTTAAGGTTTGTAAGGCCATTAGAATACGAAACTTATATTCCTCATGCCTTACATCAACATTTTCAATTAGTAAGATCAAAGATAGAGTTTTTCACCTTAAAGCTTGAACTCTAGCCATTCTATCAAGATTTTTCATATAAGATATCCGAGATTTCATCAATGGATATCTTTTCAGCCATTGAGGCCCAAAGTAAACCTAGTTTTCAGTACATTGTTTCTATAAAAGTTAGAATTTTATGAAAACACGATTCATATAGTATTTTGCATTCCTCTTTATGAATAGTTTGATAATGTGTTTGCAAACTATAGTTCAGTATTTTTACACAATATATTTATGAATCCTCAGGGCTACGTATGTATGTGGAATTACTATTAAATAAATACATATTTATAGACAAAATAAAATAGATCGATTTAATCTATGTAGTTCACCAATCACAAATCAATACACGTGCACAAAACATAGCACAAAGACTTGACAAATTATTTCTTTAACGTGCTTATCAATGAAAGTGTATCAAATAAAAGACAAAAGTGCTAAACAAATAAATATTAGAAATCTAGTGGTAGAACCGTGCCCACACACAATACCTATAACACGGATTGTATTTAAGAAAATTTATGTATTGAACTTTTTCATTTTTACAAAATCGACTGAATTCATTGATTATATTTTCACTTACCAATTAATGAATGAACTATTTCTACTTCTTATGAAGCACTTGTGTTATTCTTTTTGTAAGTCGTCACTTGTAATTATGAACAACTGTAAGAAAAAAATTGTGTTTAGCTATGAATTTTTTTCGTAGCAAATAGTTGAATTACTCGCTACAAATTTTAAGTCGTCGCTATTTAACACCTTACGTAATTTATGACAATATTTTTGTTGTCACTAAATCATAGATTGATTAGAGACAATAAAATATTTGTCACCAACTATTTATATTATAAGTGACGAAATAAATGTCATAGTTAAATATAAATTTTCATAACTAAAATTTTTAATATTTAGCTACGAAATCTAATTTGTCGATATTGTAACAACATATATTTTTAGATGAAATTTTTTTGTCTAAAATTTAATAAATTATAAATATTTTCTCATTAACTAAATACATTATTACTGACAAAATAATGTGTCACTGATAACTTTAAATTTGTAAAGAACACTACTTAACAAATGACACCAATTAATTTTATGGTGGAGAACTTTAGTGAATAAAACTTTGCTAAGGATTTTTATGTTTCATCACTAAAAGTATGCGTTTCATATAATTAAGCACGAAAAATAAATTTTGTTTCTAAAAGCGAATAATTAGTGAAAAATTTGATGTCGTAGTTTGTCATGAATTATATACACTATTAGTGACAAAATAATGCATCACCGATAATTTTAAATTCGCGACGAACGCTACTTAACAAAGTGTCACCAAATAATTTTTTGGTGGAAAACTTTAGTGGACGCAACTTCGCTACGAATTCTTCTATTTCGTCACTAAAGTATGTATCTCATATATTTAATCACGAAAGTAATTTTTTTCACTAAAAGTGAATATTTAGTGACGAATTTGATATCGTAGCTAATATTTTTGTAGCTATATATCCTATTTGCTGTAGTGGCTGATCTGGTATCCATCCTTCCCTTAGAGGATTTAGGAGTTGATGAAAATCTTTCCTATGAAGATGTTCTGGTTGAGATTTCAGACCGACAAGTTACGAAGTTAAGAAACAAATAGGTAGTTTCAGTTAAGTTCTTATGGAGGTATCACTTAGTTGAGGGTGCCACTTGGGAGACCGAGGTCGATATGAAGTCTCGCTATGCTCATCTTTTTCCTTCTACTCTTATCCCTACTTGAGGTAATTAGTTCTTGAGTTGGTCTTTTAGTTCATGTTTAGCATGTATTGAGTTTTAATGATTTATGTATTCCTCATGTGGAGCAACACTTTAATACAATGGTTGGATGTTTAACTTTGTGAGGTAAATTAATGAACATGTGTGCTATACTTCTTATGATATGGCAAGATGGCTCTTTATTGTTTTATTGTGTTGAGCTTGTTGCATGGCGAAGGTAGTTCCTCATAAATTGATATCAAATGATAATGTGCATAGTGGGTTGTAGATGTAGTTCCTACCTCATTGTGATTGCATTGATTATGCCTTGAGGTGGAGTGATGTTCCTCTTATGTTTGTACATTGTTAATGTGGCATGTTGTTGGGTTGCTAGTCTTGAGATAGTAACCCCTTGATGTGTTTTAAAGTGTCATTCGAGGACGAATGTTCCTCAGGCATATTTCATGATTCAAATGCTATATCATTGATCAATTCTTGAAGATATGGATTTCACATGGTTTTATGAGAATTCAACTTAGAAACATTAAATTTCTTCATTTCATGCAAAAAAAGAGATAAAACAATCAATTGGATAATCATTGAAAGGAACACATGCCAATTGAATAAAACCCTAACTCAGCTGGGGAATTAAACTTCTAAAAATTGGAGAATCTCGGAACTCTATGAAGGAAATGACTCCATAGGTGAATACAATCATATCTTGATGCCTAAAGCTATTTATCGATAGTGAAATTGGAGGCTTGACTTGAAACCCTAGATGACTTCTTAAAACTTTAGATAGAGAAACATTTGAGATGATGACTTGTTTTTTTTTTTGGAATTTGAAAGAATGAAGTGATTTGGGTGATTTTGGGGGGTAAAAGTCGTTATATTGGGCATATATAGAAGGCAACAAGATGTATTATTGAGTTAAAATAATAATGAAACGACCCAAAAGCCCTAACTTAAAATCTAACAAAACAACTTCAAGTATGCCTAAACGGACCGTCTAAGAATACGACTCGTCTAACGGGTCTTGAAGAAACTGCCTCATAGGGCTTCACTATTTTTGGCATAACTTTTAAATATTAGCTTGGAATTAGGCAAACTAGGTGCTATTCGAAAGATGACTTAATTATATTTAATTTGATAGGTCATGGTTCACATAATTCATTTTGTATTGAAAGATATGATCATTTAAAATTGACCCTAAACTCTAAGTCTGATAAAACCCCTTCATGGGTGACAGCACAATCCATGTAAGCTTCACGGTCTGTTTAGACATCAGTGGTTCTCTACCAGTGACTAGGGGACAACCTCTTCTGATTTGACCCACATATCGACCCCTTTGACGACCCGTCAACATCACCAAAGACCGTCTGGGCGTCCTTCAAGGTGGAACCTTCTTGGGGAAGGTTTTGGAAGACCTCATCTGCACAAACGTTGAAGTCTATGGACATACAAAACTATGATGGAAATGCCATATCATTCAGTTTGTGGAAAATATATATATATATATATATATATATATATATATATATATATATATATATATATATCAAAAGCTACTTAATTTCTTAATCATACAATGAACTTCTAATAAATTCATCCGATTTAGAAAATTATAAATCTTTTGAGATCCAAAAATGCTAAAAATAAGATGATAAACAAGATGAGTAAATCAAAATAAAAAGGATTCAAGAAAAAGGAGAAGAAAACAACACACAATCACACACGTATGATACAACCCAAGGAAAAGTTAAAACAGAGAAATAATCACACATACATGATAAAACTAAAATTTGAACTTCGAAAGAAGCTTGTTACGTGAATTGTATTTACACTTTCTCTGTGTTTTATACTTTTAAATTATGGTGGGAAATTGCAACAACGGAAAACAGTAAATTTTTAAATTTTCCATAGTTAAAGAAACAAAATAAAGAAAACACCAAGAAAATTAAGAAGAGAGACAAACTAAGAACGACAAAACACAATTTTAATGGTAGTTTCTCTACAATTTCAAGAGCTTCATTAGACAACTTTATAACTAATAGTCTAAATTGTGAAATTGAGAAGGTGAGAATGATTTAAGTAATTGGGAAGACAATTTACTAATATCACATGATTTAAAAAAGAATCAGTTTGTCCCCTGAAACAATAAAAACACCCTATAGAATCTGGGATATGGGAGGTTTAGGTCAATATATGGTAAAAGGTAAGGTATTTTTTAGAGATATAAAAGGATGTATACTTATATCCAAGACATTAAGAGAATGATTTGTGTTCTAAAACTGACCTATTTTTGAATGTTGAGCTGATGAATTTTCATATATCTCGTTATAGCGGATGACATCTCTCCATAGTAGTTATCAGACCTCTATATCAGGGTAAGTTGTCACTATAGCATCGTTGTTACAATGAGTTTGACGTCTCTATAGTAAGGGAACAGATATTTAACACTAAAACTACCCAAAATTTCTATTTATTGTATTTGTGTTCTTGAGACACAAATTAGTGTGATTTTGGGTAGCTTGCATCACTTTTTCTATAAAAATCACTGGTAAAGCTCACAATTTAACTTCTCGATCTTGATAATTATTTCTTAAGCCTTAAAAGCTAGGTGGTTGATATTGGGTAAATGTTTTGAGCATGATTTCATGCTGGAAAAGACTTTAAATTGGGGAAGGTGATTACATATTTGTACATATTTGTTGAAGTTGGGATTCGGTAGTAATCTGGATAAATTAATAGGCTATTTCTGATGCATTATTTATTCTAGACCAAGAACTAGCCAAGGCCAGGCCCTTCACAAGGGGCTTAATTAGAGGTAAGTGATGGTTGTATGCTCCCAGATTATGTATTTATGAATGTTTGTTGTTTATATTGTCATATTGTCCAATGTGTGGTAAAGCAAGCATATGAAATAAACTTGGTATTGTAATTTGTGAGTTTAAGTGACCTTATTCATTGTACTGTTTGATTATACATGCTTGTTGTGTTATGTGATTATACATTCTTGATGTCCTTGACTCAGATACCAAGCTGGTAAACGATATTGTTGATTGTCATGGATACTACACATGGTATGATCATACACAGTTGGCTCGAATACAACGACTGGTATTATACTAGAGTTGAGTTAATTTTTTTGAGAGGACCATGTATTAGAATGAGGTTCCATGAGAGCACTGATATTTGTAAGATGATTATGTGGGACATGTTTATGCATTGGTTTATTCTTGTAATGTTTGTTCATGTTATGTGATAGATAGTCTAAATTTGGTTGGTAATTATTTTTATTTAGTGTATTGCTTGTGAGTACTATTTGGTAGCTAACTTCTTATACACATACGTTAGATTGGTCGCGTGATCCTACATGTATATGGTTGTTGGGTACTGATATTGCACTTGCTCTTGTATTGTTGAGTGCAACAAATTTTGTAGCGACCGATCCGAGATCATAGTTGAGAGACATCTGATTTCGAGTCTAAGGATGAGCTTTGTCTTTCAGGCTTCCATGCATTTATATATATTTTCTTATCCATTTGTTTGGACATGGGCTATTGACTTTAGTTATGTTTAGCTTTAGGGGCGTATTTCAGTTTGATTGTTGTAGAATTTTTGTATGATGACTTTAGTTCTTAATTGTACTTTTGAGTTGGTTGTTTTTAGAAGATTGAATTGCATTTATGGGTACTCAATTCATTTAAGTCTAAAATATTCTCTTATATTATATAATATACTTGATTTTGCATAAATGGTGTTTGGTTGGTTTCAGGTTTAGCTGATTGTCCCACCAATTTATTTAGTGTTAGTGCCACTCATAGCAGTTGAGGTTGTGATAAGTATTAATAATTTAGACAAAAATTATATAATATTTTATAAATATAAACTAAGGAAATTAATTTTAAAAATATTTATTTAACCAAATAGTTATCAAAATTAGATATAACTTGGTCAAAACTGAATATCAAAAACATAGATTATATAAATCTAATTTTTATTTAATCTCTAAATATAAGGCAAAAACTAATTAATATACTTTTCCAATTTTCAAAGAATAATTGACTAGTTTCATTGAATTTTTAATTTATCCACTTCTTTTATATTTAAAATTTAATGATTGAGTTCACTTGGCAAGTTGGTATACCACTTATATCTTATAAATATGAAAAGTTTTACTTTGATTCAATATAAAAAATAAAAAGATCATTATTGAGATTTGATAAGTAGTGACTTTGTATAAAATATGAAGAAGGAGTCAACCATTGTATTCACTATTTTTTGAATATTCATTTTACTCGGTAAAATTTCTTCTCCTTTTCCCCTCTTCTTATCTTTCTTTTCCCTCTCCGTCTATCTCTCTCATTATCTCTTCTTATATGCTATGTAAATAAACTTTCTTCTTTATACACACACACATACAAATTTTAACATTTGGAATTCGTATTAGATTTTTATATATGTTTACCTATACCATATAATTATTGTCTTTTCAAGTATATTTTCTCCCAATAACAATTTTTTTATCACAGAAGAATGAGTCCGATTTGATTGATTTGGTTAAACCCAAGTATGAGTATTTTTCGATATTTAATAATTATCTAAGGGTATATTTAGATCTATTTAATTACTCAATAGGTTATGCATCAAATTATTACAGAGTATACATAAATAATAATTGGGTAGTTTAAGTTAAACTGAGATATTTTAACTTTATGGCTTCACTGAGGAAATTATCATAACCAAACATAGTATAATCATACAAATATTATGAAATATTTTAAAACTTTTTTTCCGTTAAACATAGGTCCTAACTAAATTCTAGCACTCAAAGCAAAATAGAAGAAATATATATTTCTTCATTTGCTATTCATTCGAAGTTTGCAAAATAAAATATGATCAAGAGATCATATCGACATTAATTGATTGTCCTTCATTATTAAAATACTGATAGTAACTTGAAGAAATTTTATATGTTTTATATATATGTATTGTCATTGACTTTACTTGAACTAATGACATTAACCTTTATTTTTATTTTTCATATAGGTTCACAATTATGTATAGTATTCGGAAGAGCCAAAAGTGTCAAACAACACAAGATTGTGTTCCTTCTTGTCAACTTGGAATTCCGACTTGTACTGAAGGAATTTGTGGATGTATTTAGAGAATAAGAAGGAGTGTTTCTTTTAAGAAAGACAATATTTATTTGGGTAGAATACTTATCTTATTATAATGAAAATTTAGAGGATATTTTATCTTATTCTAATAAAAGCATAGTCTGCCAATTTCATAATTTCACTTCCGCCCTCTAGTTCATACTAGGAGAAATTTATCGTGATATTTATGGGCATATGTGAATTTATGAAATATACAAATTATTTGTGAATATTTTATTTGGCTTTGAATATAGTTATTATCATGCAGAATTATATTAGCATATCAATGGGAGTCAGAAACTTTATATTTCTAGGTTCGCTCTAAATGCGTAGTTCAAATATTAATATATTCATGTGGTGCTCCTTTGCTCTACACCGTAGGTGTAGCCGACAATCAAAATCACTTATGATCAAAAAAACCCTTGGTATAACATATGAAAGCTAATAATAAAATTGGGCTAAACTGATGATGTCACAATCCAAACCACCATGAATACCACCCACATTAATACATCTATGAAGCAGACCAATGCGTAACATCCTAACACATGCGACATCTAACGATTATAGCCAAAATATATAGGCAAAAAGAAAACTAGTTCTAAGTCACAAAATAAATCATAAAATAGTAGAAGTTTAAACTATTACATCTATGGAATTCAAAAGTCGTCATGCTAAACCATCTAACTAAAATGTTTAAGAGTAAAATAACTGTAACGACCTATTTAGTCGTTTTGAGCAGCAAATTTTATTTCTGGAAAAACTAGATGAGACGACGGATCCCACGACGGACCGTCATGGGCATGACGGACCGTCGAGGGGGTCTCGATCCAAAATACTTAGAATTCTGAAAAATGGGTACTGAAATCGACTCTCTGAACTTCGTAATGGAATGGCAGAACGGATCATCGTAGGCACGACGGACCGTCACACATCTTCCACTGGAATTAAGTCTCTGAACTTTGTGACGGAGGCAGCAGGACGGACCGTCGCAGGCACGACGGGCCGTCACAGGCTGCGTAATCCCAGGCTGGGTCGGATTTCTGTAAATATTTTAAGGGGAGTTTTGGACTATTCCTGCTTATAATTATAAAGTTAGTGGTTTAATATTAATAACTCAATTACTTGGGGGTTAAAAGAGATAACCTTGAGTTAATTAGTGGGTTAATTCCTCATCTTTTATACTTAATTATATGATAATTAGGGTAAAAGAAAGAGGGTTTGAATAAGAAAAATAGAAAGAACAAAGAGAGAGAGAGAGGATCGAACGAGAAAGAGGAGAAACGAGAAGAAGAACAAAGCTTTGGGAAATTGCTTGCTTGATCAAAATTCTTCGGTGGAGGTAGGTTATGATTTTTATGCTATTCGTAGTAAACTCTTAATAGCGAATGATATGTATTGGGTAGTGTTGTAAACCCTTCTATATGCTTAATTGTAAGCTTGCATGAATGTGATTATATAATTGTGATAAAATAAGCATGATGAAGCTATTGAATCCTAAATCTTGAAAACCCTAATCTACTTTGTTAATGATGATGCCTTGGTATAAAAGAAGGCTTTATGAACATGTAGTGATATTAGGGGATCGGGTGCCACGTTCCGGTACCAGGATAGTATATGAGGATCGGAGTTTCACGTTCCTACACCAGGATAGTATATGGATGGGGTGTCACGTTTCGGTACCAGGATAGTATATACGGATCGGAGTGTCACGTTCCGACACCAGGATAGTATATGGATCGGGTGCCACGTTCCGGTACCAGGATAGTATATGAGGATTGGAGTGTCACGTTCCGACACCAGGATAGTATATGGATCGGGTGCCACGTTTCGGTACCAGGATATTATATGAGGATCGGAGTGTCACGTACCGACACGAGAGGGATAAAGATAAAGAATATTGAAAGATGTTAATATACTAAATTTAATGAACCTAATTCCCAAATAAGTATGATGGGGAGGCGTGAGTCCCCATTGATGTGCTTGGTGTTGTGACCAAGGGTTATGGTAACTGTAAATGCCGCATGTTGAGTATTGTAGTTGAATTTATGATATTATCTGATATATACTGTTTTCTATTTTGAGTTAGCCGATGATATCTACTCAGTACCTGTGTTTTGTACTGACCCCTACTTGTATGTTTTTCTCTTATTATTTGTGGAGTGCAGCAAACGTACCGTCGTCTTCAACTCAACCGCAACTCTAGCCAGTCTTCATTAAACAGGATTTCAGGGTGAGCTAACGCTTCTAGCTTGGACTGGATCTTCTTCTTCATGTCTTGATGCCTTGAACTTCCGGCATGGACTAGCTTTTTACTTATTTTAGCTTCTTCGATACTCTTAGATTAGTAATTTGAGGATAGTTGTTCTTGTGATGATGACTTCCAGATTTTGGGAATAATAATAAGTGTTTGAGTTTTTAGAAGTTATTAACTGATTTGTTAATGAGTTTTTAAGTGTTCCGCATTATTTTCTATTTATTATTGGTAAATGATTGGGGTTTAGATTGGTTGGTTCTCACATAGGAGGGTAAGTGTGGGTGCCACTCACGATGCGTTTTGGGTCGTGACAAACTTGGTATCAGAGCATTTGGTTCGTTGGTCTCATCACACAAGAACGAGTCTAGTAGAGTCTTAAGGAACGGTAGGGGGACGCCTTTACTTTTCCTTGAGAGGAGATAAGACTTTAGGAAAAAATTCCATTCATTCATTCTTTCTTTCGTGCTATTACTTGGATCCAATTGGTATCTAGGTGATACAAATTGGTATCTGACTATCTTCACTCTATTTCGCAGATGGTTAGAACTAGAGCAACAACCGTGCCAACATCAACATCGGCAAGACAAGATGCATCTGAGCCAGCCACTGAGACTGTAGCTCGAAGAGGAGTAGTGGCAAGAGGCCGTGAAAGAGGTCGTGGGAGGACGTCCTCTTGAGGAAGAGGACGAGCACCTAGCCCATCTGGTACTAGGGCGGTGACTCCTCCACCAACTGAGGAAGTGGTAAGAGAGGGTGAGGAAGGGGAGAATGAACAAGTACAGAATGAGGGATTGCCACCCCAACCTACCCCAGAGATGATCAATCAGGTTCTTGCTTATCTTAGCGGGTTATCTGATCAAGGCCAAGCACCTCCAGTGTTTTCTACACCAGCACCTCAGGCTCCGGAGGTACAACATGCGGCTACTCTGGCTCCCCGCATGGATGCCTCATTGGAAATAGGCACATTTCCTCGTCTGACTACAGGGCCTATAATGACAAATGATCACCATGAACTTTTCAGTAAGTTCTTGAAATTGAAACCTCCAGCCTTCAAGGGTGCTAAATCTGAGGATGCCTACGATTTTCTAGTTGACTGTCATGAGCTACTACACAAGATGTGTATAGTAGAACGGTTTGGTGTTGAGTTTGTGACTTATCAGTTTCAAGGGAACGCCAAAATGTGGTGGCGGTCACATGTTGAGTGTCAACCAACAGAGGCACCACCTATGACTTGGGCATCATTCTCTAGCTTGTTTATGGAGAAGTATATCCCTCGGACTTTGAGGGATAGGAAAAGAGATGAGTTCTTGAGCCTAGATCAAGGTAGGATGTCGGTTACTGCATATGAAGCTAAGTTTCGTGCATTATCCAGGTATGCCACCCAACTTTGTTTCATTCTACAAGTGCGGATTCACCGTTTTGTGAAGGGGTTGAGGTCAGAATTGCAGATTTCAGCCTTACAGGTAGCGGCCACGGCAAAATCCTTTCAAGAAGTGGTAGACTTCGTGATAGAGGTGGAAAGAGTGAAGCCAGATGACTTCACCATGGCTTTGACATCAAAAAGGTTTTGAAAGGGAGGTGAGTTTAATGGTTCTTACTCTAGAGGACAGGGTTCAGGAGGTTACTCAGTCCGACCAATTCAGTCTTCACT
Source organism: Solanum lycopersicum (assembly GCF_036512215.1). NCBI lineage: Eukaryota > Viridiplantae > Streptophyta > Magnoliopsida > Solanales > Solanaceae > Solanum > Solanum lycopersicum. The sequence continues at coordinate 47,344,840 of NC_090807.1, forward strand.
ACAGACTGTAGTTGGGGGTCTACCTCAGACCGGTCAACATTTCTCTGAGGTTGGAGGTTATTCCCAGACTTCATCATTGTCACAGAGACCAATGCTTGAATCCAGAGAATGTTATGGATGTGGGGAGACTTGACACATGAAGAGGTATTGTCCAAAACAGAATTATAGACCTCCCATAGTCAGAGGTAGAGGTGGTCATGGAAGAGGCCATCCTTCTGGAGGACGTGGTGATTGAGGTAATGGTGGTCACCAAAACGGCCGGGGTGACGGGCAAACTAGAGCCACTACAGCACAACATGGTAGGGGCAACGGGCAGACAAACAATAGGGCCCATTGTTACGCTTTTCCAAGGAGATCTGAAGCGGAGACATCTGATGCTGTCATCACAGGTAATCTTTTGGTTTGTGATTGCATGACTTCTGTATTGTTTGATCCTGGATCCACATTTTCTTATGTATCTTCCTCATTTGCTAATGGTCTTAATTTACATTGTGAATTGCTTGACATGCCTATTCGCGTTTCTACTCCGGTGGGTGAGCCTGTGATAGTTGAAAAGGTATATAGGTCTTGTTTGGTGAATTTTGTGGGGAGCAATACTCATGTAGACTTGGTTATCTTTGAAATGGTTGACTTCGATGTAATTCTGGGTATGACTTGGCTTTCTCCAAATTTTGCAATCTTGGATTGTAATGCTAAAACTGTGACGTTAGCCAAGCCTGGGACAGATCCGTTAGTATGGGAGGGCGACTACACTTCCACTCCAGTTCGTATCATCTCCTTTCTTCGTGCTGAGAGAATGGTTAGTAAGGGTTGTTTAGCTTTCTTGGCACATCTCAGGGATGATAATACCCAAGTACCTTCAATTGAGTTGGTTTCGATAGTCTGTGAGTTTCTAGATGTGTTTCTCGCAGACTTTCCTGGTATGACACCGGATAGAGATATTAACTTCTGCATTGATCTTGAACCGGGTACTCGCCCCATTTCTATACCCCCTTATAGAATGGCTCCCGTTGAGTTAAGGGAGTTAAAGGCTCAACTTCAAGAGTTGTTAGGAAAAGGCTTCATTAGACCAAGTGCATCTCCTTGGGGTGCTCCTATTTTGGTTGTGAAGAAGAAGGATGGAAGCTTTAGGATGTGTATAGACTACAAGCAACTAAATAAAGTAACTGTCAAGAACAAGTATCCTCTTCCTCGCATTGATGACTTGTTCGATCAGTTACAAGGTGCTTGTACCTTCTCAAAAATCGATTTGAGATCTTGTTACCATCAATTGAAAATACGGGCAACGGATGTGCCCAAGACTGCTTTTCGGACCAGGTATGGGCATTATGAGTTCTTAGTAATGTCTTTTGGGCTTACGAATGCCCCTGCTGCTTTCATGAGCTTGATGAACGGGATTTTCAAGCCATATCTGGATCTCTTTATGATTGTATTTATCGATGATATACTGATATACTCCAAGAGTAAGAAGGAACATGAGGAGCATTTGAGAATTGTATTGGAAATGTTGAGGGAGAAAAAGCTTTATGCCAAATTCTCCAAGTGTGAGTTTTGGCTAGATTCAGTGTCCTTCTTGGGGCACGTGGTGTCTAAGGATGGAGTGATGGTGGATCCTTCTAAGATTGAAACAGTAAAGAATTGGGTAAGACCTACTAATGTGTCAGAAATAAGGAGCTTTGTTGGTTTAGCTAGCTATTACCGTCGATTTGTCAAGGGATTCTCTTCCATTGCTTCCCAATTGACGAACATGACTAAGCAGAATGTTCCATTTGTATGGTCGGACGAGTGTGAAGAAAGATTTCAGAAGCTCAAGACTCTGTTGACTACTGCACCAATTCTCACCTTGCCCGTGGAAGGTAAGAACTTCATTGTTTATTGTGATGCATCCTATTCTGGTGTGGGTGCAGTGCTAATGCAAGAGAAGAATGTAATTGCTTATGTTTCAAAGCAATTAAGGTTGCACGAACGCAATTACCCGACCCAGGATTTGGAATTGGCTGCGGTAGTGTTTGCATTAAAGCAATGGAGACACTATCTATATGGGGTTAAGTGTGAAGTCTACATGGATCATCGTAGCCTACAGTATGTTTTTACCCAAAAAGATTTGAACTTGAGACAGAGGAGATGAATGGAACTACTGAAGGACTACGATATCACTATCTTGTATCATCCGGGAAAGGCTAATGTTGTGGCAGACGCCTTAAGTAGAAAGGCAGGGAGCATGGGAAGTCTAGCCCACTTGCAAGTTTCTCGATGTCCATTGGCTAGAGAGGTTCAGACTCTGGCTAACGACTTTATGAGGTTAGAGGTAAATGAGAATGGAGGATTGTTGGCTATTATGGAGGCAAGATCTTCCTTTCTTGACAAGATTAAGGGGAAGTAGTTTAATGATGAGAAATTGATCTGGATCCGAGATAAAGTGTTGCGAGGAGAGTCTAAAGAAGCAATAATCGATGAGGAAGGTGTTTTAAGAATCAAGGGAAGGGTATGTGTACCCCACGCTGGTGATTTGATCAACACTATTCTGACCGAGGCTCATAGTTCAAGGTATTCTATACATCCTGGTGCAACCAAGATGTATCGTGACCTAAAGCAACATTTTTGGTGGAGTAGAATGAAGCGTGACATTGTGGAGTTTGTTGACAAATGTCCAAATTGTCAGCAAGTAAAGTATGAACACCAAAGGCCTGGAGGAACACTTCAGAGAATGCCCATCCCGAATGGAAGTGGGAGAGAATTGCAATGGACTTCGTGGTTGGTCTTCCAAAGACAATGGGTAAGTATGACTCCATTTGGGTAATTGTTGATAGGTTAACTAAGTCTGCTCACTTCATTCCGGTCAACGTGACTTACAATGCAGAGAAGTTAGCCAAACATTACATTTCGGAAATTGTTCAGTTGCATGGGGTTCCACTCTCCATCATATCAGATAGAGGTACGCAATTTACTTCTACGTTTTGGAAAACATTACATGCGGAATTGGGTACTAGGTTGGACCTTAGGACTGCGTTCCATCCTCAGACCGATGGTAAGTCTGAGTGAACGATTCAAGTGTTGGAGGATATGCTTCGTGCATGTGTGATAGAATTTGGTGGCCATTGGGTGGCTTCTTACCCTTTGCGGAGTTTTCATACAATAATAGCTATCACTCAAGTATTGATATGGCTCCATTCGAAGCATTGTATGGGAGGAGATGTAGGTCTCCCGTTGGTTGGTTTGATGCATTTGAGGTTAGACCTTGGGGTGCTGACCTTTTGAGGGATTCATTAGAGAAAGTGAAATCTATTCAAGAAAAGCTGTTAGCGGCGCAAAGAGGTAAACTAAGCCCAAGGTATATTGGTCCTTTTGAAGTACTTAAGCGAGTAGGGGAGGTGGCTTATGAGTTAGCCTTGCCTCCAGGGCTGTCCGGAATGCATCCGGTATTTCATGTGTCTATGTTGAAAAGATATCATGGGGATGAAAACTACATTATTCGTTGGGATTCAGTTCTGCTTGATGAGAATTTGCCTTATGAGGAGGAGCCTGTTGCTATTCTAGATAGAGAAGTCCGCAAGCTGAGGTCAAGGGAGATTGCATCCATCAAAGTTCAATGGAAGAATCGACTTAAGAAGCCACTTGGGAGAAGGAGGCAGATATGCAGGAAAGATACCCACACCTGTTTACAGATTCAGGTACTCCGTTTCGCCCTTGTTTTTCTTCTTGTGATCGTTCGAGGACGAATGATGGGTAAATTGGTATATATTGTAACGACCTGTTTAGTCGTTTTGAGCTGCAGATTTTATTTCTGGAAAAACTGACTGAGACGACGGATCCCATGACGGATCCCACGATGGATCGTCATGGGAACGATGGACCGTCGAGGGGGTCTCATTCCAAACACTTAGAATTCTGAAAAATGGGTACTGAAATTGACTCTCTGAAATTCGTACCGGAATGGCAGGACGGACCGTCGTAGGCACGAAGGATCGTCACACATCTTCCACAGGAATTAAGTCTATTAACTTTGTGACGGAGGCAGCAGGACGGACCGTCGCAGGCACGACGGGCCGTCACAGGCTGCGTAATCCCAGGCTGGGTCGGATTTCTGTAAATATTTTAAGGGGCGTTTTGGACTATTCCTGCTTATAATTTTAAAGTTAGTGGTTTAATATTAATAACTCAATTACTTGGGGGTTAAAAGAGATAACCTTGAGTTAATTAGTGGGTCAATTCCTCATCTTTTATACTTAATTATATGATAATTAGGGTAAAAGAAAGAGGGTTTGAATAAGAAAAATAGAAAGAACAAAAAGCGAGAGAGGATCGAACGAGAAAGAGGAGAAGCGAGAAGAAGAACAAAGCTTTGGGAAATTGCTTGCTTGATCAAAATTCTTCGGTGGAGGTAGGTTATGGTTTTTATGCTATTCGTAGTAAACTCTTAATAGCGAATGATATGTATTGGGTAGTGCTGTAAACCCTTCTATATGCTTAATTGTATGCTTGCATAAATGTGATTATATAATTGTGATAAAATAAGCATGATGAAGCTATTGAATCCTAAATCTTGAAAACCCTAATCTACTTTGTTAATGATGATGCCTTGGTATAAAAGAAGGCTTGATGAACATATAGTGAGATTAGGGGATCGGGTGCCACGTTCTGGTACCAGGATAGTATATGAGGATCGGAGTGTCACGTTCCGACACTAGGATAGTATATGGATGGGGTGCCACGTTCCGGTACCAGGATAGTATATGAGGATCGGAGTGTCACGTTCCGACACCAGGATAGTATATGGATCGGGTGCCACGTTCCGGTACCAGGATAGTATATGAGGATCAGAGTGTCACGTACCGACACGAGAGAGATAAAGATAATGAATCTTGAAAGATGTTAATATACTCTATTTAATGAACCTAATTCCCAAATGAGTATGATGGGGAGGCGTGAGTCCCCATTGATGTGCTTGGTGTTGTGACCAAGGGTTATGGTAACTGTAAATGCCGCATGTTGAGTATTGTAGTTGAATTTATGATATTATCTGATATATACTATTTTCTATTTTGAGTTTGCCGATGATATCTACTCAGTACCTGTGTTTTGTACTGACCCCTACTTGTATGTTTTTCTCTTGTTATTTGTGGAGTGCAGCAAATGTACCGTCGTCTTCAACTCAACCGCAACTCTAGCCAGTCTTCATTACACCGGATTTCAGGGTGATCTAATGCTTCTAGCTTGGACTGGATCTTCTTCTTCATGTCTTGATGCCTTGAACTTCCGGCATGGACTAGCTTTTTACTTATTTTAGTTTCTTCGATACTCTTAGATTAGTAATTTGAGGATAGATGTTCTTGTGATGATGACTTTCAGATTTTGGAAATAATAATAAGTGTTTGAGTTTTTAGAAGTTATTAATTGATTTGTTAATGAGTTTTTAAGTCTTCCGCATTATTTTTTGTTTATTATTGGTAAATGATTGGGGTTTAGATTGGTTGGTTCGCTCACATAGGAGGGTAAGTGTGGGTGCCACTCACGACGCGTTTTGGGTCGTGACAATAACTATAGAACAATTTAAAGTATTAATCTTTCAGAAAGAAATACATTAGAATGAAAAAGATTTGTGGAAACCCGAATACAAGTAGCTCACTCTCAGATTTGAAAGTAGTGAGGCTAAATACATGGTCTGCGAGATTCCTTTAGATCAAAATATGAACTCAAAAAAGGTGGAAGATGAATCGAGGTCCATTCTTGGTGGGTGTGTCCCTCTCTTTGCCTCTACCTCTGTCTATGTCTCTGCCATTTACCACAGGTTATGCCGGTACAATTTATGCTATAGATCTATTTGACCTAGTATCAATCATTAGAGTGAAAAACTGGCATGACTTAAAGTGTACCCTAAACGCGAAATAACGTAAAGGACCTTGAGAGGAAGTATAAAATAGTCTCAAAGCCATCTATTACATCAAGAGTGATAAGGATTTAACCCGTACATCTGATACAATACTGAAAAGAAGTAAAGACAATATGCAATAAACCTAAGTATTTAATACGTCAAATGACACCTCCCTAAAAAATTATAAGCGGTCATAATAAAGTATAGAACCCAACTAGTAGATTAGGGTCCATCCCATAAGGAAAATGGTCTAGACTTAACTTTAATTCACAATTACGTCTATTTAGTCAATGTCTTTCCGAAAACAGGTAATTAAAGGGGGGGGGGGGTTATGCAACAAGTTTCTTAAGCAAATATAAGTTAACAAGTAGATGAAAGTAAAAATTGAGTTTTATCAAGTTGTGAGAATAACTAGGGTATATGTGTTCCCTGCAGGTTCATAACGTCGTATTCCTAGCAATATAAACTCTTTGCAAGTGTTTTGCATGTAAAGAGACAAGTTATCTACCTCTGAATCCTTGGTCCGACATCCAGAGAATTTCAACCCATACCTTGGTCCGGATACGTGTGTTTAAGATACTAGCCCTTACCTTTACCTCATCTTAGACATTATAGTCGAGTATTGCTTAGTTATTACTTCACACCAATCGACACTAACCTATTAGATAGTATCCCACTTAATCTATGTTGGTATTTTTTTTCCTATTTCTACCTCCTTGGTCCGACAAGTAGCAACAAGATGAGTTCTAACAATGGCCACCGTTAAAAAGACTTCTCAAAGAAAGAATTATCAATACATGCAAAAACACTATTTTAAAATTGCTTAGTCGCTAGGACTACTTCGTTAATTACCCATGGTTCCCACAACCCTAGTTGTGGATTTAGTTTCTCATGCAAGCAAGATCAAAATTCATAATATTGAATAAATAAATCATAAACTTACTTAACACTAAGAAGAAACCCAGAAAATCAACTTGAAATTGCAACATAATCTGAAAAACCAAATTTGGAAATTGATTAATTGCTCAAAGTTTGCAACCACCAATCTCAAACACAAAATAGAACAATTATAATAATAGCTAACCCCAAAAAGGAGATTTTAATCCCCTATTTATAGAAAACATTGTCCAAAAGAAAAAAGGAATTGAAATAAGGAAAGTTCTGACTAAAAACGCGACTTCAATCGTTAACCTCACCGGAACGACGGTCCGTCGACTGCCTCCGTTAGTCCATAGTTGGAAAAATTTTTCTTCACCGGATAACACTTTCTCTGAATCAAACAACGGAACAGCAGTACAGTCCGTCGATCCCTCTACGCTCCGTCGATGCTCCTCCTTCGTTTCACACTTAGAATTTTGAAGAAGTCAGGTACTGGAACCTTTTCTGAATCAATCGATGGTTCACCAGTATGGTCCATCGATCATCGATGGACTGTCATTTTATTTTATACTTCCATATTTAGTAAGATTTTCCTGATTTTCTCCCTTATCTTGAACTACACATCAATAGTAACAACCTACGGTCTGTCGATGAGACGACAGACCGTCGATGGCCTTCGTAGGTTGCAAATTTGCATTTTTATCTACCTTGTGTGTTTTCATCTTGGACATCTTTCCTGTAAAACAAGACATAAAACTTTTTAAAACTACTACAATAGGCTCTAGACACACACAACTCTTAAAAAATGCATTGAAAACACTGTGTAACCACGGTACATCAAAACCCTCAACTTAAATTCATTGCTTGTCCTCAAGCGACGCACAATGACTTAAAACAACATTCGTACAAAAGTATAATCACATGGATATCAAACCCAAGTTTTCTTTGATTTAGTGCAGGATCACTCTCTTAGGTTCAACAAGCTAACTCATGCCGATCACACCATGCCACAAACTCACCTTGCCCAGACACCTCTACCATTTTTCCTTTCACCAAGGTACCAACTTTTTGATACCACAACTTGTATCCTCACTTCAAAATAAATCTTCATTTTTCACACAGTGATTATGAATTTGGGTACAATGATCGTTTTTCACGCGCAAGAACAAGTTCAAATACTGTTAGTATTCTTCGCCATAGGCTTGCCCTTATATCACTGCTTAGGTTCACTATACTAGACTCTAGGAACACGGTAAGGCTTTATTGGCTTGTAAAGTAGGCTCCGGGTTAGGGGTGGTACATTTTTAGTGAATTTTACCTACTTGACATTACCGTTAAGCTTCCTACCTCTTTTCATTACCTCTTGATACCCTATTTTTCTTCTCTTTTCTTCTTTGATTTTCTCCCTTTTTTTGGATGCGACTTTCACTTATTTTGCATCATTTTCTATTAACTTCGTTTCTTTCTTTGTCTTTTATTTTTCTTTTTTGATCAATTGATAACTTCTCAAAATCACATCTTTTTCTCATGTAGGCTTTTCTTTTCTACATACAACTCTTTTAATACCCATTTTATGGTCCTCACTCATAATAGCCACCCTCAACTTATCAACTTATGGTTGGTCCATGAGTCAAGGTGCAAAATACCAAAAGTTGGGTAAGAGCCAATACGAGGTCACTTATTGCATTATCCACCCTCAACTTAGATTTTGGCCTAAGTCGAGGTGTGCATGTCCGAGGAGGGACCGGTGCCAAAACATTAGGCCCTGGGAATGGGAGTTGGTGAATTATTTTTTTTGTCTATTACAAGATCAACATATTTGGATCAAAAGGGACAATTCTTTCATTTTTTTATCCACTTTAGGCTAGATATTTGCTATTTTGAACAAGGTCCTATGATCACTTCTTAGCTTCAAACACATATTCCTTTCGCAGGTCTAACCGGTAGGTTCTAGTTAGGTACCAACTGTTGAACATTCAAATATCCTCACACTCTCTTAACATATCATTACACTATCAGATTATCAGCTTTTCTAGTTCAGGTGTTAGTGGTCATGCAGTTGGTGCCTATCTATGTCATGGTTAGAGCCAACACATTCAACTTATTTTCACCTATACATACAAGCACTATCAAGAAAGGGATATATTTTGTCATCCATCATGCTTCATTTTTCATGCTTTTATATTTGTACTGACTATGACATGCCGGTTTAACTGAAAAGTAAACAGTCTCTTGGGGAAAAAGAACACAGGCAAGAAAACCCAAAAGAGGATTGTGAGTTGGGTTAGTCAGACTTCACCCTACCACTCACTTTACATTTACCCTACCCCCAAAAAAGTATTTGAAACTGTCCCCAATGCAATAAAAATAAGGAAGTAGGGTGGTAGCTGAAGCAAACCTGTGGCGCATAGCGTGAAGAACTATCAACATGTGGGTGGGTCCAGTCTCCCGGAGCCCACTAGATTATCAATTTACCACTCTCAATAGTGCCCACATCAACCGCTACACCATATGTAGGGCTCATCTCACCAGTCGCAGGTACTGAACAAGATGCTTCAACAACCATCTCCTGTGATCTCTGCTTACGGCTCCTTATCAGCCAAGGAAGCTCTCCTAGCCCGCTCTAGATCCGACCTCTCACTCTTTTTAGCATAGGCCTCATCACCAGCCTTTGTTCTATGGATGGAGTGCTGCCTCTTAGAATGCATTCGCTGCTCAGATGGTGGCTCAACAATGGGCCTGAACAAGGCATACATAACCATGTCCTTTTCTAGATCTATAGGTATACTCTCCGGGTCAGTCCCCATCATCTCCAAGATGGCATCTACATCAGCACACAAACTATCAAATGCAGCCTGAAGGGTAGTGATATCTATGGTAGGGGCCGATCGTTCTAGAACATGAAGGTCGAAGGCGTCGAGGCATTGGTGGACCGCCTAAATTTTCTACTTAGTCTGCTGGGCCACCCCATTTTCTATTTGGTCCTCATCCTCGGGGATAGATTTTTGCATCCAAGGCTACATTTGGTGGAGCAGGGTGTCCATTTAGGCCTCTAGCTTCTGGACACGCACAAAAGTTACCAGTGCTGCAGATGGAGGCGTCGATCAGGATGAGCTGCGGGCCCGACTGGAGGCAAGGGTGGAATCAATTGGGGGGTGTCAGCAGGCTCTTAAGTAGCAGGGTTATCCCTTTGGGCTAACTCCACAGTGTTCGCCAGGTTCTCGCTCAAAGGAGGCATCTCAATCCTGGTCCCTCTCTATTGTGCCGCTACATTGGCCTCATCCTTGATGAGGCCTATATTAACCGTCAACGTCGGGCTACAAAGTGTGTCACAATGATAAATTGGCACTCTAATTTCCTTACACAATTGGAAGATAAGACAATCAAAGGGGTAAGTTGTATAGGTATTGAAGACCCTCTCACAGATCACCGTTATCAGCACCCAAGTGAAGTCTATCTTTAATACCGCCACCATAGCTGCTACCTAAACCACCTTATCCCATGTAAGGACATTATCAGCATTTGTGGGAGATAGTTGGTGTTGGACTAGCAAGTAGAAGAAATTGATCATAAAGGTGAGGTTCGTCTTCTTGATTAACCCTTAGGGAACTCATACCTAGTCATCCCTCTTACCATAGGTCGCCAGATGTTGATCCAACCATCTCTTAACCACCTCTCCCTACAATCCTCTAAAATGTGCCACCCTTTACAGTCTCCCACATATGGTTGAATTCTCAAGTGGTTGGGGCCCATTGTGTTCCAATGGTGGGGGCATATAGGAAACGACGTATGGTGGCCTCAAAACTATCAACCCGTCATCCCCGAATGAGTACAGAGGTGAGGGGGTCCTATCTATGGAGTATTTTAGAGTTTTCTCATCACTATAGGTACCAAACTCTAAGCCACCCACTAGAACTTGTGTAGGTTGAACAATTTGTGCACCTCAAGGACCGTGTGCAAACTCCCCGTGAGGACTTTGCGCACCACTGTAACTAGCCGGGTCATTACCCCCTTCTTTTTAAGAATTTTTGCATTGCGGTAAACCTGATAGTGTCCATCGTCGCACCATCGGTTTGGTTCCTCAGAAACATGTTCGGGATTAATTGCTCAGGGTGCGGGTGCTGACTTTGAGCTGGTAGCCTCATCAAAGAGGCTTGATTGTCCTGGCCCTCTGACCAAGTGGTTTCTGAGATATGGAACTGTAGGCAGTGTCCGCATTTGACGTAGAAGATTAGGCCTACCCTGAGGCAGAAATAGACTCGGACCCGGATTCTGAGTCCCTTTCAGAACTAGAACCAACCCCGGTTGGTGAGCCGGTCGTTGTGCACTCCTCGTCAAACTGGGAGGTAGTGAATACATCGAGAGTCACCTTTCGGGGTTTCGCCTTGTGAACCGTGCAGCTGTAGTTGGGGTTGTGACACCCAGAGGAATGTAGGCTGGGTCTTACTCATTATTGGAGTCTACGATCATCTGACGAGACGGGGCAACCGACTTGGATTTTCCCCTTTTTGCATAGACGATATCTTTCTTCGAAAGCAATTGTACCTGTAGAGTAGTTGTTTCTCTCAACTCAGCATTACTACACACTCGAAGCACACAGGGCGAAGAAAAGTTTAGAAATAAACAACACAGTTGTGATCTACAGATTCAAATTGACGGGCACTAAAATGGTCCGTTGATGGGATCCATCGTGTAACACTTAGAATTATTCAATTATAGGAGGGAAAACATACTTATAGGATGGAAATGACTAAATCGACGGACCATAGTCCACATTTGTCGTTTGACACTTAGGTTGATTTTAAAAGTTAGTTAAAGTTCTCTCATACAAACGACGGATGTGAAAAATGGTTCGTTGATCAATCAACAGACCGTAGTCCACTTCCGCCGTTTAAAACTTGGACATTTTTAGGTTGTGCAGTTGACGGACCCCATCGACGGCCCGTCTATCAATCAACGGTCTATAGACAGGGTCTCATACTATTTGTCTGAGACAGATTTCAAGCCTTTATGCAGGACCAATTGTTAGACAACCTTTTGCACAATCAAGTTCAGATAATGCAATTTTAACACCCTAAACACGAATTCATCATTCCTAGGGTTTCACATTCAAATAAATTTTTCATTCCAATCCCACCACACTAAGAAACCCTAAGTTAGAATTGTCAGACATACAGACATACCCACATTTTATATAGACTACAATGCTATACAACTACACTTTATCATTCCGAGGGACGTAATTACCCAATTTTTAGCATGTAATTTTAGCAAATATAGTCCCAAGGTCAAGACCCATTTCCAGATTCTTAATTGCAACTATGAACGAGAATTCAAGTTTTCAGAGAAATAAAAAATACCTTTCTAAGTAGTGGGATGATTGTCTGCACTTGTGAAATTTCAAGGAGTATCCCATGAGCCCAAACTCGATCACCGACCGAAGAACAATGGAGGAAGAAGAGAATTCTAGGGAAGAGAGTGTTTGGGAATGGAAAGTTTCTGATTTGTGAGTGATATGGTATTTGGAGAGGTTGAATTTTGGTAATAAAGAAAGGAAATAAAGGAAGAAAATCAATTATGGAAGGAAATCTTACAAGAAATTGAAGGAGGCAATGAATTTGAACCTTTTATGTCTTTTTATATTACTGGCCTGGTCGGCTCAGGTCGCTAGCAGTTTGGAGCGATGAAACCCTGTCGACAGTCCGTAGGTGAATTGACGGTCTGTTGATTGGGATCGTTGATTACCTCAAGACTTAGAAAAATTAGGAAACATACCTGGGATTTAGGAAACATACTTGGGATCTGCACCAGACCATTTTCTGTAGAGTTTTTCCTTTTGCTCACTGAACATTTAACACCCTTTAGGCAATTCTTTTGGTGTTTTTAAGACTCTTTTATGACACGGACCCTATACTAATCTCTAGCCAACATTAACACACAACAAAAATAAAAAATGAGAACAAGACAACATAGAAAGAACAACTCTTTCTACAAAGAAAACAACACCTATTGTTGTCTAGAGGATACATATTGGGTTGCCTCCCAAAAAGAACTTGATTTAACGTCGTGGCACGACGCAGACCCCTTGATTACTTAGACTTCATCAAGAAGGTAGGCCTCAACCATTTCACGCATACTCTTCGTATGTCTTAGATAGATATTTATCCTTTGTTCGTTAACTGTGAACTTTGGGCCTTCCTTATTTGATAACTCAACCACTCCATGTGGGAACACTTTAGTGATGAGGAATGACCTTGTCCACTTGGACTTGAGTTTGCCTGGGAACAAGTGTAGCCTAGAATTGAATAGGAGCACCAAGTCACCCAATGCAAATTCTCGCTTTTCAATCCTTTGGTAATGATATTTCTTCATCTTCTTTTTGTAGATGGCTGAACTTTCATAGGTTTTTAGGCGAAACTTATCTAGCTCATTCAATCTATTTAGTGTTTGTTCTGCCGCTTCAGTCCAGTCCAACTTCTGTTCCTTCATTGCCCACATTGACTTGTGCTCTAGCTTGACCGGGAAGTGACAAGCATTTCCATATACAATGTGGTATGAAGGCATACCTATGGGAGTCTTGTATGCAGCGCGATAAGCCCAAAGAGTATCATCAAACCTCCTTGACCATTCCGTTCTATTAGCGTTCACCATTTTTGCCAGATTTTGTTTGATGTCACGATTGGACACCTCAACTTGCCCACTAGTCTGTGGATGGTAAGGAGTAGTCACATTATGGAGAAGACCACATTTCTCTAATATCCCTTTGAACAATTTATTACAACAGTGAGAGTCACCACCACTAATAATGGACCCAGGTGTGCCAAATTTGGAGAAGATGTTCTTTTTCAAGAATGCGGTAACACTCTTCCCTTCACTTGTAGGAAGCGAAATTGCTTCTACCCATTTCGACACATAGTCAACCACCACAAGAATATATTTCATCCTATGAGAACTCACAAACGGTCCCATAAATTCTATCCCCCATACATTAAATAGCTCAATCACAAGAATAGGATTCGGGGGGAGTTCTTGCCTCTTCGAAATTCCTCCATCTCGTTGGCATCGATCACATGATTTGGCAAAATTTTTAGAATCTTGGTAAATGGTTTGCCAATAATACCCACACTCCAAGATCTTATGCGCAGTATAGATACCACTATGGTGCCCTCCAATAGGAGAGGAGTGACATGCCTCCAAAACAGTCAATATCTCAGTCTCAAGTACACAACTACGAATCATCCCATCCACACTACTCTGGTATAAGTAAGGCTCATACCAAAAGAATTTTTTCACATCATGCATGAACCTTTTACTCTAGTGGAAGGATAAGTCTGATGGAACTACATCACTTGCCAGATAATTTGCAAAATCTACGAACCATGGGATTAAATCTTGAGAAGCGGCAAATAGATGTTCATCAGAGAATGCATCATCAATTTCAGCCTTTTCTCCTAATTCACGCATAGATTCATCCTCCAATCTATACAAGTGGTCGGCAACTTGATTCTCAGTCCCCTTTCTTTCTTTCTCGTCAAAATCAAATTCTTGCACCAATAGTACCCATTTGATGAACCTTGGCTTAGCATCCATCTTCTCCATCAATTACCTCAAGGAAGAATGATTCGTATGCACTATGACCCTCGTGCCAAGCAAATAAGAACGAAATTTATCAAACGCAAATACCACTGTAAGAATTTCTTGTTCAGTTACCGTGTAGTTCTTTTGAGCTTCGGTCAGGACTTTACTTGCATAGTAGATGGGGTGAAAGATTTTATCCATTATCTGTCTCAATACAACATGAAGTGCAACCCCTTTCGCATCACACATCACATCAAAAGGCTCACTCCAATCTGGTGAAATAATAATGGGTGAAAACACTAACTTCTCTTTCAACTCTCCAAATACTTTCAAACAGACTTCATCAAATAAAACTTATATTCCTTCTCGAGTAGTTTGCACAAAGAGTGTGCAATTTCGAAAAAATCCTTAATAAACCTCCTATAAAACCAGCATGCCCAAGAAAACTTCTCACAACCTTGACAGAGATGGGTGGAGAAAGTTTCTCTATTACTTCCACTTTTGCTCGATCAACCTCTATCTCCTTCTCGGAGATGCGATTGCCCAACACAATGCCTTCTTTCACCATAAAGTGACATTTCTCCCAATTTAGCACCAAATTACAATCCTAACATCTTTTAAGTACCTCAGCCAAATTACTTAAACACCAACTAAAGGAGTCTCCCACTACAGAAAAATCGCCCATGACACCTCAATAGTGTCTCCACCATATCATAGAATATCGACATCATACAATGCTGGAAAGTCACTAGTGCATTGCATAACCCAAATGACATCCTTTTGAAGGAAAATGTGCCATAAGGGCAACTAAAGGTGGTCTTGTCTTGATCCTCAGGAGCAATAAAGATTTGATTGTAGCCCGAATATCCATCAAGAAAACAATACCACCCTTTGCCTGTGAGTTTGTCTAACATCTGATCCATAAAGGGCATGGGGAAATGGTCCTTCTTAGTCCAAGCATTAAACTTCTGGTACATGCAAACTATCCATTCAGTCACCGACTGCATTGGAACAAGCTCGTTCCTTTCATTATAAACCACTGTCATCCCACTCTTTTTAGGTATGCATTGAACAGGACACACCTAACTACTGTCTACAATAGGATAGATGACTCCGACATCCAACCACTTGATGACTACTTGGTTTCTGATCGGGCATGATTTGGATTTTATAGGAACAAATATCGGGAGGGATCCCAATAATGTCTGCAATAGTCCAACCAATGGATCTTTTGAACTTCTTCAATACCGACACAAAGCACTCTACTTGTGTTCCATTTAAATTCGCTACAATTATCACTGGTAAAGTGTCATCTTTACCCAAGAACACATACCTAAAATGAGGTGGTAGATTCTTAAAGTCTAATTTTGGGGCTTCCTCAATAGATGGTTTTGCGGGCAGCGTTTTGCGATAGTTTATATCCAGCTCCAATTTCCTTGGCTTTGATCGATATTCATTTCTTTCAAGTGCAACTAGCAAAGACACATAATCTTCAATACCATCACCGTCAAAATTCATAATCAATGCCGCTAATGCCTCGACACCTAGTTGCTCTTCAATTTGCACCTCAGATATACTCTCAACCGTGTAGGATATAGAAGATACCTTTGGATCTTACCATTCTGCTTCATGGACCTACATATGTTAAATGTTTTTTCTTCATTGTTCAGCATAAACTTCATCTGCCCTTTTTCCACATCGATCAGTGCACTCGCTGCCAAGGAATGACCTCCATAGAATGATGGGCACCTCAAAATGAACCTCACAATCAAGAATCACAAAATCGGTTGGAAATATAAATGATTCCACTTTGACAAGCATATCATGGAGTATACCAATTGGATTCTCAATGTTTGATCAGCCATCAGTAACCACATCGTAGTAGGCTTTGGGTTACCCAAGCCTAATTTCTTATAAATGGAAAGATGAATGATATTTATGGTCACAGCAAGATCACATAGTGCTTTAGCAAAGTATAATAACACGATTGTACATGGAATAGTGAAAGCACCCGTATCTTTTTTCTTTTGAACATGAGGCCTTGTAGCAATAATGATACAATGCTGCATTATATCATTATCTTCAAAACTAACCAATATTTTCTTAGCCACCATGTCCCTTATAAACTTAGCATAACCGGGCATTTGTTCCAGAGATTCTATGAAAGGGACATTGATGAAAAGTTATTTCAACATAGTGATAAATCGCCTGTATTTGCTATCTTCAACCTTCTTCACTAATCTCCAAGGAAATGGTGGTTGAGGTCTAGGAATGGGGAACACTTTCTGAGATACCTCTGCTTCTTTCACCGCTTTCTCCACCAATTCTCCACCTGTTTCTACTACCTCTTTATCTTTTCTCATGTCTTTTTCTACTACAGACAACATAGGAAGATCAATGGTTTGCTTACCCTCTCGAGTCTTGACTGCCATGCAATGCCCATTATTTTTGGATTTTGATAGTGTTACTAGGAAGGGGACATGTTGATGTGGGTTCATAGTAGAAACAACTGAGCCATCTGCAACTCAAGGTTCTTAATTAAAACTGTATGTGCATCCACCCTTTGTCCAATTTTATCTAGGTCAACATTCATCTCCTTGACATTATCATCACTAACATCAAAACTCCTCATCATCTTTCGTAGCATATCCTCAACTCATGTCATATTACCTCCACCGTCCCTAGGAGCAACTTCCCAATTTAGAGGGGGAATAAAGGGCCCAATCTGATTATTTCTGTTACAATAATTATTTGGTTAAAGTTATTTTCACGGTTGTAGTTCCCATCTCGAACATATTGACCCTCTCAGTTGTAATTACCATAGTTACGACCTTGGTTTCCTTTTGGCACCAATTCTTCTGATTGGAGCCTTGGATATTTGGTTGAAACCTCCCCGTCTGATCATTCACTGCATAGGCATCCTTATCATAATAATACTCATCAACCAGTAGTGGTGGTTTACTCAAATAGTTCACCGTGTATACCTTCTCTGCCTTGATATACCGTGGTTTCACGATATTATTAATACTTTTTCCCTAAGTTTAGTGTGTCCAAAAACCTTTTTGTGCTAATTTTTATATAAGTTTCTCCTTATTTGCACGAAATCTGTCCAAAGATGAATGCGGAGGTTTTTGAGCAAAGAAATGCAGAAGAGACCACCTACGGAGCTTGTGACGGTCCGTCATGCTTGTGACGGTTCGTAGGTGGCAGCGTAGTGCAGCTGCTGAAGGAAGATGGGGAAGTTTCACCAAGTACGGGGTTACGAAGTCCATGATGGTCCGTCGTGTCTATGACGGTCCGTCCTGCAGGTTCGTCATGAAGTTCAGAGAAGTAGTCCAAGTACCCATATTCCAAGAGTTAAGTGTTGTGAAACGAAGACCCTCGATGGACCGTCGTGTCTGTGACGATCCGTCATACTTTCCCTCGAGGGTGATGAAGAGAGCAACAAAAGAAACTGAACAAGTATGGGACGACGGAGTCCATGATGGTCCGTCGTGACCACGACGATCCGTCACGAGGTCCGTCGACCCAACCGCATTTTGACAGATTTCTAGCAAATAGAATCCTTGTTTAATTAGGTTTTTATTTTTTATAAATAGTTCAAAAAACCTTCTTTTTGAGGTTAGACACCGTATTGTGAGACACCGTATTGTTACACACCGTATTGTTAGACACTGTATTATTAGTTAGACTCTGGATTATTTGGTGAGGTTTTTGATTATCATTAGACTTTTTGTGAGATTCTTGATTACTTTGAGATTCTTGCAAGTGATTGTTGGTGATTTTTGTTGATTAATCAAACAAACTTTCGGATTTTACTGTTTCTCATTCAAGTAAGTTCATGAATTCTTATATAATATATTTGAATATTGTGATTATGACCATGGGTAACTTAACTCCATAACTAGAGTTGTGGGAACCATAGGGAAATAATGAGGTAAAACCTAACTAAAATAACAATTCTAGAATAATGTCTTGCATGTATTAATAATTCTTTGGCTTAGAAGTCTTTTTAACGGATGGACAGCGTTAGAACTCGCCTTAATTCTACTTGCCAGACCAACATAGATAATAGGAAAAGAATTATCAACATAGATTTAGTGTATACTATCTAATAGGCTAGTATTGATTGGTATGAGGTAATAACCTAGTCAAATATCGAATACGATGCTTAATATGAGTTAAATATAAGGGTTAGGATAGCAACACACGTATCCGGACCAAGGTGCGGAGTGAGATTTTCGAGATGCCGGACCAAGGATTTAGAAATACATAACTTATCACTTTGCATGCAAGATACTAGGAAAGAATTGTTATAGTTAGAATTATCAAGTTATGAACCTGTGGGGAACACGTAAACTCTAGTTACTTTGATTAATTGTTTAAACTCCAACATTCAAAGTTGTTAACTCTTTCAATTTCGTTAGTTATTTTCATTCATTTAGAAATAAAAACCCCCCTTTTGTTGTTTTTGCTTTCCAAGGAAGTAATTGACCGAAGAATAGTAATAATAGGTTAAAGTTAAGTCTAAACTATTTTCCTCGTGTAAACGTTCCCAACTTCACTAGTTGGGTTATTTACTTGAAACAACCACTTTACTTCTTATTTGAGAAGTAAGATTGAGCATATAAAATTTTGGCGCCGCTGCCGGGGAGAGTATCTTTTAGATTAACTTAAACTTATTACTATAGTTTAGTTGATATTTTCTTGACTTTACTTTGTTTTATTGTTTTTTATTTGTGCAGAACCAACCTCCTTGTATGCCAAATACACGGAGAGGAAGAGAACCTTTGTTTCCCTACGATCACGAATTAGAGAGTACACTACGCAACATGAATCGAAACTTGGGAATCAATGATGATGATCCAAACCAGAATATCCTAGCTTGATGTTCATGGTCAGTTGTTACCCGATGCTCCGGGTGAACACAAACAGAGGGGACAAAATCCCGTTCCACGGCCCCAAGCATACTACAGAGGCTATGATAACATAGCAGACTCCGATGGGCCACTTGTCTTGCCTCCTCTACCAACAGGACACACCTTTGTGATAATTAGTAGCCTAATGCAAATGCTCACTGCCAGAGGTTTGTTTTCAGGGCTACCTTTTGAGGATCCACATGCCCATATAGCTAAGGTAAGGGCAGTGTGTAAAAGCTGTGTAGGGAGGCCTAACTTGGACTTAGATGTAATAGGGCTTAGAGTGTTTCCTCTCTCACTGATGGGAGAGGTTGCTATATGGTTCACTGAGCTCCTGTACAACTCAATTTTCAGTTGGAACCAACTAAGGGATGTTTTCTTAGCACGCTACTATCCGGTCTCCAAGAAACTAAACCACAAAGACAGAGTGAACAACTTTGTGGCACTACCGGGAGAGTCAGTTAGTAGTTCTTGGGATAGATTCACCTCGTTCTTGAGAAGTGTCCCAAATCGCCTTATAGATGATGTGTCACTGAAGGAATACTTCTTTCGGGGATAAGATGATAATAATAAAGCGGTGTTGGACACTATAGCAGGTGGATCTTATGAGGAGTGCCCTTATGCTGAGATTGCTGAAAAATTAGAGAAAATCTCCTGGAATAATAAAGCTTAGAGTACTAGAAAGTCAGACACTGGGAGAAACACCTTCGCAGTGCAGTCCACTCACAACCCAGCCACAGATGAGATTCGCGAAGAAATGGCTCAGATGAGAACGGAGCTTGGGTTGGTACTAAAACATGTCACTGGGGGTACATAAAAGATAAATGCAGTCAACTACTTGTCGAAAACACCATCTAATGATGAATGCTATTATGCAGAGGACTCCTATGCAGTAAATGAGAGGACGGAGGGTTTCCGACCGAGCGCCCAAGTCTCAAATAAGGATAATTAGCGGCAAGGTCAAGGGAACCAAGGTCGGATCTATGGTAACTATAAGCGTGAGGGTCATTATGTCCGAGATGGAAACTACAACCGCGACAACAACTTCAACAGGGGTTACTACGGTAATAGAAATGATAGGAATGGCCATATGTCCCTCCTCAAAATTGTGAAGTTACTCCTAGGGATGATGGAGATAGTATGGCGAGAGTTGAGGATATGTTGCACAAAATGATGAGGAGGTTCGATGCTAGTGATGAGCACATTAAAGAGTTAAGGTGTGATTTATCAAGTATTGGGAAAAAAGTTGATACAGATGCAATATCGGTTAAGCACATCGAGTTGCAAATGGCCCAATTATCTGCGAAAGTGAACACACGGCAACCGGGCACTCTTCCTAGCAACACTGTCCAAAATCTAAAAAATGATGCGCACAGTATGGGAATCACTACTCGGGGTGGTAAGCAAACCATTGACCCACCTATGCCGTCTAATGAGGAAAAAGTGAGAAAGAATGATGATAAGGTGGTAAAGGGTAGTGGTGAAGCAGAAGAGAGCACTGGAAAAGATGCAGAAGTCCCTATGAAGGTAATTCCTATTCCTAGAACACCACCACCCTTCCCTCAGAGATTAGTGAAAAAGACCAAGGATGGTAAATATCGACATTTCATAACAATGCTAAAGTAGTTTTCTATCAATGTCCCTTTGGTAGAAGCTATAGAACAAATGTCCGGTTATGCCAAGTTTATGAACGATCTGGTCACAAAGAAAAGATCGGACACTTTTGAGGATGATGATAAATTGCAGCATTGTAGTGCTATTGCTACAAGATCCCTCGTACAAAAGAAAGAATATCCAGGTGCGTTTACTATTCCTTGTACAGTTGGGTCATTACATTTTGCGAAAGCATTATGTGATCTGGGGGCAAGCATAAATCTCATGCCCCTCTCGATTTACAAGAAGTTGGGTTTGGGGGATCCAAAACCCACTGCTATGCGGCTACTGATGGTTGATCGGACAGTTAAAAGGCCTATTGGGATACTCCATAATGTGCTAGTAAAAGTGGAGTCATACATATTTTCGGCAGATCTTGTTATTCTTGATTGTGAAGTCAATTTTGAAGTGCCTATTATTCTTGGGAGACCATCCCTTGCTACATGTAGAGCCTTAGTTGATATGGAAAAGGGGCAGATGAAATTTCGGTTGAACAATGAAAAGCGACCTTCAACGTTTGTAGAACCATGAGGCAGAGTGGTGAACTCCAATCGGTATCCACCATATCCCACAAAGAAAAGATGAAGAAGGAGAATGAACAAAAAAGTGCAAACAAGAGTTTATGGTTGGGGATTTGGTGCTTGTAGACAGTTCTGGGGTGCCTTGTCTTCCGGGCAAGCTCAAGCCCAAATGGACTTGCCCTTACTTGATTACCTAAGTATTCCCCCATGGAGCAGTAGAGTTAGTATCCAAAGAGGGAGTGCGGTTTAAGGTGAATAGAGAACGAATAAAACTCTATTTTGGGCATGCTAAATCGGTGAATGAAGTGATAGAGACATACCATCTTGATGAAGGCTGAGTAATCAAGTGTCCTCAGTGGTTCCGCGACATTAAATCAAGCACTTGTTGGGAGGCAACCCAACACTTATAGTTTTTATTTTTAGTAATGGTAGCATTTTTCTACTAATGGGCTTTAAATTTGCAGGCATATCACTAGGAAATTTTGTAGAAAATTACACTGCAACAGTCACTGACGGATACAGCGATGGACCGTTGTGCCTGTGACGGACCGTTGCATGAATCCGTCGTGCCAGGTACGTCTTTCTATTATTTTCAAACTAGGGCACACACGAAGGAACCAACTACGAATCGTTACAACTGAGACTGACCATCGTCGGGGAATCGTCGCGTCTTTAATGAGGCGTACCCGACCCGACCCGGCTGGAGTTTTTTTACAAAATCTTATCGTTTAAACTCCCCAACCTCTCATTTCACCCCCATTCCTTCACTAATCCCCCTATTTCCATCCCTTTTCAACTTCCAAAATCTCTCCCTCTATCAACCGATCATTGTTCCCCCAAAATTTTCCAAAGCCCTAACAGTTGTCATCTACTAGTCAGAGTTGCTACTGTGGGTGTCTTCTTGACTACCAAGTACTTTTCCATCTTGTTTTTCTCCAATTCTCAGGTATATGTCTCTAATTTCTACTCATTTATCTTGCATTTTTGTTTATCAATTAGTTTTAGCCTAGTTCTTATTGATATGTTCATTTCTTTTATATAAAATTCTTTCTAACCTAGGTTAAAAATCTTCGAAATTACCGTGTTTACAACCCTAGACATAGGTGCTTTGACATCGCTAGTTTACTAGGTATTTGGGATAGACAAATGTAGGTCGAAAACACTATACAATTGATTTGGGTCATCGAAGATGAATGGGGTACCCCCAGTTCTGTCACTGATCTACAGAACGAGACCTCGATGACGAACCGTCGTACCCACGACGGACCATCATAGGGTCCGTACCAAAAGCCCTAACACCCCATTGTCCAATTTTATGCAAGTGTCCTCAAATGGACATATGCGACGGACCGTCATAACCACGATGGTCCGTCCTTCACAACCGTTCTGGTTGTCAGATACCCTATTCCTAAGGGTCTCTCTCCAATTTTCTAAGTGTCCTCCAACAGACAGATGTGACGGACCATCGTCTTAACGACGGTCCGTCTTGCACAACCGTTCTGGTTGTCAGAGACCCTATTTCTTAGGGTCTCTCTCCATTTTTCTAAGTCTCCTCCAACGGACACATGTGACGGACCTTCGTACCAACGACGGTCAGTCCTTCACATACCGTCATACTTGTCAGAGACTCTCCTTCAGGGTTCTCCATATATACATAGTCTAAGTAGGATACGACGGACCCCATGACGGTTCGTCATAGTCACGACGAGCCGTCACCAGGCCTGTCGTGTTTCCCTGTTACTTTAGAAATGCCATTTTATTTTAATTTTTTTTGTGTAGTTTTGCTTGTCTTGTTTGCTGTTTATCGTACTCATATTGATCCTTTACAGGTACTATCTACTATGGCACCTAAACAAGATCGAGTGTATGCACGCGGGCGGTCGAAGTCTGTCGCCCCGTCTGCTCGCATGGTCATTGGCTTTGATGATGAGCATGACCCTGAGTACGTGCCCCCAAGCACTTCCACCCCTTCCCGTGTTGCACGTGCTTCCAGAGCCACACCCAAAAAGGTGGCGTCTGGCTTAGTCACTGCCTCCCAGTCTGATGAAGAGAGCACACTGATCGGCACACCTTCTGGGTCAGCCACCAATGAAAAAGGAGCATCTGGATCAATAGGAGTTTCGTGGTCGTAGGAAGCCTCCGGCTCTGCGGAGGATCCCGCACCCGCCACCGTTGCAGCATCAACCTCGTCTGATGAGGCTGACATTTTCGAATCCACATCAGGTTCACCAGCTCATGCCCTCACCCCGGCTACTGACCAGCCCGACCGGTGGTGTGTCGACGGGCAATTTCAAGTCTACTTCGATGCAAAGTTCCTGAATGACAAAGGAGTTATGACTCAAACACTCACATTGGAGCGGCGGGTCCTTACAGGGAGTCTCCCGACGATGCCTGAGATCCACAATCTCTTTAGCAGACATCGCCTGGAGTTGACAGCACGTCCGTTGGGACGTTACAGTGAAAGAAATGGTTCGAGAGTTCTATGCATCCTACGTAGAGACTCTCCGATCATAGATTA
The DNA here is from genome assembly GCF_036512215.1 of Solanum lycopersicum. Lineage (NCBI taxonomy): Eukaryota > Viridiplantae > Streptophyta > Magnoliopsida > Solanales > Solanaceae > Solanum > Solanum lycopersicum. The sequence goes on from NC_090807.1 coordinate 47,368,780, forward strand.
ATAGGCAGGCTGCCCCCGCCAAACAGGCCCTACTGGAGCAGGTCCGAGTATGGGGCGTTCAAGTCGATATTTCCCTGCCTGCCATCAGCCGGTTTCTATACGGCGAGGGTGTTGATGCTAATCGGACCTCTCTCAATGCCAAGTTTGACTACTGATGGCAGATTGTTAAAGATTGCCAATTCCTGCGTGAGCCATCACTGAGAGGGACCATCAAGAGGTGGATGGTCGTGCACCTGTCCGTTGATGGAGAGGGTGCCGACTGGGTGACCGAGCCAAAAGGGGCCATCAAGACTTTCACGACAAAGTTTTTGTGGATGATTGTACGCCACTACCTTTCCCCCATAGCCGCCGATGATATCGTTACATGGGATCGAGCAGTACAGATAGCGGCGATGATAGGCGGGTTCGAGGTGGATTTTGCGTGGCTTCTGCAGGCAGTCATGTATGAGAGGGATTTTAAGGTCACAACTACTTACCCTTTCCCGTGCATGATCTTTTCTCTCTACAGGTCCGCATGTGTGCCTACATGGCATGTTGATCAGCTCAATACCCCACAGGGCACTTATGACGTTGGCCTCATCAGTGATGAGGCCAATGAGTTTGCTCCACGCAGAGGGCCTCGTCCAGAGCTTCTCCCACTTGCCGACGATCTGGCTGATACGGTAGCCCACGCCCGCACAGCTATGCAGGCGGCGTCCACTAACACTACCCTGGTCGAGTCTATCCTGGGTAGTAGCACTACCCCGAGCTCCTCTCGCGTAGCCCCTCTACCCACGCTGGTCCCGTTTGCTAGGGTCCAAAAATTAGAGGCGCAAATGGCTACACTTCTGCATCATATCCAGCCGTGGATGCAGAGGTCTATTATCGAAGCAGAAGAGTGCTTGGAGCGGAAAATGGTCCAGCATACAGAGCGGAAGATCGCTGAGGTTCACCAGCGCTTAGACATTTTTGAATTGCGGGTGCTATCCCGGCTAGCTCCTTCGGTGGATGTGTCGATTCTCTAGGCTGCGGTCGACAGTCTTCGCGGAGATAATGACACGATTTTAGAGGCTAGGGTGCCTGAGTCTGAGGCCCTGTTTGTCGAGCCTGCTAAAGACACAGTGTTGGCGACCCTATTCGCCACCACAAAGATTCCACCACCTTCCCCTCGAGAGCATGCAAAGAGGCGTAGGGGTCAAGTGGAGGATGAGGCGCGAGCTAGGAAGAAGGAGCGCCGTGAGATGGAGGCTGCGATGAGAGCCTCGCTTGCTGAGGAGGAGGCGCACCATATGGGAGCAGGAGAGTTAACGGTTGGGGCGTCTAGCTCCTAAACTGTGGAGATAGCGGGAGGCACTACTGATAGTGTTGTTGTTGCTGAGGACACCACTGAGGGTGTCCTGATTACAAAGGAAGTGGGTTCCGGGGAACCGGACCCACCAGCTTGCTGATCGTCGGTGCTTTGCACCTCAGGTTTGCTTCACCTACTTCTCTAGTATTTCAATTTTTTATGCATTGGGGACAATTGCATGAATTTTTGTTGGGGTGGGGTAAATGGAAAGTGAGTGATAGGGTGAAGTCTGAGTAGCCCAATTCACTATCCTCTTTTGGGGATTTCTTGCCTGTGTTCTTTTTCCCCAAAAGACTGATTACTTTTTCTGTTGAACCGGCATGTCTATATCTTGTGTACATAGTTTAATTCCAGAGCATGATGGATAAATGATATCCTGATAAATTGGAAAATGATGCATGACTAGGCATAGTAATTGATAAATGCGTGGCTCTAAGCATGACATAGAGGTATACCACTACATTACCTTGAGTCTAAAATTCGAACTAGGTGTCTGATAATCTGGTAGAGTGATGAGATGTCAAGTGAGTGTGAGTAAGATTTGAATAGTCCACTATTTGTACTAAGCTAGAACTTGCCTGGTTAGTCCTACTAAAAGTAAGTTGTAATAAACAATTAGGAAAGGATCCTAGGCCCTTATTCAATGTAGCCCATTTTTAGCCTAAATAAAAGAAAACCAATTGATTTGATCCAAATGATCTGTGCTTAAATTAGACCTTTCTTTTTCACCTCAAATGGTCTTTTCTGGGAATAATGTGTTGGCCCTGGTCCCTCCTTGGACATGTGCACCTCAATTTATGCCAAAAGCATAAGTTGAGTGTTGCTAATACAGTAAACAATCTTCGTTATGGCCCTGACCCAACTTTAGGTATTGTGTTCTTTGACTCATCGCAAAGCCATGAGTTGAGGGTGGCTATTATGAGGGATGCTCTGGAAAGTGGGGTTGAAAGAACAAAATTAAAGTGACTCAAGAATTAGTTGAAAGAAAAGTAAAGAGAAGGAAAATATACAAGAAATACAACCAAGAAAAAAAGAGAGTACATAAATGAACAAAGAAGAGAAAATAGCAAGGTGAAAGAATATGAGAAACTGGGAGATATAAAATGATAGAAAATGGTATGTTTAGCCGATATGTCAAGGAGGGCAAAAAGTCACTAAAGTATACCTAAATATACCCTACCTGACCCTGAGCCTATGTTACAAGCTAAGAAAGTCCTATCGTGATCCTAAGGGTTGTATAGTGAACTTAAGGCAGTGAAAATAAAGGCTAGCTTATGGCGATATGTATGAATGAGCGTGAATTTGTTCTGAAAGCGAGTGTTGAAAAGTAATCCTTACACTCAAACTGAAATCATTGTGTGAAAAATGAGGATTTTGTTTGAAAGTGAGGACACTAGTTGCAATACCGGAAATATTAGCACCTCAGTGATAAATTAAAGAGGATAGGTGTTAGTGCATGGTGAGTCTGTGTCATGCTCTGATCCCACATAATACAAGTCTTATAGTTATAACATGCATAAATATGATGAGATTACTCGGGATTGATATCCAAATGATTGCAAAGGATAAAACATGGATACTATTGTACAAAGATTTTGTATTGAGTCATAGTGCGTCGTTTGAGGACAAACAACGAATTTAAGTTGAGAGTGTTGATATACCATGGTTTCACGGTATTATTAATACTTTTTCCTTAAGTTTAGTGTGTCCAAAAGCCTTTTTGTGCTAATTTTTTTATAAGTTTCTCCTTATTTGCAGGAAATCTGTCCAAAGATGAATGCGGAGGTTTTTGAGTGAAAAATGCAGAAGAGACCACCTACGGAGCTTGTGACGGTCCGTCATGCTTGTGACGGTCCGTAGGTGGCAGCGTAGTGCAGCTGCTGAAGGAAGATAGGGAAGTTTGACCAAGGGTGGGGTTACGAAGTCCATGACGGTCCGTCATGTCTATGACGGTCCGTCCTGGAGGTTCGTCATGAAGTTCAGAGAAGTAGTCCCAGTACCCATATCCGTCATACTTGCCATTGAGGGCAATAAAGAGAGCAGAAGAAGAAAGTGAACAAGTATGGGACGACGGAGTCCATGATGGTCCGTCGTGACCACGACGATCCATCGCGAGGTCCGTCGACCCAGCCGCGTTTTGACATATTTTCAGCAAATAAAATCCTTGTTTAATAAGGTTTTTATTTTCTATAAATAGATCGAAAATCCTCCTTTTGGAGGTTAGACACCGTATTGTGAGACACCGTATTGTTAGACACCGTATTGTTAGACACTATATTACTAGTTAGACTCTGGATTATTTGGTGAGGTTTTTGATTATCATTAGACTTTTTGTGAGATTCTTGATTACTTTGAGATTCTTGCAAGTGATTGTTGGTGATTTTTGTTGATTAATCAAGCAAACTTTCGGATTTTACTCTTTCTCATTGAAGTAAGTACATGATTTCTTATATAATATATTTGAATATTGTGATTATGACCATGAATAACTAAACTCCATAACTAGGGTTGTGGGAACCATAGGTAAATAATTAGGTAAAACCTAACTAAAATAACAATTCTAGAATAGTGTCTTGCATGTATTAATAATTCTTTCGCTTAGAAGTCTTTTTAATGGATGGACAACGTTAGAACTCGCCTTAATTCTACTTTCCGGACCAAGGAGATAGATAATAGGAAAAGAAATATCAAGATAGATTTAGTGTATACTATCTAATAGTAGTATTGATTGGTACTAGGTAATAACTTAGTCAAATATCGAATATGATGCTTAATATGAGGTAAAGTTATAGCAACACACGTAGCCGGACCAAGGTGCGGAGTGAGATTTTCTAGATGCCGGAACAAGGATTTAGAAATACATAACTATAGTAATGTATTTCTAAATCCTTGGTCCGGCATAGTTATGTATTTCTAAATCCTTGGTCCGGCATAGTTATGTATTTCTAAATCCTTGGTCCGGCATCTAGAAAATCTCTCTCCGCACCTTGGTCCGGCTAGGTGTGTTGCTATCCTAACCCTTATATTTACCTCATATTAAGCATCATATTTGACATTTGACTAAGTTATTACCTCGTACCAATCAATACTAGCTTATAAGATAGTATACACTAAATATATCTTGATAATTATTTTCCTATTATCTACCTCCTTGGTCCGGCAAGTAGAATTAAGGCGAGTTCTAATGTTGGCCATCTGTTAAAAAGACTTCTAAGCGAAAGAATTATTAATACATGTAAGACAGTATTCTAGAATTGTTATTTTAGTTTGGTTTTACCTCATTATTTGCCTATGGTTCTCACAACCCTAGTTATGGAGTTTAGTTACCCATGGTCATAATCACAATATTCAAATATATTATATAAGAGTTCATGTACTTACTTCAATGAGAAAGAGTAAAATCCAAAAGTTTGCTTGATTAATCAACAAAAATCACCAACAATCACTTGCAAGAATCTTAAAGTAATCAAAAATCTCACAAAAAGTATAAAGATAATCAAAAACCTCACCAAATAACCCAGAGTCTAACTAGTAATACAGTGTCTAACAATACGGCGTCTAACAATACGGTGTCTCACAATACAGTGTCTAACCTCCAAAACGAGGTTTTTCGAACTATTTATAGAAAATAAAAACCTAATTTAACAAGGATTCTATTTGATGGAAATCTGTCAAAATGCGGCTGGGTCGACGGACCTCGCGACGGATCGTCGTGGTCACAACGGACCGTCATGGACTCTGTCATCCCATACTTGTTCAGTTTCTTTTGCTGCTCTCTTCATTACCCTCAACGGCAAGTATGACGGATCGTCACAGACTTGACGGTTCGTCGAGGGTCTTCATTTCAGATCACTTAAACTCTTTGAATATGGGTACTGGACTATGCACCTCCACTCATATGTTTCGAGACCAACCCAAGCTTAGTTCTCATCTGTGGCAACTCTTCACGCATCTCATATGCTTTTGGGTTGTTTGTATCTTGTACTTCAAAGGTATTTCTCTTAGTGTTTGACTTTGTAGTGCTACAAGCCTTGTTGTTTCGAGATATTTTCTCCAATTTCTCTGCAATCTCAACATAAGTACATTCCTGATAAGATCTACCTGCAATAGTATCTAACAGTGCCTTGTTATTGTCATCTTGACCTCTGTAGAAGTACTCTTTTAGCGACTAATTATCAATGCGTAGTTTGGGACACCTCTAACAAAGGAAGTAAATTTGTCCCAAGAGCTACTCACTGACTCTCTCAGTAGTGACACAAAGTTATTAACTTTATCTTTATGGTTAAGCTTCTTGGATACTGAGTAATACTTTGCCAAGAAAACATCTCAACTAATCCCAAGTATGAATGGAGTTGTAAGGAAGCTCAGTGACAAATCTTGGTCATAAGTCCTGCAAATAATCCCCTTGCAGTGAGCATCTGCATCAGGCTACTCGTCACCACGAATGTATGCCCATGCAGTAAAGGAGGTAGGACAAGAGGTCTATTAGAATCATTGATGTTTACGTTGGCCCTATAGTAATAATAAGGTCATAGGGCTGGAGGCTGCATTCTCAAAGCATTTTTCAATTGATTATCAACACGAACTTGGTTGTGTGATTCAACCGGTAATGGAGGGTGATGGAATACCCCATCACCTTGATTTATTGGGTTCTATTGATTTTCCATCCTTCTAAAAGTGCGGTTAAGTTCGGTATCAAATGGAAGGAATGGTTCTCCCCGGCTCAGTGGACTTGACATACATTAGATATAGACCCAAAAAATCAAAAACAAAAAGAAAAAGTCAAATTAGGAAATCATCGACTAAATTTCAATAGTGTAATTAAAGTTAATCAAAAAGCCAGATTCCCGTGCAGTGCCAAAATTTGATACGCTTAAATTACACCTCCCTAAAGAAGTATAAGCAATTGTATTCAAGTAGAGAACCCAACTATATGGTTGGGGTCGATCCCACGAGGAAAATGGTCTACACTTAACTTTAATTCACAATTATGTCTATTTAGTCAATTTCGTTCCGAAAACAGGTAATTAAAGGGGAGATTTTTATACAACAAGTTTCTTAAAAAATTTAAGTTAAGAAGTTAATGAAAGTAAATATTGAGTTTTATCAAATTGTGAGAATAACTAGGGTACCTGTTTTCGCTACAGGTTGTGAGAATAACTAGGGTATATGTGTTCGCTACAGGTTCATAACGCTGTATTCCTAGCAATATCAACTATTTTCTACTATTTTGCATGTAAATTGACAATTTATGTATCTCTAAATCCTTGGTCCGGCATCCAGAGAATTTCACCTCGTACCTTGGTCCGACGTGGTGTGTTTAAACTACTAACCGTTACCTTTACCTCATATTAGACATCATATTCGATGTATGACTTAGTTATTACTTCACACCAATAGACACTAGCCTATTACATAGTATCCCACTAAATCTATGTTGATAATTCTTTTCCTATTCAAAGCTCCTTGGTCCGAAAAGTACTAACAGGACGAGTTCTAACATTGGCCACCGTTAAAAAGACTTCTAAATGAAAGAATTATCAATACATGTAAAAAGACTATTTTAGAATTGCTTAGCTGCTAGTTGTGGATTTAGTTACTCATGCAAGCAAGATCACAATTCATAAGATTGAATAAAGAAATCATGAACTTACTAAACAATAAGAAGAAACCCAGAAAATCAACCTAAAATTGCAAGATAATTCGAAAAACCAAATCTGGAAATTGATTATTTGCTCAAACTTTGTACCAACAATCTCCAACACAAATTAGAACAAAAATAATAATAGTTAACCCCAGAAATGAGGTTTTAATCCCTTATTTATAGAAAACATGGTCCTAAATAAAAAGTAATCAAAATAAGGAAAGTTCTATCTAGAAACACGATTTTAATCGATGACCTCACTGGAATGTCGGTCCGTCGACTGCCTCTGTCAGTCCATACTTGGAATAATTTTTTTTTACCGGGTAACTCCTTCTCTAAATCAAGCTACGGACTAGTACTATGGTCCGCCATGACATCTACACCCCATCGTTTCTCCACTTTCATTCCACATTTTGAATCTTGAAGAAGTCAGGTACTGGAACCTTTTCTGAACCAATCGACGGTTCACCATTACGGTCCGTAGATCAATGATGGACCATCATTTAATCTAGTGGTTGCACACATAGTCTGATTTCCCCGATATTCTCTCTTAGCTTGAACTATACAACGACGATCGACGAACCATCGATGGCCTTCGGAGGTCGCGAATCTGCACTTTCTTTCAGCTACCTTGTGTGTTTTCATCCTGGACATCTTTCCTGCAAAACAAGACATAAATTTTTTTATAACTAATATAAAAAGTCTATAAACACAAACAAATCTTAAGAAAAATGCATTGAAAACACTGTGTGACCACGGTACATCAGTCCTCAGAACATAAGGACGCACCAATCTTCAACTCTCTAGATAAGGGGATTTAAATCTTGAGCATCAAACCCTAGATTTTTATAAGAATGTAGGCAAGAGAATGTGTTAGTACAAAAATGTACCCAGTATTATAACAATAAATATAAGTATAAAGTAATTCTAAAAGTACCTTCTCTTGATATTCAATGAACAAGCTAAATCATAAAGAAAAAGGGTTAAAATAATATTAAATAAAACATAGTCAATGTAAGCTAACATCCTTAAAACATCCGTGCGGTACTTCTAGATGTAACCTTAGTTTATTTTTTCAAAAAGTTTTATCATAACCAACATTAAGACCATTTGAGGTACTAACATAGAATCTAGTATCTACCCATCACCGAAAAGGGTATCCTCTTTGCCAAGGTAAGACCGTGAACTTCTAACTCACATGGATAAAAGAACTAATGTCTATCTAAGAAAATCATCCTATGGGGGAACATAGGTATGAGAGAAAGAGATTTCAACTAGAAATCATACCTCAAGCTAGAATTGAGCTTCCATCTCAATATCCTCTCTGTGCTAAGCGTGAATCCCACGAAATAGTCATTATTTTTACTTGTCTCATTATCCATTGAAAGGCACATCAAATAGACAATCCAAGCTAAAGTCATATTATCGCACACTGAAAGGTACAATTAAGCAACCAATCCAAGCTAGACATCATTAGATTAGCTCCTAAATCTTGACTTGAAGTTTAGTTGAGAAATCCTTTAAACTCTAAGAATAATTTATGTGAGAGACCCTTTTAACAATCATGATTTCTTGTGTATGTGAGAAATACTTTCACAACATGCACACTTTACTCTCATAACAACTTATATATTTTTTCATAAAGAATGTGTATATCTTCATAAACTCATGTTTCATTATTCAAATTCTATATCATATGATCAATTCTAAAAGATATGGATTTCACATGGGTTCATAGGCACTCGACTTAGAAACATGCAATTTCTTAAATTCATGCATAAAATGACATAAAATAATCAATTGGATAAATATTGAGTGGAACACATGCCAATGGAGTAAATCCTAACTTAGTTGGGGAATTGAACTTTTCAAAGTTGGAGAATTTAGTAATGTTATGGTGGAAAGGACGCTATAAGTTAATAAAATCATATCTTGATGCCAGAAGCTTGTTAGAAATAGTGAAATTGGAAGCTTGGTTTGAAACGCTACCCTCATTCTTAAAAATTTAGAGAGAGAAATATTTTGGAGGATGACTTGGCTCCTTTTTTGGAATTTAAAAGAATGAATTGATTTGGGTGATTTTGGGGTAAAATTAATTATATATGGAAAAGCACATAAGGCAAAACGACATAGTATTAATTTAAAATAATTTTGAAAAGACCCAAAATACCTAACTTAAAACCTAATAAACGACTTCAAAGATGCCTAAACGGACCGTTTAAGACCATTACGAACGGTCTAACGGGTCATGAAGAAACCCTTCCTGATAGGGCTTCACTATTTCGGGCATAAATTTTTATTATAAGCTTGTAATTAGGCAAACTCAGTGAAATTGGAAAGAAGGCTCAATTATCTTTAATTTGATAGGTTATGTTTCACATAATTCATTTTGTGCTAAAAGATATGATCGTTTAAAGTTGACCCTAAACTCTAAGTCTTATAAAGCCTTTTCATGGATTACTGCATGGTCCCTTTAGACATCAGTGGCCTCTACTAGTGACTAGGGGAGAAAACCTTCTATTTGACCCATCTAACGAAACCTTTGACGACCCATCAACATCAGCAAGGCCATCTGGGCATCCTTCAAAGTGGATTTTGCTTGGGGAAGGGTTTTGAAGACCTCATGAGCCCGTTATTGGAAACAATTCAGCACAAAATCTAGATTTTTGTGCATATACAAAACTATGATGGAAATACTATATCATTCAGTTTGTGGAAATGGTCGGTTATATGTGAATAGTTTCTAACCATTTTTATATTTATGTATATCAAAATAATAATGGATATAACTAATTTCACCATTTATGTCTATCACAATCACATAAGTAGTTAATATAGAAGCCAATTTGATGAAATTTCAATTTATATCATATTTGGACAAAAAATATTAATTACAAAATCTACTTAATTTCTTAATCATACAATAAGGTTCTAATAAAATTCATCTGGTTTAGCAAATTGTAAATCTTTTGTGAACAAAATTACTAAAAATAAGACGATAACAAAGAATGGGTAAAACAAATCAGAAAGGATTCAATAAAAAGAAGAAGAAAACAACACAAAATCACTCATGAATGATACAACCCAAGGAAAAGTTAACACAGGGAAATAATCACACATACATGATACACTAAAATTTGAACTTCAAAAAGAGATTGTTATGTGAATTTGTTTTTACTCTTTCTTCATGTTGCAAACTTTTAAATAATGGTGGGAAATAGCAACAATGGAAAAGAGTAAATTTATAAATTTTCTATAAATAAAGAAACAAAATAATGAAAACACAAAGAAAATTAAGAAGAGACTCAAATTAAGAACGACAAAACTATCACGACCCGATTTCTCGAGTCATGATGCCACCTACTATAATCTACAAAAAACCTAGAACAACAAGTAATGGGTATGAGGCCAAAAACTAAACAAGAGTAGGCAAAATTTAAGATAACAATATAGACAGATGGAAGCAAACCAAAACATATATATATAAAAATATAGATCCCTCCCAAAACCTGATGTCAGTAGTACAGAGCTACTAACAAAACAAGTGCAAGACCCAAAAGTGGACCACAAAAAATAGATTGTCTCGAATAGTACAAGAAAAGCTTATATATACAGATGGAGACTGAAATAGTACAAAATGTTGTGCTCTCACCCCTGTCTTCGGATCATACTTCTCAAAACTCAATCAACACTGACAACAGGTGCTCAAACCTGCATTATGAAAACAGATTCAGAACATTGCATAAGTACCAAAACAAAAGGTACCTAGTAGGAATCATAGGTCAACTGAGCTTTAAAAGTAAAAGCTATGAAAAAAAGAATCACACAAAATAAGTAAAAAATGGAATGCATACGAATATAGAAAGAACTAACTAAAGTAATCTATAAGCTAATTACACCTAATTGGACCCCTAAAATCTTAGAAGGTACACTCGTGCGCAAGTTTAATAAAAACATGAACGGACCCCCATAAGCTCAACGAGTACAGAAAATAAATATAAACAAAGAGAACTACATATGAGAACTCAAGACTGGAGAACATCGAACCAGAACGTCAACCTCGTTTAGTAGAATCTAACAGTATGGAGGCCAGACCTCGAACCGGATTCTCACAGTAGTACCCAAGTAACCAATAACATGTATCAAGTAAATGAGACCGAACCTATAATTGGATGCTCTATAAGTATTAATGTTATCGAGTTTGGACCTTGAAGCAAATGATCTTCGA